>NC_067403.1:29487625-29834500 GCF_016432865.1 Antechinus flavipes
AGCTGGACAGGAAGAGCATTCTTTTTATGCTGGCAAAGAACTGGAAAATGAGCAGATACCCATCAATTGGGGAATGGATGAATAAGTTATGGCATATGAAAGTAATGGAATATTATTGTTTTATAAAAAATAAAGAGCAAGCTGATTTTAGAAAGGCCTGTCAATTCTGATGGACAAGGTTCTTTCCAACAATAAGATGATTGAGACCAGTTCCAATGATCTTGTGATGAAGAGAGGTCCGTGGGAACTGAATGTAGACCACAACATAGCAATTTCACTCTTTTTGTTGATGTTTGCTTGCATTTTGTTTTCTTTTTCAGTTTTTTCCCCTTTTTCATCTGATTTTTCTTATGCAACAAGATTGTATAAATATGTATACATATATTGGATTTAACATATATTTTCACATATTTAACATGTATTGGATTACCTGCCATCCAGGGGAGGGGGTGAAGGGAAGGAGGGGAAAACTTGGAACCCAAGCTTTTGCAAGGGTCAATGTTGAAAAATTACCCATGCAAATGTTTTATAAATAAAAAGCTTTAATAAAAAATGTTTTTTTCAAAGCAAAAAAAAAAAAAAATTGAAAGGCTTGGAAAGATTTATACAAACTGATATTGAGGGAAACAAGTAGAACCAGGCACACACACAGTAACAGCAAGATGGTGCAATGATCAGCTATGAAATTCTTGGTTCTTCTCAGTGGTTCTCTGATCCAAGAATCCCAATAAACTTGGCTGGAAAATGCCATCTGCCATCTTTACCACCTAGAGAGAGAAGTATGGCGCCTGCGTGAAAAACAACACATGCTATTTTATTTTTTACTTTTTTAAAGTTTTCTTCTGTTTTTTTTTTCTCTTGTGGTTTTTCCCTTTTTTCCTGATTTTTTTCTCCTAACATGTTTCATAAAGAAATATGTTTTTTAAAAAAAGAATATATATATATATATAACCAGAAAAAAAAAGAAAATAATAACAAAAAGAAAAAGAAAAGGGAGAACATTCTAAGGAGGGGGAACAGCCTATACCATAGCACTGGGATTGGAAACAGAGTAATATATATGAAGAACAACCAGAGCAGGTTGGCTAGAACATAGGACAGATGAGGGAGAATTGTGTGAAATCTTTCGCAAAAAGTAAGACAGATGCTCCATCATAAAAGCTCGTAAATGCTAACCAGAGAAGCTTGTGTTCTAACAGTGGCAAGAGGGACTCATACAAAGTATTAAGAGTAGTAGACTTTCACACTTAGACCCATGCTTTTATAATATTAATTTGGTAGCTGTGAATAGGGTTGATTAGAGGAAAAAGAAACTAGAAGCAAGAAACATGTTAATAATTATCCTAAATATTTAAAGAGTTAGTATACAGAAAAAAAATTAGATTTCCCCCCCAAATTGGTAGGAACAAAAGGTGGATGTTGTGAGGAGGGAGATTTAAACTCAATATGAAGATAGAACCCTAACAATCCTATTTGTCCAAAAGTCAAACGAGCTGCTGGAGAAGTTAGTGGAGTGAACTTCTCATTACTGGAGAATTTCAGCTAGATGCTCTATGACCACATCCCTCTTAGCGATGCTATAGGGTTTAGCACAATATTTGGCACATAGTAGGTGCATATTAATTATAACAATAAACTAATATTTATATAGCCCTTATCATGTCTAAGAACCATGTTAAGAGCTTTAGACTTATTATCTCATTTGATCCTCATAATAATCCTGGGATGCAATTATTATTACAATTTTATAGATAAGGAAATGAAGCAAACAGAATTTAAATGATTTGCCCAGGATCTTGTTATTTGTAGCTAGTAAATTTCTAAGGTCACATTTGAACTCATGTTTTCCATACTACAGGCCCGGTGCTCTATCTACTACACCATTAACTACCCCTAATCAGTGTCTACTGACTGGCTGACCCACAGGATATTTCTGTTCAGCCCTTATTAGATAAGCCGACCTCTGAGATCTCTTCCAACCTGGAAGTTCCATGAGTCTGTGACACTTTCCCAATAGCTGTACTATTCTGTCCCGATCTGCTCCAAAACACAATATCACTGCTCCCATCTTCCTACTGGTAACAAATTCAGAATGATCAGCCAAGTGTTATCTCAGTTCTCTATCCAGATGGTATGTTTTTCCCCTACTTCTTAGTCATTTTATGCCTTTATGAAGAGAATTATGTAGATTTTGGTTATGAGAGAGGAAGAGAGAAGGGAAGACAATAAGCATTTCTCTAATACCTACTACATTCCAGGCACTTTTACAAATGTTATCTCATTTGATCCTTACTACCAACTGTGTTGTAGGTGATATTATTATTCTCATTTTACAGTTGAGGCAAATAGCTGTTAAGTGTTTAGTGCAGGATCATACGGCTAAGTGGCTGAGGTTTCCCTAACTCCAGGCCCAGTGCTCTATTGATTGTATCACTTTTTTTCTCACTTTGATTCAGATCATGCTCAATTACTATAAAAGCCACTGGAATACATCCCTTTCTTTTTTTCTTTCTTTTTTTTTTTTTTTTGTAAGGGAAAAGAAGTCTGCATATTCCGGTATGGTTGTAGATGGCTCTGGTAATAACTTCAGACAACAGATCATTGTAATTTCAACAGCTCTAGGAGAGTGCCCACTGCTCAAAAATAACCCTCATGCTCTGAAAAAAGTGCTTTTAATTGCCCCTTGGACTAATTATCCAATGAATATGAAAGAAGTCTTATGGAAATGGTATTAATTCACAAAACATTTCCATCAAGTACCACCTGGTTTATATTCTCATTGAGAGTCCACATTCGTGCTACTGAGCCAATGTTGTTGGCGATGGTGATTGAAGTCACTCTGGCTAGATCCCTTTTGTTGACAGCCTCTTTTTTCTCCTTGTTCATCATATTTCTAAAACTAGAGGCTACAATCCAGTTTGGCAATGAAAGCCTCTTGTAGTCCCCTCCACAGTCCATCCTGGTACTCTTTCCATTAGCCGCCATTTCAAGAAACTCTTCAAAAGTGGTACAGCTAATCAGAAGACAGCAAAGATCAAAAAAAGTTCCTCCTCCAAGACTGGTACCAGTAACATGCTTATAATTATCATTCGAATATACTGTTGAGATACTAATCTCAGAGCTGATGTTCGCCAGAAAAAAAAGATATGGATTTTTCAGGATTCTTCCTCTAAGATAGAGATGAGAGATAACATTTAATGTACATTTCGGAAGTTTTGTTTTAGAATGGTTTGACATTTGAGTAACTTTCAAAACAGGATTTGGTAAAGAATGTGAAGCTTTAAAAGTGCTTGCATAACATGTTTAACCTACATTGCTGTCTAGGGGAGGAGATGGGAAGGAGAAAAATTTGGACAAGTTTTGCAAGGGTGAATGTTGAAAATTATCTTTGTGTATATTTGGAAAATAAAAAGGTATTATTTTAAAAAAATGCTTGCATAGGATTTGAATTTTCACAGTCCCTAATATTTGTCAGTCAAAGGAGGAAATACTGAGAGTCTGGGAGTGATGAGAATTGCAGGACTTTCAACATTTCCAGAAGCAGAAAGTCTTAGGTATGTCACGAGAAAGCCTCTTATTACCACCCAGAGATGAGAACAACACAAATCAGGAGAAGATTCACATTATTGTAGCTGTGGTTTCCAAAGAACCATTATTAGAATTATGACTACTACAGCTCAAGGATCATAAATGTTTAAAACCTGATATTAAAAATGATCCTAGGCACTCATTTCTTTATGCTATGAAAATACTATACGTTAAGTACTTTTGACTTTTTAAAAAGCTATTTATATATGCATTACTCTTAGAAGGCGGAGACCTGAAATCCCAGTTTGGCCAACTGGGAAAGGAACTACTTGGGACCTCGATATTCTCATTTGTAAAATAAAGAGGCTGGACTAGGAGATTCTCTCAGCTCCTTTCTGATATAAGATTCTATAAGTATATAAAGAGAAGAAAGTAGAACAGCCCAGGGGTTTTCAAAGAGAAAGCTTAATATCTTTTGGGAATTTCAACAAAGTTTTGTAGTCTAAGTAATAATAATAGCTGAAAATTATATAGTACCTTAAGGCCAGTAAAGTACTTTACAGATTTTACACAATTTGATTTTCATATCAGTCCTCCTTGGGTGGATACCTTAACTGTAACAACCCCCATTTTAACAGATGAAGAAACTAAGGTTTAAAGATTCAAAGGCTTATCAATGGTCACCCAGTTAAGAAGTACCAAAGGATGCAAACCTTCTCAGATGACTCTCAGCTATCTGTGTTGGCTACTATACCAAGCCATCTCTCTAGATATGAGCTACAAGAGCTGTGAATGTTATAATTCTCTGCAAATTCCTCAAATAAGTTTTATGGCAAGAAAGAAATAGAGAGTCAAGAAAAGGGAAGGGGAAAAAAAAACGAAACAGTGAAATTTTTTTTTTACCAAGAAAATTTGCTAACAAACATGCTATCATTTGGCTGTTGTCTTTGTTCAGTCATTTCACCCATGTCTATCTCTCTGTGGCCTCCGTTGGGGTTTTCTTCACAAAGATACTAGAGAGATTTGCCATTTCTGTCTCCATTTCATTTTAGAGATGAGAAAACTGAGGCAAATAGGTCTAAGTGATTTGCCCGGAGTCACAAGACTTGTCAGTGTCTGAGGTCAGATTTGAACTTGGGAAGATGCATCCCATTTACAGATGCTCTAAGCACAGCGGCGCCATCTAGCTGCTGTTTGGCTTGCACATTGGAAAATCAGCTGGAGAATGAGTCAATTACAAATTAATCTTCTTAAATCAATGCAAGATCCCAGAAGTCAATCAACTAACATTCATTTATTAAACAGCCATCATGTGCCAGAGACTATGCTGGGTGAAAAAGGAAAAGGAAACAGTCCTTCATCTCCAAGGCTTCCATTTTATCAGTAAATTATCAGACCATATCGGTATTAGACAATTATCGGTAAATTATCGGACAATATTAGATCGCCATTAGATTAAGTAGGGACAACTAGTACTCAATTTGCAACTCTGTCAACTTTTAACAATGATGTTTTAAAAACAAGTTGGTGGAAAGATGGGGATTATGAGGTGTCAGGGGAAATAATGATATGTAGGAGATCGTATAATCCATTGGTTAGTAATACAAAAAATCAGGGCTTACATGGCAGATTTAGAAGGCTTCCCTTCCAAGAGCCCTGTGAGTTTCCTAGCCCTCCTTCCTTGCTTAGGAGAAAAAAGATCTTAGACATTACGTGAGAATCTATCTTTCTACATAAGTATTTGTTAAGATTACTTTCTAAAGGTGGAGATTTCATTTTTAAATAATATTGTAAGATTGTATGTGTGTGTTTTAACATATTTTGGATCTCTTGCCCGGTGGGGGAAAGAGTCAGGGGGAAGGGAGGGAAAAATTAGAACACAGGGAATGAATGTCAAAAATTATCTGTGTATATATTTTGAAAATAAAAAAGGTATAATTAAAAAAAAAGATTGTACGTATGCATATGTAAGATAAGTCTGTCCACATGGGTTGTCTATAATAGCTCTCATGAAGGCATTATAGATATTTCTGGAATTTTAGCCAAACTTTTCCAAGGGATATTGAGATTACTGCCTTGAAGAAAATAGAAAAGAGATAGCTTTTTTTCTAGTCCCTTAGAGAGATGCTAATTTAGCATGACATCTTATTGTCCTCCCCCACTCTCCACCCCCATTCTCCCGGACAAACATTGCTAATTTGTGGTTATGGCTATTAAGAGTTGAAAACAAATGGCACTTCCTTGGTCACTAGCCTTTAAAGAGGAAGGGTAATCCCATTTTAGTCTCTTCTCACCAAACACTAGTTGCACAAAATACCATCACAAAGAACAAATATCAAATAGTTAGTTAACCCATGTATCCAAGCAAAGTGGAGCAGAAATTGGAGACTTTATACAGATTTAAATACCCGAGAAAAATACGCAAGGATGAATGAAGCACAAGGTAAGATCTCATCTCAAGATATCATCACACCTGTCTGTTGTCTCTCCTCACCCTTCCCCACCCAGATTCAGTCCCAAAGAATGTCTGGAACCATGTGTCATCTCAAAGAATGTGTCTCCTCCCTTTCCAAGCTGGCTCAAAGATATAGAATCAATTCTCCCCATCACGATCCACTACATAGCGTCAGCACTCTGCAGTTATGTCAAATGCCCAGTGGGATGAAAAATATCCCACGCTTTGCTGGAAAACCGTGTCACACTTTTGTTAAAAGCATCCATTGTGTAGAGAGTACAATGTTAGATCCTGGGAGAAATACAAAGTTTATTATTTGCTTTGAAGGAGCTTCATGCTCTTGGATTCTGGGCATTGATTAAGAGAAGCAACTGGGAGACTCTACCAGGATTTTCTCAGTCTTCAAACTTCTGATCCAGAGTGTGAACAGTACAGAAGGACTATTCCCCCAACATCTGGATCTGGAACCCTTTACCACACTGCTTCTTTCATTGGTTTATTCTGGCCACATCCACTCATATTTTTTCTTAGTCTTCATTCTCTTCAACTTCTTTATAGCTTCTGACCCTCTTAACCAAGATCCGATCTCTTTCTTGCAACTCCCCTTTCTCCTAAATTTGTTAATTTCTTGAAGCTTCCATCATCCGATTGACCGCATTATCAACATCTTTCTCCTCCATTCTTCTTCCTAACTTTATATACTAAGTTCAGGCTTTTTTCCCTCTCTCACTTCTTCATCTGTGAATTGATCTCATTTAAAGAAGTCAATCTGTATGGTGACTATTTCCAAATCAGCCCTGACCACCTAAGCTAACTACTTCTAGTACCTTTCTGTGTAGATGTTCTGTCACCTCAAATTAAACATCTTGCCAAAGAAATTTTCTTTTTCAGTGTCTGTCTTTATAATCACGGACCCATCTTGCTTTCCCAAGCTTTAGAAATCTTGTAATACTTTCATCTCTTCCTTTCCCTTTATCTCCTAGATCCAGCCACTCATTGAGTCTGATCATTTCTTTCACTGAAATTTCTTTGTTCTGTATTTGTTCTTTCATTTCTATTCCTATTTCATTCCATATCAACAAAGGTCTAAAGAATAAATCCAAACTCTCTAACATTAGTTCTCCTTGTGTCCTAGAAAGTAGGCCTGAAATTGGAATATTAGTTATCAGGAGCAAAGAAGTTCTTATTAAGTTCATTAACTAGGCTTTTCCCAGGTACTATTAATGCCTAGGACATTAATCCTGTTTGTTTGTTTTTTTTTTTAATAAAAATATAATTTCATTAAACAACATACAACATACAATCTAGTTGAGCATTTGGGGGGTTGCCTCAAGGTTAGGAGAACTTGGATTCCAATTTCATATCATATGAATACTAATTATGTGATCCTAGAAAATTGTTAGACTTCAGAGCAATGCCATAAGCAACCTTTAAGTTACAGAATTATTGTATATATGTATATATATGTATATATGCATATGAGGTATTTTCCTCACTTCGGTAGTTCCCTACACTGGACCTTGTTAACTCTTGCAATTTAAACACAATAGGAATCATTAGATGGAGAGCACTGAACTGACCAAAATTTATATAAACTTTGTATCTCCCCCAGCACTTTACTCAATTTTGCACACATTAAGTACTTAATAAATGTTGGTTAAATGACTAGAGGGATAAACATAGAAATAAAGTAAGGAGCAAGACTTGATGGAATAGAAACACCTAGAGACAACAATAGAATGTAAGGTCAATGAAGGCAAAAACTATTTCATCCTTTTTTTTTTTTTTTTTTTTGGTAGTCCCAGCCTAGGATTGACCTCTAGAAAGCACTTATTACATCCTTGATGATTGATTGAACATGGGACTTTCCCTAATAAATATTTTTTTTAATACATGTACATTCATTTTCAAAAACATATTTCCTTATGACTTTCCCAAACAATTAAAAAAATAATCATTGTTAATGATAGCTTTAGTTCTCCTTTTCACATGGGGAAAGGTACCTTACCTAAAAACTCTGAGCCCTAATTTTACATTATTTTGGTTCCATGTTTCTTCCTTTTTTCCCCCTCTTCTAACTTCACTGAGACCTGCTGAATAAGGTTCTGCTTTTCCAGGGAAAAAAGCCCTTAGTGAGGATAGGTTTTTAAGTGTCTCTGGACTTTTTTCTTTGGCACAAATGGCTTTGGGATTCCCCATATGGCCAGAGCATAAAAATCCCTTCCTATTCACTTGGCAGGTAGGAAAAACAGTAGCTAGAACTAGAATTCCAGACCTGAAGACAGAAAAACTTGAATTCTGATACTCTCTCAGATACTTCCTAGCTGCATGATCATGGAATCTGGATGGATAGATGAACTAGAAGTGCTTCCTACCCTGGGATTCCTGTTTCCTCTAACACAAATACATATTATCAACCACCTAGGTTCCAAATACTATGGAAGAAAATCTCAAAATATTGCAACTTACAAAGATAGTGGAGGAAATTTCAAGACTAGCACCAGTGAAGGGACAGCTCTAGATCTGTGACTTTTTCATAGTGTAATGAGCCTTCAATCCACACAGCAGCAAAGTAGAATCTAGCCCAAGAACTAAGTGGGCTAGAGTATTAGCATCTGCCCTTTTCCTTAATTTCCTTTAATAGGCTGACTCCCAAAAGATAAGGGAGTGATTAAAAACAGTGGACCCAAGCAGTTGTCAAGATGCTATATACCTACCTGTGTCTCAATGTATGTTTATCACTGTAGAGGATTATTAACCCTGTCTTCTCTGCTCAGTTATCTAAGGAGAGAGCACCTTTTTCAATATGCTAAACAAGGGAAAACAGCTGTTCCTAATAAACTTTCCCTCAATCTTCATTTTCCCATTCCTTATGATATTGCACGAATCCTATATTTTCATTCTTGTCACTTCTACATATAAAAAGTTTGATTAAACTTTTATATACATAAAATATTTACACATACACAGACACTTTTATATATAAAAAGCGACATATAGAGAGTTTGAGAGACATAATTTCCAGATAATTAGTCATTTAATTAATTATAGCTGGTGAATAATTAATGAAAGATGTTCATTTATTTGTCTTTTTTGAACCAAAGACAGATCATGGTGAGCTATTGATTTTTATATGCCCTTGGGAAGGTGGGTGTTAGATGGAAATCAATGCTGATTGGTTAACAATTAATGAGAATGAATATTATAATAAGAATTATAATAATAAGAGATCTATTCTACTAAGGGGTTGGTGGACTTGACTTTGATTAGATCAGGTTTACTCTGGGCCACCCCCAGAGTAGACAAAGGATCTACTTTTGCCTCACCCAAGCTTAAGCAGAACACAATGGATTTCCCAGCTAGATGGGATTTGACTAGGTTTAGGAAAAAGTTAATCCAATCTCATTATCAGCAATGTCCTTCAGATGCTGGCTGACTACAAAGGGGCTGATTTCTGAAAGAGGAAGTAGAAAAGGAGGAAAAAACTTAGTCCTAATTCAATCATTGATTGTTGATATAAGAGAGAAATCAACATTTCTCTCACCACTGCTACTAGTTCTTCCCTCTGGGAGCAAGTGAGCAGATCTACTCCTTTCACATCACAGTTCTTCTCTTGTATCAAGGCTGCCATCACCTTCTTGAGATATGACTGCTTTGATAGAAGAGTGATTAGTTAAATATCCAGGATGCCTTTAATTGATTTTCATAAGGCATGATCTTTCACCATCTTGGATGCTTTCCTTTTTATCCTCTCTAGCTTATCAATAGTCTTTCTAAAATAAAATATGGCTCAGAAATGGCCATTGTGCTTTAATTATAATGTAATTAAAGTGGAGAACAGTGCGATCATTCTTTTCCAAGTTCTGGTCATCATATTCTCAATGGAACATAAGGTTACATTAATTTTTTTGGCTGCTAAAGCACATTTTTGACTCAGATTGAGTTTGCAGTATAGTAAAACTCCTAGGTAATTTGTAGGACAACTTCTCCTTTCCCCAAGCCCTCTCCCCAAGCATAAGGCTTTACATTTATCCCTGTTAAATTTCATCTTATTCAATCTGTTGCGTTGTTCTAGATCTGTCAAGTTTTTTTTTTTTTTTGGGGGGGGGATCCTGATTGTCATTGATTGTGTTAACTCTCCTTCCTCCCCAGTTCTGTGTCTTCAGATTTGATAAATATATCATATATAACTTTTATCTAAGTCATTGACTAAAAATATTATGCCAGACAGAGATCCCTGGGGAATACTGCACTGGATATTATCTTTCAGACATCAAGCCATGAATGGCTACTCTTTGGCTTCGATCATTCAACCAATTCCTAATCCACTTCATTGGACTGACACCTAACCTATCTATCTATCTATCTATCTATCTATCTAGTATATATATTTGTAACCTATATATTTTTGTACTGTATCCACAGAGATAGCAAAAGAAACTTAATCAAAATATTGTTGTTCAGTAAGAAATGACCAACAGGATGATTTCAGAAAGGCCTGGAGAGACTTACATGAACTGATGCTGAGTGAAATAAGCAGGACCAGGAGATCATTATATACTTCAAAAACAATACTATATGATGATCAATTCTGTTGGACGTGGCCATCTCCAGCAATGAGATGAACCAAATCAGTTCTAAAGAGCAGTAATGAGCTGAACCAGCTACACCCAGCGAAAGAACTCTGGGAGATGACTAGGAACCATTACATAGAATTCCCAATTCCCTCTACCTTCCCCCTGCATTTTTGATTTCCTTCACAGGCTAATTGTACACTATTTCAGAGTCCGACTCTTTTTGTGCAACAAAACAACTGTTTGGACATGTATACATACATTGTATTTAATTTATATTTTAAAATATTTAACATGTATTGGTGAACCTGCCATCTGGGGGAGGGAGTTGAGGGAAGGAGGGGAAAAATTGGAACAAAAGGTTTGGCGATTGTGAATGTTAAACAATTACCCATGCATGTATCTTGTAAATAAAAAGCTATAATTTAAAAAAAAAAAAGAAAGTTAGTCAAAGTTTCATTTTCTTGATCCCTTATATCATTCTCTTGATCTGGGTCTAATGACTACATCAAAAAGGGAGCTAATGTTAGTCTAGCATGACCTATTCTAGATGAAGTCTATTGTCTCTTTTTCTAGATGATCACTAGTGATTGTGTTAACAATACTTTCTACTACTTTTCCAGGAATGAAATTCAAACACGTTGGCCAATAATTTGCACGCCCCATTTTCTTCCTTTTTGTTGAAAAACCAAATAACATTTATACTTCTGCAGCTTGTGATATGATTTCTTTTTTTTTTTATGTTAAACATGGTAGAAACATATGTTAAATTCAATATATGCATACATATTTTTACAATTATTTTGCTGCATAAGAAAAACCAAATCATTAGTAAAAAACAAGAAGAAGCAGAATAAAATGCAAACAAGCAAGAACAAAAAGAGTGAAAATGCTATGTTGTAATGCACACTCAGCTCTCACAGTCCTCTCTCTGGGTGCAGATGGCTCTCTCCATCACAAGTCCATTGGAGCTGTTCTGAATCATCTCATTGTTGAAGATTGCCACGTCCATCAGAATTGATCATCGCATATTCTTCTTGTTGCCTTGTACAATGGTCTCCTGGTTCTACTCATTTCACTCAGCACAATTTCTTTTCTTTATGCCAACAAAGACCACTGCCAGTGGTTCAGGAATCACACCTTCCAGTTCTTTCCACTGACACAAAGTACATACTTGAACAATATAATTTGCTTTCATCAGGAGCAGCTATCTCTCCAAGGAACCATCTCTCCACTTACTTTGAATATTGATTTTTTATAAGTCATTTTTTTCCCCATCCTTTCCAGTGCAAGATCATTCCCTTTGGTGGAACTCTCCTCTTCCCCCTTCCTCCCAATAACAAAAGTTATAATTAGTTCCTTCTTTTTATCATCTCAGCCATCCCCAAAATGATCTTTCTCTTGTATCTCTTTTTTCCCCAACATAACTTTTAAAAGAGCCTTTCTTTGCTTTCCTTGCCAACAAACTTATTCTGGTTTTGCATTTATTCTATATTTATTCATGTATACACATAACACACATAGAAAGAAATATTACCTCAGTAGAATATAAGCTCCTTGAGAACAGGATTTTTTTTAATATCATATGCCTAAAAGCCTGGCAAATAATAGGCACTCAATAAATGCTTACTAATTGACTATTTATTATTAAACAAAAATGCAGATGTTCGTCAAGTCCAAAAATGTATGTTTCATTCTATACCACTGGTCCATCACTCCTTTATTGGGGTAGCATGCTCCAACCTTGGACTTCTGAAATCATTTTTGGTGACTCTAAAATCTTGATCCAAATGATCTCTTCTATGCTTCTCCATATTTCAAGAATTCCTCCTTTCAAAACTGCCATTTAAAATGCACTTTAATATTTGAAAAAGTATGATATAGAAAAGGCATTTTCTCCTCCATTTTGTTAATGAGCACCATGGAACTTTGTTTCAGCTAAACACCTCTGGCTATTGAAAGTCAATCACCAAGGGCTTCTATATCAAAAAGATTCTAGCTAATATGATTTCCAGAGAATATACTTACATATACATATATATATATATATACATAGTATATATGTATATATGATTAGTATATAGTTTAGATATATATATTCAATTTAATTGGCAAAGGGGAAATAACCACAGCTCAGGATAATCACAGAAACCCAAGCTATTTTTCAGGGGACCAGTTTTATTCAGCTTCTACAAACAAGCAAAAACCTGACTCATCATTGTCTGAATCAGTGTATAAAAGGAGTAAGGGTGGAAAGGAAGGATGCAAAAGAGAGTAGACTTGGCTCTGTACACTGTATTTAAGATGACCCTCAGTGATTAGAGTAATTCTCCCATTATTTCTTAATACTTTGTTGCTCCTGGTTGTTGAGAACATTGTAACTACGGTAGGACCTGGTTATCCTTTGTACTGTTTTGGATCAGGAACCAACTGCTGTGGGGAGGAGGTACAAATGCAGTGTCAGGAACATAAAGCTTAGAACAAGTTGAAACCAGTGATGATGGCAGACAACAAAAAATCTTTAATATTTTTTTTTTGGTTTAATACAAAGAGATAATTTCAAACAGCTGCCCATATGTACAAAGGACTATCTGGGGATTGCTGTATCTGTAATGGTAAGTAGAGGGGCTGGGTGGTCTTGTCAGGGATGATATAAAGAAATTCATATTCAGGTATGGGTTGGTTAAGATGGCCTCTGAGGTCACTTCTAACTCAACTCTGAATCTCTATGGTACCAGTCTGTGCTTCTTCCTGATTGCTTTTAATATTACAATTATCCTTTCCCCTTCATGACTTTTCCCATCGCTGTTTCAGTATATTGTGGGTTGGTAAAAGAAATTAAATGGGAAGTTTTGCAGAAACAGATTCAGGGAATAGATCAGAAGATAGAAAGATGCCTGATGTAGATTCTAACACATCTGTATAAAGCTGATCTGTAAATTAAATTTGGCTTCTTTAACTTCCCTGTTAATGAAATTAGTTATGGGAGCTTTCTGAGAAATCTTTGCAGATAAAAAAGGGAACACTTAAATTATTTTATTTTATTTTTTATTTTTAAAGCTTTTTATTTCAAAACATTTGCATGGATAATTTTTCAATATTGACCCCTTGCGTAGCCTTGTGTTTCAGATTTTCTCCTCCTTCCCTTCACCCCGTCCCCTAGATGGCAAGCAATCCAATATATGTTAGACATGTTAAAATATATGTTAAATCCAATATGTGTAAACATATACAATTCTCTTGCTGCACAAGAAAAATCAGATCAAAAAGGAAAGAAAATGAGTAAGAAAACAAAACGCAAGTGAATGACACCAAAAAGTGAAAATACTATATTGTGGTCTACACTCAGTTCCCACAGCCCTCTCTCTGGGTGTAGATGGCTCTCTTCATCACAAGATCATTGGAAATGGCCTCCGTCACCTCGTTGTTGGAAAGAGTCACGGGGAACACTTTTAAATTATAATAATAATAATAATAGTAGCATTTATAAGGTTTGCAAAATTCTTTACAAGTATTATCTCATTTAATCCTCATCATAACCATGGGAAGTGGATGTTCTTATTATTCCCATTTTACTTATGAAAATTCTAAGGCAGACAGAGTTTAGTGACCTACCCAGGGTCACACAGCTAGTCAGTATCTGAGGCTGAATTTGAATTCAGGTCTTTCCAATTCCAAATTCAGCCCTCTATCTCCTGTTTTACCAAACTTGCCTGTTTTCCCAAGAACAAAAGTTTTCCACCAAAGAAGAGTAAAGACATGGATGAAGAGGCAACTATGTATTGTTCCTGATATGGAAATAGCAAAACACATGCAGTTTTTGAACGAGAACTTTAGGGTCTTTGACTCAAGCCATAAGCTTGATAAACACAGTAGAGGTTTTTATATCCCTTAGTCCCTCAATGACCCCAGAAAGAACTGCATAGTATAAGCCAAGTTCCTAGAGAATCTTCAATCAATAACATACAGCGTTCTCCAGATAAACACGGTCATCAATTTCTGATCAATAGTCATTCATTTGTAAGAATCATTCTAGACATTAAATGGTTCCAGGACCAAGATTTGAAAGATAATATCCCACTGTTCAAAAGGGACACTATCAGTTCCCCTCGCCTTTAACTAGTAAAATTTTTTATTATCTTAGTTTTCAACATAACCAATAAAAAGCAAATTATCCTCATGGGCAAGTGATTTTATATTCAAGGCAAACAAGTACTATGTATATTTATTTTGTTTCTGTATTTTGGAGAGAAGTTTATAAATGCAGGTTAAAATCTACTTCCTTTTAAAGTTAGTGAGATTTGAAGTTATAACAAAAAATTCCAAAGAGTAAGAAAAGGGCAAGATTTAAGATCTAAAGAAATCAGTTTGATTTTTTCATGAGATCATATTCTAAAAATCTATATATAAGAAGTGAGAAGCAGGGTCATATCACCAGGCATGAATACAAAAACCAGGAAGAATGATGTTAGGAAAGTTAAGATTCAGAATGCAATGAGTCTTGTGAAAAAAATCCTGGTGGAAAGTTTAGAACAATAAAAAGGATTAAAAAAAAAAAAAAGCAGTTTGAAGCAAGAAATGTGTAAGGAAGTAGTTTGGGGAAGATGTTGACAGATGAGTGAAGTATAATAAGATGAGGGTGTGATGTCCACAGATGAGATAAGGTAGAATCATTCAGCTCTTTCTCGGAAATCATAGATCATAGAATTGATAGTTGGAAGGGACTTTAAAATCATCTGATTGATGTTTTAATGAGAAAGAGTGTAACATACAACATGAAGTGGGAACTCTAGCTCAAAACAGGTGAGCAGCTGATAGGGAGCTCCTGGCTATTTTACATGAGTTCAGATTCCCCAGATCAGACATGTTCTATGCCAGAGTTCCAAGGGAAATTGCACGAGTCATCTCAGAGTGTCGGGAACTGTTAAGAAATCATAAAAAATGAGAGAAACACCAGCAGATAAGAGAGAAAGGCAGATAAATGTTGGCCCAGTTTTCACGGAATTCTGAAATCCACAAACTACTCAGCTTGATATCAGTCCCTGACCAAATTCCATTTGCAGACGCTAACAAAAGAACCAAGAAACTCAGAACTAAATTCATTTGCTTTTTGGTGACAGATTATTAGCTTAGTGGATCAGGAGACTCCAGTTGAAGTCATATGTGTTGATCACAGCAAAAGTCTATTCTCATTTTTTTCATAGTATTATTATGGACAAAAAAGAATGAATTGTGGACTGGACGAAGATAATAAAAGCAAGAATTATAATGAGTGCCTTTTGTCTGGTGCTTTAAGCTTTATAAAGCATTCTCTCCTATCAGTCCCCTGTAAATTAAGCAATGAAAACATTATCCCATTTTTAAAGACAGGAAGCTGAGGAACAATGATAATAATGCTGTTAGGTTACCTGGTACAGCTTGCAATCCAAAGGGTGTTGATTAGTATTAGAAAGATAGTTGATTAGTTGATTAGCATTATCTTTGTCAATTTGGAGGGAGGCCCTTAGTGCAATGGTGTTCAATTTAGGCTTAAAATGTTTTATTGCATTTTAATTTATTTTGTTACATATTTCCCATTTTAAACTGGCTCATAGTATATTTGGGAGTCTTGTGGGATGAAATGGAACACTGAAGTCCATAACACTATACATTGCAAATAATTCATTCATGACTCTACTGCAGGACTTCCCGACATTATTTTTCTGTTATAGGTTCTGAATCCTGGAACCCTTTATGGATTCCTTTTCAGAATTTTTTTTTTTTTTTTGGCTGAAGCAATTGGAGTTAAGTGACTTGGCCAGGGGCACACAGCTAGGACGCATTAAGTGTCTGAGACCAGATTTGAACTCAGGTCCTCCTGACTTCAGGGCTGGTGCTAGAATAACATTGTTAAATGCATAAAATAAGGCATTTAGAATTACACAATTCTTTCCTATTTCAGTTCTAATTGAAATACAGTTATGAAAAATGTTTAAAAAAGAAAAGGCAAATTTACAGACCCTCGATTAAGAAATATCTTTGGGGATGAGGAAAAATGTCAAAATCCTCCTCCCATACTTTGAGGAAGGCTGATTCTAAATGACAGCCTCATGAATTATTGAATAGATCCTGATTCTAGGGCCTCAAATCAGGCAGAGACAGCATACTCACAAGAAAGGTTACAGTACAGGTGTCCCCCTGGCTACCTTCCCAGTGTGTCAGAACACCAATGGAACATACTCAACACAAACCAAGGGGAAACACTCCAAGTGTTTATACTAACACAGCCCTATTTTCCATTAACACCAGATGCTTACCTGGGCCCGCCTCGTTCTAAGTTTTTGCAGGGAAATACCTTCAAACACCAGTTTTGGGGCCCCAGCTGATTGACCAGCTAAAGTGACCCCTTCTTTACTTCCTGAAGTGCCCCAGCTGAAATAGACCCAGCATTTTCATCAGTTCCTTAGAATAAGACCCAAAAGATGAGCTTTTCACATTTATGGATGACACAGGGTCAGAAGAACTCACTACAATGATTGATGACAGAAACAAGATTCAAAATGATCTCAATAGACGGGAATGCTGGATGGAAACCAGAATGATTAAATTTAACAGAGGGAAATTTTTAAGTCTTACACATGGATTTAAAAAAAATTACTCTTGTCCATGGTGAAAAATACCTTGTTTGAGAGAAGAAGAGCAAAGTTAGGTGTCACATGGATAAGATCAGAAGGAAAGCAGAAAATCAGAGAAACAATTGTATAGACAGTTTTTCAGATAAAGGTCTCATATCTCAAATATATAAAAAACTTCATCAAATCTACATAAATACGAGTCATTCCCCAAATGATAAATCATCAAAGGATATTGAACAGGCAGTTTTTCAAAGAGGAAATCAAAACAATTTATAGATATGTGAAATACCTTATTTGGAAGTAGTCAGTATGAAAAATGTTTAAGGATTTTGATTAGCAATGAAATCACCATGATCCAACAGTCTGTCAGTTTTTGAAAGAAGATCATCTACATTTCAGCTTCATTTTGTGCTCGAACCACAAGAAGCAGTCAGGATTCCATAGAAATCTCCTCTGATCAGATCAGACCTGGACCATTGTTGCTTTTATTTCTGAGATCCCATTTTGAAAGAGATGCTGCTGTAAACTGAACTCAACAGAGGAGGACAATGGATGAAGAGGCTTGGAAAACGTCATTTGTAGAAGAATTGTTTAAATTGTTTAAAGTATTATGAATATTTTAAACATCCACACACAAAACCAGGAGCAAAAATCGAAGTTGTAGCGTGGCACATTCAGCTCTCTATTGGCTCAAGGGAAATGAGCCGATTAGAGGAATACTTTCCTCTTCTCTCCCATCTTTCTCTGCCCTTGTTCTCCCCACCCATTTTTCTTCCTTTTCCCGCTTCCTTTTTCTCTTCTTCCTCCCCATACCAGAGGGATAGGTTTGCTTAGAGAGGCACTGAGTTGAACCGTAGAAGCTAGACTGAACTTGTCCAGTCTGGGGAGCCTGAGCTAAAGGAAGTTATAGCAGGAAGTCTTCCAAACAGACCTGGCTACCTTAACCAAAGCATGGGAAACCTTAACTCTGTATTATATGCCAAAGGTAGAACATGGTGATGAGATTCAGTGACAGAGTCACTTCTCCCAGGGCCGTGGGCAAACCTGCACCCTGGGAGATGTTTATCTCTGGCATCCTTCCATCTCCCTTTCTGGATCCTTGGCTTTCAGCCTTCCGTGCCTTCGTGCTATCAAGAGGGGAGTTTGATCCTATCCTGTTCCTTGACCCAAATCAACCCTCCAATCCACCAGTTCTTCCCAGCCAATTTGACCAGCTGTCTGCCTAGCTTCTTAGCAACCCAACTGCTACCAACTCTGCTCTGTGGCTCTTTCATTTCAGTTTATTTCTACCCTCGGGGTGCTTGAACAGCCTGACCACATGTCTCCTTGCAAGTCTTGTCAGCAGGGATTAGCAGCAAGAAGAGCAGCAGGACCAGGACCCCAGGGGTGTGTCAGGACCAGGACCCTAGGGGTACAGCAGGACCTGAACCCCAGGGATGTAGCAGGACCAATACCCCAGGGGTTCAGCAGGACCAGAACACCAGTGGTGCAGCAGGCCTGGAACCCCAGAGGTGCAGCAGGACTGGACTCTAGGGGTATAGCAGGACTGGAACCCCAAGGGTGGGGTAGGACCAGAACCTCAGGGGTGCAGCAGGACCAGAACCCCAGAGGTACAGAAGTGAAGTTCAATTTCCCTATGCTCTTGTGTTGCTGGGGTATAATTAGCCAGCACGCTCAAAAGAAGGAGGCTCAGGGTGTTGCAGCTGATTTTTCTAGCCTGGCCCCAGAACTGCCACAATGTGGCATCCCAGTGAACAATATCAAGAGAAGAAGTGGAAGGGTCTTGCTGTGCCATTAGCCTGTGCAGTCACTGTGGTCAGGACTTTCTCTGGAGCTTTTCCTTCTGTGTCCATCAGTGTTCTTGTTGTTGTTGATGTTGTTGAGTAGTTTCCCCATTTGGGGTTTTCTTGACAAAGATCCTGAAATGGTTTGCTATTTCCTTCTTCAACTCATTTTACAGATGAGGAAACTGAGGCAAGCAGGCTTAACTGATCAAGGATCACAGCCAGTAAGTATCTGAAGTTGGATTTGAACTCAGGTCCTCCTGAAACCAGTGCCCTACCCACTGTGCCACCTAATCACTCTAGTATGTGTTTTAGTCAAACACAGTTATCCAGACCTTAGAGGTCCTTAGAGAACTGTTCTTCAAAGTAGATGCTTCAGGAGATCATGACACAATTATTTCAGCTCTGCTGGAAGTTCAAAACATTTTAATAACTCTTCTTTTTGGAACTGCCTTTGCAGCCGATTTATGAATTATACATCATAAGAATGAAAAACTCCCTGTGTCAAGATGTTTTCCTGGACAAAATGAGGAAGTTTAGAGCTCCCTGAGGGGTTCACTTTTTGGGGGTGCCTGATGTGACTTAGGAAGTTACCACATTTTTAGTCACTGGCATGTCATTATGGTAGAAGCTATTTCATTGTAGTGTGTGAATCCTTGTTTGTTTTTCCATCTGCTGTACCTAGGATGGACTTCACTATTCTGTTTTTTTGGAGGTGATTGCCCAGTGTCCCAAGCTAGGAAGTGTCTGAGGCTGGATTTGAACTCAGATCTTCCTGACTCCAGAATCAGAGCTGTATCCACTGCAGTGCCGCCTGGCTGCCCCCTACTCTTAATCTCTCACCAAGTCCACTCTTCCTTTAATTCAAGTGTAATGTACTCCACGATGCTGTCCTGGAACTCTCCATAGGGAACTCTCCTGAAATTCCTCTTATCACTTTGCCTGTATTTCTTCTTTGTACTCATCACACTTTTCTTTAATACTTATGTCCATACATATGCTCCTCTTTTGGTTGTAAGGGCTTGGAGAACAGGCAATATATATCTTTTCTATATATCTTCGACATAATGGCTTGCACAGAATAAGAACTAACGAAATAAATGTCTATTGACTATGTGTAGCTTTTGTTTATAATTTATTATTATTAATTTTATTTTTAGGTTATATATCTACATTCATTTTTTAGATATTTCCATGTGAATCATGTTGGGAGAGAAAAATCAGCACAAAAGGGGAAAGCCGTGAGAAAGGAATAATAAAACAGAAGGGAAAAAAGGTGACAATAGTATGCTTCAGATAATTGTGGAAATAAGTATAGAAGAATTGCATATCTTTAACATATATTGGATTACTCACTGTCTAGGGGAGAGGGAAAAATATTTGGAACACAAGGTTTCACAAGGGTGAATGTTGAAAACTATCTTTGCATATATTTGGGGAAAAAGCTATTATTAAAAATGTTTTTAAAAGGGAATGTGATTATTGGATAACTTGCCATCTAGGGGAGATAGTGGGGAAAGAGGAGGAAGATTGGAACACAAGGTTTGTGAGGGTTAATGTTGAAAAATTATCCAGGCATATGTTTTGAAAATAAAAAAAACTTTAATTAAAAGAAATATGATTTTGGCAACCATATGGAGGATGAATTGGAGAGTGAAGAGGTAATAAAGATCTGGACCAGGATGATGGTATGTCAGTGAAAAGAAGGGAACAGACACCAGAGATGCTACGGAAGTAGAACTGGGAGACTTGGTGACTGTTTGGAAATATAGTCACAAGGGAAGGAGGAGGACTGAGTATTCACTAAGTATATTGGTTTAGCTGTGTCACAGATAATAGGGATTGTTTTAGTCTTTTAATTTTTTACTGTTATTTATACTTCAATGTCTGAGACACAATAATCTATTATAGTGTCCTCTTAATTGGTCTTGCTATGAATCCCTTCACTCATCAATTCATCTTCCATACAGTGGCCAAAATCATGTTCCTAAAGCACGTTACTGATTGTCACTCCAAAAAAAAAATTTTTTTTTTTATCAATTCCTTTTTGCCTTTAGGATAAAATACAAACATCTTCATTTGGAGTGTAAAACCCTTCATAGTTTGCTTCCAGCCTGTGTAATAGATAAATAGATAGATACACAGTCATTCAGATAGTTGGAATTCAATGGATGGCATTTTCCATCCAAAGTTTTTTGGAATTGCCAAGAAGAGCTAAGTTTATCACAGTTGATCATCACAATTTTGCTATTGCTTATAATCTATTATTATTATTGCCTAGTTATTCTAAAGGAAAATTCTAATAGGAATTATAATGACATGGTTAAGAATTATGTATCTGGTTTTTAAACATTCATTGGCTAATGTAAAAGCATCTGGTAGGAAAGACTGTGATTGAACATTGTCCTCCTAGAAGCTGTGAGATATGTTGTCTGGGGTCTACTGTCAATATAAATGCTATTTGTTTCCTTGTAAGAATCACCCTACTAAATGTGGAAAAGCAGATTCTATTCCCTAGTCAGAGGGACAAAAGCAATATCACTCTCATGATTAAAAAAGAGGAAATTCCAAGAAAATGGCACTCCCTTGAACATTAAGGTAGAAATCATGTATGATTAGTCATGGGAAAACAGACCTAAGGTTTTTTTCTGTTTTCTGAGCTGTGGCAACAAAAACTGTTCTTTTGACATTGCTTTTTATCATTTCTCAGAGGGATGATATCTTCTAGAAAAGAAACTAAGAAATTAAAACAAAGTGCTGCCGAATGGATAAAAAAAAGAAGTAATTTTGTCCATCTGGAAGAATCTTCCATCCATTTACATTCGTATGTTTTAAAAAGATTAATGTAGCTTTTAAGTCTTGTTCCTACTAATCTGTCGACTTCTGGAATTGGAATGCTAAGGTACAAGTTTGGTTACGTCCAATCTGAAAGCTGGCTTTAGTTACCCATAGTTTCTGGGGCTAATACTTGTTGAATTGACATACTAAAAGTTCTGGTCACATAGAAGCCTAGATCAAATATTAAGTATTCTTATAAGACTCTATGAAAATCATCAAGTATCTCAATGGGTATTCTTTGTTCAAACACCTCTATTTTGGATAGTTTTACTCAAAGTCTGGATGATTTCTATCTTTTTCTAAAATTGTTGAAGCTTTTTTTAAGTGTAATGGAGGTGGGGGTAGAACCTGTTTTATCTGTTGCTCCCAGTTCTAAATATTCTCTCTGGTTTTATTGTCTTTGTCTCCCTGGAAATTCTGCACTTCCTCTTATATCTAACCATGGTAACGAATCATGTAGATTTATAAGCAGCAAAACCCAAGAAATTTTGCTAAAAAAATGGCAAGCATATCAATGCACCAGTAGGAAGAAGAGGATGAGAAAAAGGAGAAAGAAGAAGAGAACAGCAGAGATCTCAAATATCTGCAAATTGAAGCTAAAAGAGCATGTCGAGCAAAAGTCTATCAGTTCTACTGGCCATTGATTTTAGGTAATTCTTCATGTTCTAGTTCAAACTTAGTGACCTATCGCCTAGCCTCCTTATGTCTGTCCCCCAAATAGAAGTAGCTAAGGTCGTGGCCATCATGATCTAGTGAAAGAATCTGAAAGAAAAAGTCCACGTGCATGTACAATCAGACCACAACCACCTGCATTTTTCAGTTTCAGTCATGTCCCACCAAAGTAGAGGGAAAATGTAATTTTAGGCCATTTTATATCCAAATTAATGCAGTTTTTTGCCTCACATTTTTTTTATTCTGAATTTTACAAACAAAAATTCTACTTCCAAAATAGAACATTACTATGAAAATGTGAATCTCTATTATGTTCAATTTGCTTTTTAAATTACAATGCTCAAAACTCCAACAGTGAGGAAGACTTGCTTCTAGAGGTGGAAGAAAATATAGGAACTCAGGTGACAAGAGGAGTCCAAGCAGGGTTAACCACCCCACTTAAAAGAACAGAGCAATATAGCCAGAGACAAAGCTCCAATTCAGGAACTAAGGTTGAGGAGTTAAATAAAAGAAAGAAAAGCCCAACTAATATAAAAAATCATTCAAAGACAGCTCTGCATCAACAGTGAGAAGAGACTTAATGGAATAAAATTATTTTCTACAATGACTACAGTATAGAATGAATGAACCAAGAAATGGGGAAGAAAGAATATCTCCGGAGGATAGATTGGAAAGAGAATAAACAATTTAGAAAAGAAAGTGGTAAACCTTTCCCCAAGTAATATAATCTCTAAAAATTAAGACAAACTGCAAAGAAATCAATAATTTCATGAGACAACAAAAATAATTAGAACAAAATCAAAAGATTGGGAAAATAGTTGAAAAATATGTTAACTAACATCAAAGACAACTGACCTGAAAACACATGAAAAAGATATAATTTAAGAATCCCTGACAGTCATGATTTTTAAAAAATCATAAATGAAAGCTGCCCAAACCTATTAGAAGAAAAGGGCAAAATTAAGGAGAAAGAATCTATTAATCACTTTCTGAAACGTTTAGTAATAGAAAAAGGCTCGAAAATGCCACAGTCCAAATCCAGAGCACCTAGGTCAAACAAAATATATATCCCACAAAAAAAAAAAATCCACAAAAAAGTACTTCAAATGCCAAAGAATCTCAGTCCAGATCAAACAGGATCTGGCAGCTTCTACTATAAATAAGAGGAGAGCTTGACTACAATAATCCAAAAGGCAAAAAAAAAAAAAAAAAAAAAAATTGGGTTAGAACTCAGGAAAACTCATTTTGAAAATCTAAGGATTATCCTGTGGGGAACGGAGTGGCAGGGCAGGAATTGATCTTTAATGGAAAAGAGGACTTTAAATTGTTTCTGATGAAAAGAACAAAAGTGAGTAGGAATTTTGAAACACAAACAAGAGAGTCCAGAGAAATCTAGAAAGGTCATTTGTTTGGTGGAGTCCTCAAACTTTTTAAATAGGGGGCCAGTTCATTGTCCCTCAGACTGTTGGAGAGCCAGACTATAGTAAAAACAAAAACTTTGTTTTGTGGGCCTTTAAATAAAGAAATTTCATAGCCCCTGGGTGAGAGAGATAATTGTCCTCAGCTGCCACATCTGGCCAGTGGGCCATAGTTTGAGGACCCCACCAAATTGAGCACCCCTGAATTTTTGGACAAATGAAAGGATCTGTATGAAGATACAATGCTAATATTTTAGGAGGAGAGAAAAAGAAAGGTATGTCTTCCAAACTTTATAATCTTCAAAAAGTATAGAAGGAATTAAATAACAATTCCAGATATTCCAAAGAGGAAATTGGTTCTATTTTAAAGGTTTTGAGAGGGGAAGAATAGGCAGGATAAAAGGAGAAATACAATATAAAGGAGGAAGAGAGAAGCAAAACTTTCTATTTCTAATATAGAAGTGCATCAGAATAACTATGTTCAAATATGGAGGAAAGAGTTGGGGAAAAGGGCAACAGATGAACTTCATACTTATTTGAACCAGACAAAGTGGGGTTGAACACACACAAATACATAATTTGGTGTAGAAATGTATCAAATTCAATAGGGAAATAAAAAGCAACAAGGATAAGGACTAAGATGTATAATAATACTAGGAGCAAATAGCCACAAGGAAAACAAACTTCCTGATTTTAAAGGGGAGATTAAAAAGAATATAAATAAAGTCTAAGAGAGACTATTAATTAGAGAATGGCTAAACAGAATAAGCAAAGTAGAATGGTAGGTGAATGCAAGAAAATGATCAAAGAAAAGACAATACTTCAGAGAATAATTCAGAGAATTGATATATAGTAATTGATGTATTCATATTAATATGATATATAGTAATATATGTATAGTTAACATATAGTAAATTGAATAGAGCCATCTATCTAAATGGGACAATGGAAAGAGTGCTGGGTCTGGAGTGAGGAAGACTAATTTTCCTGAATTCAAATCTGGTTCCAGACATTTGTTAGCTGTGTGATCTTGGCAAATCACTTAATCCTGTTTGCCTTAGTTTCCCCATCTATAAAATGAGTTCGAGAAGGAAAAGGCAAAACACTCCAATAATTGTCAAGAAAACTTCAAATGTGATTACAAAGGGTTAGACATCATTGAAAATGATTATACTGAAAGACAATAATTTATGTAAGTACAGCAATATTGTAAAGAAAAACAACTTTGCATTTGACAAAACACTATTTATTTCTAATAAAAACACTAGAGAGCATGGGAATAAAAGGAATTTTCCTTAAATGATAATTATCATTTGTCTAAACCCATCAGCAAGCTTATAAGTAATGGGGATAAGTTAACAACATTCCCAATAAGATTAGGGTGAAACGCAGATGTTCATTATCATCACTATTATTCAATGTTGTACTAAAAATGTTAACTTTAGCAAAAAGAGGAGAAAAAGAAGTTAAAGGAATTAGGCTATCAGGAAACAAAACTATCACTCCTTGCAGATGATATCATGGTATATTTAGAGAATCCTAGAGAATCAATTTTAAAAACTCCTTGAACTATTAATAACTTTAGCAATGTTGCAGGAGATAAAATAAATCCACATAAATCATTAGCATTTCTATATGTTGCCCACATAGTTCTATATGTTGGAAACCAAGTGGATGCCCATCATTTGTAGAAAGGCTGAACAAGTTATGGCAATGAATGTTGAGAAGAGATTCAACAGTGAGATGATTCAGGCCAATTCCAATGATCTTGTGATGAAGAGAGCCATCTACATCCAGAGAGAGAACTGTGGGAACTGAGGGTGGACCACAACATACCATTTTTATTCTTTTTGTTGTTTGCTTGCATTTTGTTTTCTTTCTTAGTTTTTTTTTTCTTTTTGGTCTGATTTTTAAGATAATTGCATAAATATGTATGTATGCATGTGTATATATATTATATATATAGGATTTAACATATATTTTAACATATTTAACATGTATTGGATTACTTACTATCTAGGGGAGGGGGTTGAAGGGAAGGAGGAGAAAATTTGGAACACAATGTTTTGCAAGGGTCAATGTCGAAAAATTGCCCATGCATATATTTTGTAAATAAAAAGCTTTAATGAAAAACACACACACACACACATATATGAATACCACTCCAAAATTTTTTTTAAATGAATGTTGACCACAAGAACATCAAAGAATAACCAAGAGTGGAATATATTTTTGCACATGCGAGTCCCTTTCCCTCCTTTAAGATCTCTTTGGGATATAAGCCCAATAGAAACACTGCTGGATCAAAGGGTATGCACAGTTTGATAACTTTTTGGGCATAGTTCCAAATTGCTCTTCAGAATGGTTGGATTTGTTCACAATTCCACCAACAATGTATCAGTGTCCCAGTTTTTCCCCACATGCCCTCCAACATTCGTCATTATCTCTTCCTTACATCTTAGCCAATCTGACAGGTGTGTAGTGGTATCTCAAAGTTGTCTTAATTTGCATTTCTCTGCTCAATGGTGATTTGGAACACTTTTCATATAACTAGAAATAGTTTCAATTTCTTCATCTGAAAATTGTCTGTTCATATGCTTTGACCATTTATCAACTGGAGAATGACTTGATTTCTTATAAATTTGAGTCAATTCTCTATATATTTTAGAAATGAGGCCTATATCAGAACCTTTGAATGTAAAAATGTTTTCCCAGTTTATTGCTTCCCTTTTAATCTTGTCTGCATTAGTTTTGTTTGCACAAGAACTTTTTAACTTAATGTAATCAAAATTATCTATTTTGTGATCAATAAAGATCTCTAGTTCTTCTTTGGTCACAAATTCCTTCTTCCTCTACAAATCTGAGAGGTAAACTATCCTGTGTTCTTCTAGTTTGTTTATAATCTCATTTTTTATGTCTAGATCATGAACCCATTTTAATCTTATCTTGGTGTATGGTTATTTTTGTTTTATAACAAATGCAGATAAATATATCATAAAAATAAAAGAAAAAATTAAAATATCTATATCTATTATCCCCCCATATACATTAAAACAAGTTTTTAACTTTTGGGGTTTTTTTGGAGAGTTTTGAATTTCACATTCTCTGCCTTTCACCCTTCTTTCCCTTTCCACCCTCACCCCCTCATTGGTAAGCAATCAGATATAGATTGTATATATGTAATTGTATAAAACATTTCCATATTAGTCATTTTGTACAAAACGACTCTAATAAAAGAAAAAGAATGAGAGAAAGAAAGTGAAAAATAGCATGCTTCCATCAGTATTCAAACAGTATCAGGAGGCAGATAGTATATTTCATCATTAGTTCCTTGGAATTGTCACTTGACAAAGTGAAAGAAATATTTCCAGAAATAAGGAGTTGAGAGTCAATCCTTTGCCACCTATTCTTTGTCCATGTTTCTCATTATCTTTTCTCTTTAAATTCTTATTTAACCTTTCTTTTTTTTTTAATTAAAGCTTTTTATTTACAAAACATATGCATTGGTAATTTAACCTTCTTTATAGATTTTCTGTATGGTTGTGGGAGAGGGTGTCCTAGATTTTGTTTGGTAGGGGAAGAGAATATTTTTGCAACTATTTTTCTTGCTGAACTTTCTTAGCAAATCCCTTGTCTAAAAGCGACTAGACTCAATTGATTGAGTCCTTATTAATGGAAAGAACATGCTGGTAAACGCTCAGGATCAATAGTACTAGAAATCCAGGTTCTTAGGGTCAGCCCTAATTCTTGGGAAGAGTAAATAGTCAATCTGCCTTCTGTGAATCCCAAACTACAAGTGTGGATGCAAGTTGGAGTGCCACAGGGATTGTATAAAAACACATAAGTACCTAAATTATCAGGTTTTTTGAGCTAGTTACCATTAAGAGTGGTGTCAGATTTAAATGGAAAGAGACCACTAAACCATACATGAGGATTCCTGCCCCTGAATGTTGACTTAGAAAAATCACATATTAACATTATCTATGTTCTATCATGTTTTTATTTAATTATTTTAAATATATTCCAGTTGTTGTTTTTTTATCTGATTCCTGCCCCAACAATATCATTGGCTATTTTTGACACCTCTGATCTGCCTCTTTTTTTTTTAAACATGGTAAAAATATGTTAAATATAATATATACATACATATTTTTACAATTATCCTGCTACACAAGAAAAATCAAGTCAAATAAAAAAATGAGAAAGAAAACAAAAGAAAAACAAAAAGAGTGAGAATACTATGTTTTGACCCACACTCAGTTCCCACAGTCCTC
Organism: Antechinus flavipes; assembly: GCF_016432865.1. NCBI lineage: Eukaryota > Metazoa > Chordata > Mammalia > Dasyuromorphia > Dasyuridae > Antechinus > Antechinus flavipes. The sequence continues at coordinate 29,515,783 of NC_067403.1, forward strand.
TCTCTGGATGCAGATGGCTCTCTCCATCACAAAATCATTAGAACTGACCTCAATCATCTCATTATTGAAAAGAGCCATGTCCATCAGAATTGATCATCATATACTCTTGTTGCTGCCGTGTATAATGATCTCCTGGTTCTGATCACTTCATTCAGCATCAGTTCATGTAAGTCTCTTTGAAATCATCATGCTGGTTGTTTCTTATAGAACAATCATATTCTATAATATTCATATGTCATAATTTATTCAGCCATTCTCCAACTGATGGGCATCCATTTAGTTTCCAGTTTCTTGGCACTACAAAAAGGGCTGCCACAAACATTTTTGCATACATGGTTCCTTTCCCTCCTTTAAGATCTCTTTGGGATATAATCCCAGTTGAAACACTGCTGTTCAAAGTATGTAGCTTTATAACCCTTTCAGCATAGTTCCAAATTGCTCTTCAGAATGGTTGGATCAATTCACAGTTCCACCAACAATGTATCAGTGTCCCAGTTTTCCCACATCCCCTCCAACATTTATCATTATCTTTTCCTGTCACTTTAGCCAATCTGAGAGGTGTGTAGTGGTATCTCAGAGTTGTCTTAATTTGTATTTCTCTTGATCTGCTTCTTTTTAAAGATTTTTAATAATTTCTTTCTCCTCCTCTTCTTGTTCCTCCTATTTATATAAATTCTTTAAGTTTTGCATAGAGCAATGCAGAAGAATCTTTCTGGATATAGATAATGGAAACGTGTATTCCTATTGTTACCATAACCAGATATTCCAATTCCTTCCAAGTATGAAAGCATGAGAGCTTTAATAAGAGGAGTTTGTCCATTAGTTTGATGAACTTACTAGTTCCCTTGATGAACTTGCAGGGTGTGTGTGTGTGTGTGTGTGTGTGTGTGTGTGTGTGTGTTTATGAACCTTTAGGGCATCTGATGAGGCTCACTGAATGAGGAATGTGGGTTTGCCCATTTGGCAGCTTGTTTGAAGAACAAAGGATGACTCTTGATTTTGTTCCATGGAAATGGGGTGTCCCAAGATGATTGGCTTGAATGCTGGGAAGATGAACTCATTTTTGTTTTGTTTTGTTTTTTCAACTTTGAAACTCATTTAAATGTAGACTATTACGTTGACTATTTACACTCACATCTTGTATTTACTATGTTTTTATTTTTTATTATTTTTTTAAAAATTTAAAAGCTTTTTATTTACAAAACATATGCATGGAAAATTTATCAACAGTGACCCTTGAAAGCCTTCTGTTCCAAGTTATCCCTTCCTTCCTTCCACATCTCTCCTACTTGACAGGTAATCCAATACATATTAAACATGTTAAAATACATGTCAAATCCAATATATTTATGCATATTTATACAATTATCTTGCTGCAGAAGAAAAATTGGGTCACAGAGGAAAAAAAAACTGAGAAAGAAAACAAAATGCAAGCAAACAACAACAGAAAGCATGAAAAGGCTATGTTGTGGTCCATACTCTGTTCCCATAGTCCTCACTCTGGATGCAGATGGCTCTCTTCATCATTGAACAATTGGAATTGGTTTGAATCATCTCATTGTTGAAGAGAGTCAAGTCCATCAGAATTGATCATCGTAGAGTCTTGTTGTTGGATGGGCTCTTCCACTTCATTGGTCTATTACAGTGGAATAGCATATCTTTTTGGTCTTTTCTCTTTTTTAGATTTTCAGTGTTGGGAGACAGACTTCTATTCTCCTTTCAAGAATCATCATCATGAGGGCCAAGGAAATTACATATGGTTGTCCAAAACAGTCAAGAACTATGGACCTGGTGGACTTTCACAGTGCAAGAGATAGATGGAACCCAATGGGTTGATAGAGTTTGAAGTTCAAATACATGGCAGAAAAAGAATGAACTTGTTTATATGGCCTAACAGATGACTTCATGAACTTTGCTCCTTGACTCTAAATTTTTTATGTAGAATTGGGGGAATTTTGATTTTTCTAATAATCATAAGCCCCAAACCCAACCATCTAGTAAAGATAAGGAAGACTCGAAATTTTTCTCATGGGCAAATTTGGACTTGGCTTTCTAGATTTTGCAAGTTTTGTGTTTTGGTGTCAGCCTATAAGAGTGGACTCAGTTTTCCTGAATCCAGACTCTTGGGATGAAGGAGAGAAAACATAGTTTATAGAAAATATATATATAAAAAAGTAAATTAAATAGCTTTACAGCTGTCTGTAGTATCTTCAGCAGCAATAACAACTTCTCAAATGCTTGTTACAGAGTACAAGTGTCCCCTTTTTAATACATAAATGATTTAGTAGTGCCAATCTTCTATCACACTAGAATACATTTCCCTTTCTGTTAATTTAAAGAATATAGAATAGGAATGGTTCGGATGATTTAATCCGAACCATTCTATATTCTCTAAATAGTAGAAATGATTTAATCATCCGAACCATTCCTATTCTATATTCTCTAAATTAACAGAAAGGGAAATGTATTCTAGTATGATAGGAGATTAGAAATCATCCAAACCATTCCTATCCTGTTCCCATAGTTTTTCTAATGTGGAATTTTAAACTCTACTTTTTTGGTAATCAGGGAGGATTTTTCTGAACAAATTTATTTCTTTGTTGGGTCAGGGAGGAAGGAAACGTCTTTAGTTTGTAATAGAAAATGCTCCAGAAGGCAATCATCTCTATTTAACCGTGACATTTATAGTTGTATGACTCGCCCTCTGGCACGGCCTTGTGGGTGAAGACATTGGCCAAGAGGGTTCTTGAGAAGTTTATAAGAGCTGATTTCTGTGTTCCCTACTTTCGAAGCTGCATTTATCTCTCGACTAGTCTATGTTTTACTTGATTTTTTTCTAACAAAGAGCAAACTTGTAGAGGCATTTCCTAACTGAACTCATATTTCAACTTGCTCTGGGTGCCCTGAACTCTGCCACATACAGGTGTGTGCAAGTCGATTTATGCTCAGGTTTCAACATTCCACTTCTTGCTAATTATCAGCACTGGAGTCTGAATTTGCTCCCTCCCCCAGTCCACATACACACCTGACTCATTTGAGCCTTATAAACCTCTGAAAAGGCAATACTTTTCTTTTCTATAGTTGGCTATTGGGTTACATCAGACTTGCAGAGAGCTGCAAATAAGCCGAGGGTGATAGGCAAATAAATTAGCGAATGAATGAACGAATGATCTGTTTTATCAATTTAAAAAACTCCACCAGCCCCAGTCTCAGAAAGGATAGGTTGTGCATCTGATCCTGTACAGAACATATGTATTATTAAAGCACCAATTAAGGAAGCCATGTCTCCCAATTTAATTTTCCTATAAACTGATTTTTTTTTTTTTTGGTCAGGCTTTAATTTCCTAACTTGCTAATTTTCATGGTCAGATTACACAACAGTGATAATGATGATAGCAAGTATGTTGTACAAATGTAATGAAAGCTGAGTCTTCTAGGTAGAAGGCAAAAGGGGAGGAGAAAGGGGAAGAATAAGAGAATACTCAGACCCTTTTATCAAACCATTTCCAAGACATTTCTTCATGAATCATCAAAGATTAGAAAAAATAGGAGATCTGAAAGCTTGGGAAACTCCATTGATTTTTAGTCATAGGTCTAATTCTCTCTTTTTGCAAGATTCCACTGGTTGAGTTTCAACATTTTTTTCAATTTATTTTTAGTGAGCAAGGAGGGTTGAACAGCAGCAAGCCTTAATTACAGAAGAAAATTAGACCTTTTAAAAATGGTTTTCTGTTAAGGACAGTTGTGAATGGCTTGTTTTATTCTATAAGCCGATCTGGAATGTACTTAATAAAATTCTTTTACTCACTGAAAACTGCTGACTAAAGCAAAGTGGCTGATTTAATAATGTGGGTTACTGCTCCAGTCCTGTTGTGTTAATCACGGATGTGATTGTTGTGCCCCCGAACTGGGATGGACAAAGAAAAGCAAGAGTAATGAAAAATGGTTCTTAAATATCTAGGTAGACATTCCCCAAAGATATAAACATTTAAAGTGTTGAGGGTCACAAGATTACAGATTTAATCCTAGGCATGCACAATACATTTCATTAGGGTTTACTCCCTCCTCCCACTACCCAGGGGCCAGATAGTCTAATTGGTTAACTAATTAATTTTGAGACTAACATTTATTACTCAATTTTAAAATGCATTTTTATTTACTAAACAAAAGATACAAAAGTGATAAATTAAATTTTAAAGAAATTAATGGCCAAATTTTAAAATATAAACTTAAGGGTAAAGCCAAAATGGGGGAGAAAAGGCAGTGACTTGACTGAGCCTTCCTACATTCCCTCCAAATAAAAATAATTCCTCAAATGGAATCTTAGAACAGCAGAACTCACAAAAAAAAATGGGGAGCAACAATTTTCTAGTTTAGGACAATGTAGGATATCAGCAGGAAACATCTGTTTCAGCAGGGTGGCAGATGAACCTAGAACTCAGTGCAGACCATGCTGGAGTGCTGGCCACAGGTCCTGAAGACAGTTGATCATTGGCAGCAGCAGCTTCAAGAACTCTCAACCCATAATTAGTAAAGTCACAATTAATGACATTCAGTCAAAGAAATTTATAGGGGACCTTTATTAGGACTGGCTGCAGGACTCTATCATTTTAGTCATATGTTTTTCCAGATCACAATTCTATAACTAAAAGTATGCTAGCTCACCATTGTTTATGGCCACAGGGATGCAGGGTCCCTACTTGCAGTTGCAGGGCAAAGACAAGGGCTTTTAGTTGCTCACAGACCATACCCTGGGACAGGAAAGCAGTGATCAAATTTCTTATTAGATCATGCCATCTTGGAAGAACTGAAAACTACAGACTCTTCCAAATCTAGCTCTGAAAACAGCAGCCAGAGAAGCCTGAAGCTTGGGACAGTGTCCCCCTTCACTAGGGAGAAATTTAACATAAAGTTACAGGTCAAGAAATAGACTGAAATATGAGCAAACAGCAAAAGAAGAACCTGATTATAGAAAGTTACTATGGAACAGAAAGAGCAAGACACAAGTTCAGAAGAAAATGAAGTCAGAATGGCTACATGCAAAGTTTCAAAGGAAAATGTAAATTGGTCACAGGTCCAAAAAGAATTCTTAAAAGAACTCAAAAGGTCAAATGAGAGAGATAAAGGAAAAAAAATTTTTTTTGGGGGGGGGATCTGAATGATACAAGAAAAATATAAAAAGAAGTCAACAGCTTGACAAAGAAGACATAACAAATACTGAAGAAATCAGTTTAAAAATAGAATTGGTCAAATGGTAAAAGAGATACAAAAATTAATTGAAGAAAAAACTCCTTAAAAAGTAAACTTTTCCAAATGGAAAAGGAGGTAAAAAAGTTCACTTAAAAAAAGAATTCATTAAAAATTAGAATTGGGCAAGGGGAACCTAACGAATCCAAGAGACAGCAAGAAACAATAAAATTCAAATGAATAAAAAAAAGAAGAAAAATTTAAATATTTCAGAGAAATAATTGATTTAGAAAATAGGTTGAGGAGAGATAATGGAAAAAATTATTAGACTATCTGAAAAGCATCAACAAAGAAAGATCTGAGACATCAAATTTCAAGAAATTATTTATATATATAATTATATATACATATTTTATATATTATTAGATATATTATGTATATATATATAATTTCTTGAAATTTGATAAGCAGGCCTGGTTTAATATTAAGAAAACCATTAACATAATCGGCCATATCAATAACAAAACCCCCCAAAATTATAATTATCTCAAAGATGCAGAAAAAGCTTTTGAAAAAATACAGTATACATTCCTATTTAAAAAAAAAACACACTAGAAAACACAGAAATAAATGGAGCTTTCCTTAAAATAATAAGTATCTATCTGAAACTAAGAACAAGCATTATCTATAATGGGGATTAATTAGAAGCCTTTCCTATACAATCAGGGGTGAAGCAAGGATGTCCATTATCACTACTATTATTCAATATTGTGCTAGAATGCTAACTATAGCAATCAGAAAAAAAAAAAAAGCTGACATACTATCTGAACTACATCCATATTGATATTTATTGATGTGATTGAAATGGAAAGATATAAAGAAGCTGCAGGTAAATGGAAAGAAGCCTCACGGACTCTTTGGAGAAGCATATAAACAATTTGATGATGTTGATTTTATTGTGGATTCAGAGACAAAATAATCCCACATAGAAGTCTTGGTTCTCTCATGTTGTGATACATGTAATAAACATTATATAGAATTCCAAATCTGGAGTGAGGAAGAATCATTCTCCTAAGTTCAAATCTGGCTTCAAACACTGACAAGCTTTGTGACCCTGGACAGCTCTCTTCACCCTGTCTGCCTCAGTTTCCTCATTTATAAAATGAGCTGGAGAAGAAAATGGCAGACCACTCCAGTATCTTTGCCAAGAAAATCCCAAATGGGGTCACTCCAGAAGACAACTCATCAGTCGACATCTAACCATTGCAATTGTTTTACCAATATCTGTAAATGAAGACAAAGAAGTAGTATGGTACAGTGGGACTCTAGCTTTGGGGTTGAAGGGCTTGAATTCAAATCCCACCTCTAAAGCCACTATAGTAACCATGAAGAAGTCATTTGAATTCCTAAGACTTCAGTTTCCTGCTCTGTGAAATAGAGCAGTTGGTTAGGACATGTATACTTATATTATATTTAATTTATACTTTAACATATTTAACATGTATGGGTCTACCTGCCATCAGGGGGAGGGGGTGGAAGGAAGGGGGGGAAAATTGGAACAAAAGATTTGGCAATTGTCAATGCTGTAAAATTACTCATGCATATAACTTGTAAATAAAAAGCTATAATTAAAAAAAAAATAGAGCAGTTGGACTTCTGAGGGCATCTCCTGCTCTAAATCGATGGTTCCAAAAAACTTTGGAAACATTAGAATTTGCCTGGGGACACCTGACAAATTCTGTATGCTTATGGGCTTAAGCCAATTTTAAGTTTTCTTCTACAAAACTGGAATTCTTTCTGGTGAGAAAATTTCTTTTTCTCAGAGAATTGCAAATGCCCGGTTAACACCATTTCTGAAGTGCCTACTGTGCTCTAGGCACTGTACAGAGCCCCAAGAATACACAAAAAAAGGCAAAAAATACCATGTCATAGGTTTGTGTGTTGTTGGGATTGGATATATATGTTGAACAAGTAATTGACAAATTTGAGCTTTTTCCTTCTGAGAGAGTAAAGAAGCCATCTGGAACATAGTAACTTTCCAAAGCAATGGTCAGAGGAAATATAATAAAAATTACTAACGGTTTTATTTGAGATGCTAAGCTAGCAAGAAGTCATTCATACTAATATCTCACATTTGTTTAATGCTTTAGAATTTTCAAAGTCCTTTCATATTTATTATTTTACTCTCTTTTCATACAGACCTGTGAAGAAGTTTTGTTATTTAGTCATGTCCTACTCTTAATAATCCCATTTGGAGTTTGGGGCTTTTGGGGCAAAGATAATAGAGTGGTTTGCCATTTCCTTCTCCTGCTCATTTAACAGATGAAGAAACTGAGGCATACCTAGCAAATGTTTGAGATCAGATTTGACCTCAGGTCAAAGGCTGGTGCTTTTTCTACTATGGCATCTAGATGCAATAAACGAAGTTTAAATAAGTTATTTATTAAACTCATTTTATAAAAGAGAAAGTCGAGGATCAGAATCGAAATAGACCACCAATGTTTTTTAGTCCATCTAGTGCCTGAAACATAAATCCTTCTATAACATTGCTTGAATGGTCCAATACTTGAAGACTTCTGGAGGTTGGGGAATTCTCTCAAGACAAACCATTAATTTCCTCAAATCATCACAACACCCACTTTCTGGCAACTTCTCCCCATTTCTCCTACTATTGCCTTCTGGTTCCAACATTCAATTGCCAGCACTGTATTCCAACTTTTCTTTTTTTTTTATTAAAGCTTTTTAATTTTCAAAAATTATACATGGATAATTTTTCAGCATTAACCCTTGCAAAATCTGGTGTTCCAATTTTTCCCTCCTTGCCCCATTCCCTCCCCTAGATAGCAAGTAATCCAATACATGTTAAACATGGTAAAAAATATGTTAAATCCAATACACGCATACATATTTATACAATTATCTTGCTGCACAAGAAAAATCAAATCAAAAAGGAAAAAAAATGAGAAAGAAAATAAAATGTAAGTAAACTACAACAAAAAGAGTGAGAATGCTATGTTGTGGTCCACACTCAGTTCTCACAGTCCTCTCTCTGGGTATAGAGGCTTTCTTCATCATTGTATTCCAATTTTTCAAATTAAGACTAAGGGTTCTTCTATGGAAGTATGAGTTCTTCCAATACTCAAAGACTTGTCCTCTTCAGTCAAAACATCACTAATATCTTAATTAATTTTCCTAAATTATAGTCCCTCACGATCTTGTTTTCCTTATTCTAAAGCTCATCTTGTCAATGTCTTTCCTAAAATCCAACAAATCTGCTGAGTCATATCTCCTTTAGCCTATCTGTATCTCCGTACTTGAATTTTGAGCTCAAATGTAGGGCTTTAGATTTATCCCTATTAAATTTAATCCCACTAGATCCAGCGCAGTGTTCTATTTCATTGAGTTATTTCTGTAGCCCGATTCTGCCATACAAGGTGTTTGTTATCCCTGTTAGTTTTTGTGTAATCTAAAAATCTGATATACAAGCCATCTGGGGTTTTATCTAAATCACTGATAAAAATGCTGAACAGAATAGGAGCAAGGTTGGAGACTCTTGTGGTATACCACTGGAAACACCCACTCAGATTGACATCATAATCTTTATGATGGTCATTCCACTGGTTCTGAAATTTTACCTAAATGTACCATTACTCAGGCTGTGACTTCATCTTGTCCACAAGAATATTATAAATTTATTGAATTCCACATAAACATGTTCATGACTTTCCCCTGATCTATTAGTTTAATTTGACAAATAGGAAATGAAATTGAGTTACAGCAGGCCTTTTTAACCTAGGGTCCATTAAGTTGTTAAAGTATATTTTATTTTTCCCCACTTACAGGTTAAGAACTTTAACAGTATTTTTTTTTTCAAATTTTGAATTCCAAATTATCTTCATCTATTTCCTCCTTCTTGAGAAGGTGAACAATTTAGGTCTTTTAAAAGAGCTTTAAGAAATATTTTTATGTCTATTTTAATATATGATGTTTTTCTTTTAATTTAGTTATTATGTATTATTGATTTAAATAAATATATTAAAAGTACAATTTTATATATTTGGCTATCTTTTAAATTCGATGTATTTTATTTTATATATTTAAAACCATTATTCATAGACTTCACTTGACTGGAAGAGTGGTCCATTATACACAGCGCACACACACACACACACACACACACACACACACACACACACACTTCAGAACCTCTGTTTAGAATGATTAGATGTTGATGGCCTGATGCTGAATTTTAGTGATTGTCACTTCTATTTCCAGTGCTCACAAAATATCCCTTTAATAATTCTAAAAAGTTGGAAGTCAAGTTTACCAAGCTATATAGCATGAAGAATTAGTCTAACTTTTCTTTGAAAATTAGAACACTCCTAGAGCACCTTTCCTATTTATATGATTTTTAAGATATGACTGACAAGTGGTTAATCATGTCGCTGAGTTCTTTTGGTGCTCTGGGCTATAATTAATCTGGTTCTCATTGTTTTGAATTCTTACAGCACTGTGCTAGTCTTTTTCTTTTAAATTAATCTTGGTTATCTGCTTTTGCTTCTCTCTTCTACAAATGTTCCTTTCAAATATGACATGGTAAATGCTGTGAAATTATAAGGAAACAGCAATTTATTTCTTAAATAAAAAGTGAGAATAAAACCTCTTTTCCTCCTTTGCAGAGATCACACCCGTAGCTGGGTGTGAAATTTTTCATATAAAGTCTTTTTTTTTTTCCTGAGGCAATTGGGGTTAAGTGACTTGCCCAGTGTCACACAGCTAGGAGGTGTTAAGTGTCAGATTTGAACTTAAGTCCCCCTGACTTCAGAGCTGGTGCTCTATCCTCCCTGGGCCACCTAACTGCCCCATTAAAGTATTTTTTTTTAATGTAATGATAAGTTTATTGAATTTTTTTCTTTTCTTTCAAAAAAATGAGAATTGCATAGTGTGAGGAAGTATGAAGTGGGAATTGCAATCCAAAGGATTGATAAGGGGACTCATATTGAAGAGACAAAAAACACTGATGCGTGAAAGGGCAGTGGAGAGTGTCTAAGGAGGAAAACTGGACGTTCTCTGGGTTTAGAGGACATACCAAAAATATTCTTTCTTTGTCATGAAGTGGGAAGAATCGGATTTGTTGCCTTCCTCCTGAATGGTCTGTAGGTCTATAGTATACTTCCTAGCAGGATTTCAGGAAGCTTTGATTCTAGTCCTGGTTTACTTCTGATTGATTATATGGCCTTATAGCCGTGATCCAATCATTTAAAATTTAGAAGGTTTCAGTTTCCCCATCTGTAACATTAAAATTCTGACTATTATATTCTACTTCCATTTTATTGTCATCCTATTCTATCTGCCTGGTTTTACACTGTTCTATCCCTTAATTGTTGGCTAGACAGTCTTGCTTACTTAAGTATGGTGGGCGTGCTAGAAATAGGAATGTGATTTCTTCTTCCTGCCTTCTTCCTAGGTGGAATACCAGCTGTGTTTGCTGGCAGGAAGGTGGACCGTGGCCAGGACAATGCCAAAGTGTGGAAGAAAAAATGGTTTTTAATCCTCCTCAGCACTGACTGCTTTCCCCACTGAGGAGTGAAAAGAAGGGTTATGTTAACAGATAAACATGTACACAAATACATCCTATGATACAGCTCAGTCGTCCTTAGCAAATCTTTCAATTGTCACTGAGTTGGTGAGAAGCATAATCATGGGAGGATATTGGACCCACTGTTCTTCACCAGCCTAAGGACAGAACAAAAGAAGCAGCTGAAATTCTAGTAAGAATGAGATATGAGAACTTTGGGAGCCAAGGTAATCCTGAGTGTATGAAGAAAGTACTTTCAAATAGTCTTTCTATTGCCCCATCCACCTCCCTCCCAAAATGGCTTTTCTGATTATCAACATTCCCATCATTAAATCAGAGTTCAAGCTGACAAAGCCCAGATAAGGTCGAAGATGTACAGAGATCTCCTTAGGGCCCGGGTAGAAATAGAGACGTGAATTTTCAGTAAGTATCCTGCTTTAAAGAGTTAAATATCGAATATCATTGTTTCTTAAGAAATCCTGATTGTCCAATCCTGATGGACATGGCTCTCTTTAATAATGAGATGATTCAAACCAGTTCCAATTGTTCAGTTATGAAGAGAATCAGCTACATCCAGAAAGAGAACTATGGGAAACTATGGGTATGGACCACAACATAGCATTTATACTTTTTCTGTTATCTTTTGCTTGCATTTTTGATTTCCTTCTCAAGTTTTTTTTTTAACCTTCTTTCTAAATCCAATTTCTCTTGTGCAGCAAGATAACTGTATAAATATGCATACATATATTGTATTTAAAATGTACTTTAATATATTTAACATGTATGAGACTACCTGCCATCTAAGGGAAGGGGTAGGGGAAAGGAGGGGAAAAGTTGGAAGAGATGGTTTTGCAAGGGTCAATGCTGAAAAATTACCCATGCATATGTTTTGTAAATAAAAAGCTATAATAATAAAAATAAATAAATCCTGATTGTCATTATCAATCAGAGAAATGCAAATTAAGACAACTCTGAGGTACCACTACACATCTCTCAGGTTGGCTAAAATGACAGGAAAAGATAGTGACGAATGTTGGAGGGGATGTGGGAAAACTGAGTCACTAATACATTGCTGGTCCAACTGTGAACAGATCCAACCATTCTGGAAAGCAATTTGGAACTATACTCAAAGGATTATAAAAATGTACATACCCTTTTATCCAGCAGTGTTTGTACTGGGTCTGTATCCCAAAGAAATCTTAAAGGAGGGGAAGGGACACACATGTGCAAAAATGTTTGAGGCAGCCCTTTTTATGGTGGCCAGAAACTGGAAACTGAGTGGATGCTCACCAGTTGGAGAATGACTGAATAAATTGTGGTATATGAATATTATGGAATATTATTGTTCTATAAGAAATGACCAGCAGGAAGATTCAGAGAGGCCTGGAGAGACTGACATAAACTGATGCTGAATGAAATGAGCAGAACCAGATCACTGTACACGGCAACATCAATATTATACAATGATCAATTCTGATGGACATGTCTCTCTTCAACAGTGAGATGATTCAGACCAGCTCCAGGTCTTGTGATGGAGAGAACCATCTGCACCCAGAGAGAGGCCTGTGGGAACTGAGTATGAACCATATCATAGCATTTTTACTCTTTTTGTTGTTTGCTTGCATTTTGTTTTCTCATTTTTTTCCTTTTTGATATGATTTTTCTTGTGCAGCATGATAATTGTGGAAATCTATATAGAAGAATTGCACATGATTAACATATTTTGGATTACTTGCTAGGGGAGGGATTTGGGGAAAGGAGGGAAAAAATTTGGAACACAAGGTTTTGCAAGGGTATATGTTGAAAATTATTTATGCATATCTTTTGAAAATAAAAAGCTTTAATAAAAAAATGAAATCCTGATTGTGAAGGACTCGGAGAAAAATGGAATGATTTATAGAAACTGATGCAGAGTGAAGTGAGTTGAACCAAAAGAATAATCTCTACAATGACCAATGAACCAGGGTAATGATTTTTTAAATATAATTTTTTTCAATTAACAAGCATTTATTCTCTCTCTGTCTCTCTCTCTGTTTTTCTCTCTCTCTCTCTTTTTATGTCTCTTTCCCTCTCTGTCTCTCTGTCTTTTTCTCCCTATCTTTCTATCTCTCTGTCTTTGTCTCTTTCTCTCTCATCCAACCTTAATTTAAAAGAAAAAAAAAAGAACTGCAAAACAAATTCCCAGATTGCTCATATCCAAAAATGTGTCTCCTTTTATCTCCTGAATCTATTACCTCTCTGTCAGGAGAAAGGCAATACAGGTCATGAATCTCTGGAAATACGACTGGAATGACCACCGGTCACGTAAGGGAAACAACATCGAAGGCATCAGAATTATGCTTAATGCAGTGATCGATAGACTTCCAAGGACTGATCACACAATAGGAGGTCTCCTTCTTCCCAACGGAAAGGCTAGAACTTTGAAAAGACTTTGCCAAGCCTGGTTTATTTTGTTTAGTTGTACTTTGTTACTAGGGAGGCTTTGAATAAGCAAGGGGAGGGCAAGTCACAGGAAGTGATACTAATGTAATAAAGAAACAAATATCAGTTAAAAACATTTATTTTAAAAAATCAAATTATAATTTGTTTTTTAAATAGTTGTATTCGTATTTGATTCAGTTTCAGAATCAGGCTCGGGCCTTCTACCTCTTTATTTATCATGCCACTGAGGCCCTTTGGCAGACAACTCTAAGATATTTGGGTCAGAAATCTCTCCACAACGTAGCAGAAGAGTTGGAACACTGCGGGGAAGATATATAAAAAACAAATGAATAGTTTGAAATAGAGGTGATAGTTCCTGTCCTTAAATAATATGCTACCTAGATGGCAAGATAGTACACTCACCCACACACCCACCTCCCTTTAGTCCCTAGCCAATGAAATTGTTTTCATTTAAAATTTTTGTTTTGTTGACCCTTGTTGACTAAATATAATATTCTTCATGTCCATGTCTTCAGGGCTTATAAGAAATGATGTAGAGAGACTAGGGGTTCTTGTGGAAATGTTGTTTGGACTAAGTAACTACCAAAGACTCTAAATTCTGAGATTTTGTGATTTTTGGGATTCTCTTCCTCCTAATTTTGACCAAAGTGCATCAAATTCCCAATCCTTGATCATTTATACATTTCAAAATATGAGGCTGACATCAAGGAAGCATGGGATGAAAGGCTTGTATTTATCAAATTGAATTTAAATTGAACTAAATTAAGAGAGCGCAGGCAGGAGGCTGATCAAGAGTACTAAATCGTCACAATCTCTGGGCTGGAGAACAGATTGTGCAAGGACCACAAAGGTCATCTCACCCAGCTCCCTTACTTCAGAGAGGGAAATCCAGGTCCAGCAAAATAAAGCCACATTTCCAAGGTCAAGCAGAGGGTAAATATGAGAGCAGAGCATCAGACCCAGTCCTTTTTTCCATTGTATTGCCCTATCTGGATTGAAGTCACCGAACTGGATTCCTTCCAATGACAAAATTTGTTCTTCATGATAGGACGCTGGCTGGATATACGTCAGTACCTATGTATCTTCTGAGATCTGATAAGGAACAAAACTTTTTTGTTTCCCTTGGTTGTTTTCAAAGTCTGAGATGGGCTGCTACCTGTCTTTGATGATCCCGGACCATTGTGCCAGTTCTGGAGTCAGTGATCCTTTCCAGCCGATTCCCTGTTCATGAATCATTCTACATGCTTGAGTGAGACAGCTGAGTACAAAGTGTGACTTTGAAACAAGACTAGCTCCTTGTTAGTCTCAGCTCCTACACAGTGAAACTGTGGGAAAGGAAAAGCGCCATCTTATTTTATTTCTGGGATTTGTTAAAACTTTGTGCTAATCTTGCTGTAGTAGAGAGATTACTGAACTCAAAGGGCAGAGAAGTCTGGCTTAGTAGACCTGCGGAAAGCATGAGGGATTTGGAATTGTATTCGGGGTAAGGTGGACCAAATGATCTGTAAGGCTCCTTCTGGTACTAAATTTGCAATCTTGATGTCTCTTCTGACACTCATGGGCAAATCACTGGGTCTCAAATCTGTAATGTAAGGATAATTTTATATATATATTATATATATGTGTATATATATATATATATATACACACACACACACACACACACATACATATACACAATGTTGTTTTATATATATATATATATATATATACACATATATACATATATACATATATATACAATGTTGTTATATATATTGTATATGTATATATATACAATGTTGGTATATATACATATATACACACATATACATATATACAATGTTGTTATAAATATTATATATATTGAATATATATACAATGTTGTTACATATATTATATATTGTATATATATACAATGTTGTTATTTTTATATTACACATATTGTATATATATACAATATTGTTTTATATATATATACAATGTTGTTATTTTTATATTACATATATTGTGTATATATACACAATATTGTTTTATATATATGTATATACAATGTTGTTAAACAGATATAGATATATTATATATATAACAACATTGTAAAGCAGATATATATATATATATATATATTAATATATCTATACCTGCTTTACAATGTTGTGAATGTATATAAGCCTTTAATTTATTTTTCATGCAACTGAACTTCTCTTATTCAAATGGCTGGCAACAGGATTTCAACGAGTGAAGTCAATCTGGGAGCAGGGGCACTCAGCCAATGCCCACTGGCAGATCCTGGATAAGAAAGCCTCTGTGGCAGAAAGCAGGAGAGTTAGACTGCCAAAAATCAAAGTTTAACAAATAAACGTCATCCTGCCTTAGGATACCTTGTAATGATAGTTCTGTCATTGCCAATATCAGCAGCAAAACAGGTGCATCACCCCCCGAACAGTTCTTTCCTAGGCAGGATTATAGTCACATGATAGCAGGGGGCCAGGAAGCTGTGGTTCTTGAAGGTCTGGATTGAACCTGCAGAATTCACTGTTGGAAGAGGAACATCCTGCAGAATGGACCAAGCAGTTTGATAGGAGGACTTGGAACACGCCTAGAAAATTTCAGAAAATGTTCCAACTGGAAGGGACATAGAGATTACCTTGCCTAACTGCCTCATTTCACAGATGAGTTATCTTTAAACAGAAATTATCTTTGGCCGTTGGAGTCTCTTATCAATAATTGTGTATTCTTGACCAGATAAGCAAAGCCAAATCATTTTTACTGGGGACTCAGAGCACTCTATAATAAATTTGGGGACTACTTAAATGTACCATGTTCTCTGTGCTCAACCTAGTCCATGCAATAGATTTGCTCCCAATTTCTCGATTTTTATTTTGTCCACTTAAATAGAACTGAATATCAATGTGGATTTAAAGTTTCCCTTATGACAAAGAATTTTAAGAGACTGCCATCTTTCCACCATTGAGTTGAGCTGTTTTAGAACTTTTTGGATACACTACAGAAACACAGCAGGACAGCAAGTGTCATCCTGCCTGCATTCTACCTTTCAAATTACCTGCCATATAGCCTGCCTCCTGTAATCCCCAAACCACGGAACATTCCCCAGGTACTTGGATCTGGAACCATGGCCTTGAGATCCACCCCATCCTACTCGGTGAATGCTCTACGTGGTCCAAATCCACCTTAGACATTTTGTCTTTATCATCTTTTTCTGCTATGTCACCCTTTTCTCCCTTGCTCCCTCCTCTGTTCATTCCTACTTCTCCCCAGCTAGTTCCCCAGATTTGGAGGTATAACCAGAGCAACACTGCCATTGGTACTGGAAAGAGGTCCGTCAACTCCTGGATCATTCCACTCACTTTCCCTGTGATTTCTCAAAGCAAAATATCACCCACCAATATCTATTCTCTATCCCTTTCAGCAGGCAAGTTCCTTGAGAGCTCCAAGTGGCTTTTTTTCCTTATATCTCTTTCCCTAGTACTTAGCACAATATTTGACAAAAAATAATGTCTTAAATACATTTTTCAACTCACTTGTTCGTTCAATAGATATATATGAACAGAAAGGAAAAGCAAGAAAACAGCTATCCAAAGGCAGTTCACACATAGTTAGAAATAACATCCAATAGCTTATCTTGGTAAAGAAAAGGACATTTAATAATTGCCTTTTCTATGGACTCAATATATTCTGGCTGACATTTTGAGGTCTTTCAGAAATCTGGGCTGTATCCAAGCACATGCAATAGTAGAATGGAGAAATCGAAGAGATCGCTATCGCCTTTTTTTTTTTTTTTTTTCCTTCTCTGAGATACTGACAATGATTCTTTGTGAGATGTCTCGGTACATTTGAGGAAGTTATATACAAATATTTTGCAGGAATCTGTCAAAGCCTGATTATTGTGGTTTATATAATGTGGGTATTTAGTTTCATGAAAATCATGTGTCTCAAAACTGGCAAAGATATATTAATGCTGAGGATTTTAGAGTTTGGATTCTAAGGAGAGTGTCCTCCAGTTGTGGGACAAAGAAAAGGGAAGGGGGGGAGAGAGACAGTCGGACAGAGACAAAGACAGACAGAGATAGAGAGAAAGACATACATAAAGAAACAGAGACAGACAGAGGTGGGGTGCTTGTGGTATCTGGCAGATTTACATTGGAAAAAGAAATACACACAAACCCAATGAGTAGTTGGAAATCATATGCCCAATATGGTTCCAGGCAACAAAAATAAGGCCAGTCCAAGAAACAGGATGATTGTAGTTCTATTTAGTATCTCGTAAATACACATGATCATGCCATTTTGTTATAATGCATCGTAAAAATCTTGAGTATACATAAAAACTGGCAATCAAAGAACATCATGATATAACAGCATTTGATTATCTATCGTAATGAGACGGCACAGATCACTGAAATCCAAAGGTTTGCCTTATTCTAATTTTAACCAATAGTTTAAATTCTTACTCTCATTAAATATTTTATCACAAGTAATATAATGATTAAATGGGATATACTGTCCTTCATTTCCTTATCTACTTTCTGGCAAAAGTGATTATGAGGAAAAATATGGCCTACGAGGAAGAAAGAGAGGCAGAAATACAGAGAATCCTCACGCTATCTAAAGTGGTTAGTATACCACAAATATTTTTGTGATAATGTTGCGGCATAGAAGGCTTCCCTAATTAATTCTCAGAATCAACTGTTTGAGGCAAATTTAGATTTTTCCCTTCTGAAATCATAACTATAAATTATTTTATATCTTTGTTACAGGGTTTTTGTTTGAGAATTCAACTAGTACTAACCCGTAATTTTCTCAGAAATGAGGCTATTGATTAGGTCCATCCTCTGCCTTATTTATTGAAGATTATCTTTCTTTAGGCACTAATTTCAGGCTTTCCCAAGCAATGTTATTTTCTTTAAAATTTTTTATTTGAATTTAAATACATAAAAATATCCATATACTCAGCAGAACTCAGTAATAATAATAGCTAGCATTTATATACCATTTTATGGTTTGCAAAGCACCTTACAAATATTATCTCATTGTATCTTTAAAACAATCCTGGGAGGTAGCTGCTATTTTTAAATTCTTTTCAAATAATTAACTAATTAATGTTGCTTTAATATAGTTCTTCTGGAAACAGATTAGGTTTTTAAAGGTTTTTTATGTTGTTTTTCTTTATAATGTTTTTTGTCCTTGCATAAATTGTTATGTTCTGCTTCACTTCACTCAAGTTCTCTGAAATCATGTCTTTCAGCATTTTCATTTTATTTTTTGTTTTGATAGCACAATAATGTTTCATTATTTTAAAAGATCACAATTGTCGAGAAAGATATTAAAGGAATTAGAGTAGGCAATGAGGAAACCAAACGATCACTCTTTGCAGATGATATGATGGTATACCTAGAGAACCCCAGAGATTCTACCAAAAAGCTATTGGAAATAATTCATAATTTTAGCAAAGTAGCTGGCTACAAAATAAATCCCCATAAATCCTCAGCATTTTTATACATCACCAACAAAACCCAACAGCAAGAGATACAAAGAGAAATTCCATTCAGAATAACTGTTGATACCATAAAATATTTGGGAATCTATCTACCAAAGGAAAGTCAGGAATTATATGAGCAAAATTATAAAAAAGTCTCCACACAAATAAAGTCAGACTTAAATAATTGGAAAAATATTAAGTGCTCTTGGATCGGCCGAGCGAACATAATAAAGATGACAATACTCCCTAAACTAATCTATTTATTTAGTGCTATACCAATCAGACTTCCAAGAAAATATTTTAATGACCTAGAAAAAATAACAACAAAATTCATATGGAACAACAAAAAGTCAAGAATCTCAAGGGAATTAATGAAAAAAAATCAAATGAAGGTGGCCTAGCTGTACCTGATCTAAAATTATATTATAAAGCAGCAGTCACCAAAACCATTTGGTATTGGCTAAGAAATAGATTAGTGGATCAGTGGAAAAGGTTAGGTTCACAAGACAGAATAGTCAACTATAGCAATCTAGTGTTTGACAAGCCCAAAGCCCCTAACTTCTGGGAAAAGAATTCATTATTTGATAAAAACTGCTGGGATAATTGGAAATTAGTATGGCAGAAATTAGGCATGGACCCACACTTAACACCATATACCAAGATAAGATCAAAATGGGTCTATGACCTAGGCATAAAGAACGAGATTATAAATAAATTAGAGGAACATAGAATAGTTTATCTCTCAGACTTGTGGAGGAGAAAGAAATTTGTGACCAAAGATGAACTAGAGACCATTACTGATCACAAAATAGAAAATTTCAATTACATCAAATTAAAAAGCCTTTGTACAAATAAAACTAATGCAAACAAGATTAGAAGGGAAGCAACAAACTGGGAAAACATTTTCACAGTTAAAGGTTCTAATAAAGGCCTCATTTCCAAAATATATAGAGAACTGACTCAAATTTATAAGAAATCAAGCCATTCTCCAATAGATAAATGGTCAAAGGATATGAACAGACAATTTTCAGAGGATGAAATTGAAACTATTACCACTCATATGAAAGAGTGTTCCAAATCATTCTTGATCAGAGAAATGCAAATTAAGACAACTCTGAGATACCACTACACACCTGTCAGATTGGTTAAGATGACAGGAAAAAATAATGATGAATGTTGGAGGGGATGCGGGAAAACTGGGACACTAATACATTGTTGGTGGAGTCCTGAACGAATCCAACCATTCTGGAGAGCAATCTGGAATTATGCCCAAAAAATTATCAAACTGTGCATACCCTTTGATCCAGCAGTGTTTCTATTGGGCTTATATCCCAAAGAAATACTAAAGAAGGGAAAGGGACCTGTATGTGCCAAAATGTTTGTAGCAGCCCTGTTTGTAGTGGCCAGAAACTGGAAAATGAATGGATGCCCATCCATTGGAGAATGGCTGGGTAAATTGTGGTATATGAATGTTATGGAATATTATTGTTCTGTAAGAAATGACCAGCAGGATGAATACAGAGAGGACTGGCGAGACTTACATGAACTGATGCTAAGTGAAATGAGCAGAACCAGGAGATCATTATACACTTCGACAACGATATTGTATGAGGACATATTTTGATGGAAGTGGATTTCTTTGACAAAGAGACCTGAGTTTCAATTGATAAATGACGGACAAAAGCAGCTACACCCAAAGAAAGAACACTGGGAAATGAATGTGAACTATCTGCATTTTTGTTTTTCTTCCCGGGTTATTTATACCTTCTGAATCCAATTCTCCCTACGCAACAAGAGAACTGTTCGGTTCTGCAAACATATATTGTATCTAGGATATACTGCAACATATCCAACATATAAAGGATTGCTTGCCATCTAGGGGAGGGGGTGGAGGGAGGGAGGGGAAAAAAAATCGGAACAGAAACGAGTGTCAATATAAAGTAATTATTAAATAAAAAATTAAAAAAAAAAGATCACAATTTATTCACCCATCCCCTGATTGTCTATGTGGCAATCAAAGATACCCTTCATATATCTAGTTCTTCTAGTCTCCTTTTGAGAAGCAAAGAATTTATCTGACTTCTGGCTATCAACTACCCAGTACCATCTTTCTACTTAACTCTCTCTCTTTTTCCCAGTTTGTTTTCCTGTTAAGTTGGATGTATTTCCATGCCAAATTGTTTTACATGTATGTGTGTGTATCTGTATATATATATATATGTTCAATTCTCCTTTCTCTGACTCAATAAAGAATTAGGTTAATTTGATGTCAATACCCCTATTCCTTCCTCTATATTTACATAGTCTTCCCATGTACTTCAATTATGAGAAACAGCAAATTCCATAATCTTCTTCCTTCTTTCTACACTATCATATTCCTTTTTATGTTGCTTTCCCTTTCTCTTATTATTCTCAGCACAAAACCTATCCATTCACATTACCTCTGTTTTATTTTAATTTAACTCCCTCAAATATCCTTTGAAGAATTAAGGTTTTGAAGAAGCACTTTTTTCTTCTCCCATTTAGAATGTTAGCATGACATCATTATATGTTCCCTTCCAATTGATCATATAAAATTGTTTTTCTAGATTTCTCTTGACTCTTGTATTTGTATCTCAAAGTTCCCTACATAGCTCTGGATTTTTCTTCTCTTTGTTTTTTTCTATCCTAAAGAACATTATTTTATTTTATATCTGATTTATTTATTATTTTTCCCCAGTTACATTCAAAAAACCAAAAAAACTTACATTTGTTTTTTAAAATTTTCGAGTTCTAGGTTCTCTCTCTTACTTAACCCATAATTAAGAAACCATATATGAAGTTATGCAAAACATTTTTACAAAAGTCAAGTTGTGAAAGAAAACAAAAATTCCCCCATTCTAATGAAAATAAAAAACCTTCAAGATAAATTAAGAGAGAGAGAGAGAGAGAGAGAGAGTAAGAGAGAGAGAGAGAGAGAGAGAGAGTAAGAGAGAGAGAGAGAGAGAGAGAGAGAGATAATGTTTCAGTCTGCATTTAAACATAATCAGTTCCTTCTTTGGGTATGGATAGGATTCTTCATCATAAGTCCTTCAGAGTAGTGTTGGATGATTGTATTACTGAGAATAGCTGGTCATTATAGAACATTGCTATTACTTTGTTTACTATACCATTTCGCTTTACTTGAGTTCATGGAGGACTTTCCAGATGTTTGTTGTTTTTTTTTCTGTGAGCATCCTGCTCATCATTTCCCATAGAATAATAATATTCTGTCACAAACACATATCACACAATTTATTGAGCCATTCCTCAGTTGGTGGGCATCCCCTCAATTTCCATTTTTTTTTTTTTGCCATAAGAAGAAAGTAGTTGCTATGAATATTTTTTGTACATATAGATCATGTTTCTTTTCTTTTCTTTTCTTTTTTTTTTGGAATCTCTTTTGATATTCAAGCCTAGTACAGATGTTGCTAGGTCAAAGGTATGCATGAATTTATAGCCCTTTGGGCACAGATCATATCTTTTGATCATTTATCAATTGGGGCATGGCTCTTATTTTTATCAATTTGACTCAGTTCCTTCTATGTTTGAGAAATGAGGGCTTATCAGAGAAAGTTGCTTTGGAAATGTTTTTACAATTACTATTGCTAACTGCATTCCTCCCATTTATTCATTCTCTCTCTCTCTCTCTTTCTCTCTCTCTCTCTCTCTCTCTCTCTCTCTCTCTCTCTCTCTCTCTCTCTCTCTCCTCCATTAATTCTCTCTCTCTCTCCTTTTACCCTATTCCTCTTCAAAAGTGTTTTGGTACTGACTACTCCCTCTCCCAATATGCCCTCTCTTTTATCACTCTCCCTTCCTTTCCAGATCTCATTCCTTTCCTATTTTCCAAAGGATAAGACAGATTTCTATATCCATATTGAATATGTATGTTATTTCCTCTATGAACCAATTCTGATGAAAGTAAGGTTCACTCATTCCCTTTTTTCACTCTTCTCCTCTACTGTACAAGCTTTTTTTTTTTTTCCTTTGACTTTTTTTTTTTTTACTGAAGCTTTTTATTTTCAAAATATATGCAAGGACAACTTTTTACCACTGATCCTTGCAAAACCTTGTATTTCAATTTACTCCCCTCCTTTTCACCCCTCTCCTAGATTTTTGCCTCATTTTTAATGGCATAGAATTTTCACTATTCCACTTCTCCCTTTCCCTTTCTCCCAATACATTTCTCTCTCACCCCTTCTGTCTATATGAATACTCCTTTTAATTGCCCTCTCTTCTCTTAAAGATTTATATTCCCCATCTAAGATTATTTTGGTTTTGCAAGATAAGCTATTCTTATAAGCCTATGAATTTTGCTTTTTGGAATATTGTATTTCAAGATCTCTTCTTATTTATAATAAGAGCTGCCAGATTTTATTTGATCTGGACTGTGGTTTCTTGGTTATTAAACTATTCCTTTCTTTTTTTTAATTATAGCTTTGTATTTATAAGATATATGCATGGGTAATTTTTCAGCATTGACAATTGCAAAATCTTTTGTTCCAATTTTTCCCCTCCTTCCCCCACCACCTCCCCCAGGTGGCAGGTTGACCAATACATGTTAAATATGTTAAAGTATAAATTAAATACAATATATGTATACATGTCCATACAGTTATTTTGCTGTACAAAAAGAATCGGACTCCGAAATAGTGTACAATTAACTTGTGAAGGAAATAAAAAATACAGGCGGACAAAAATAGAGGGATTGGAAATTCTATGTAGTGGTTCACACTCAATTCCCAGAGTTCTTTCGCTGGATGTAGCTGGTTCAGTTCATTGCTGCTCTATTGGAACTGATTTGGTTCATCTCATTGCTGGAGATGGGCATGTCCAACAGAATTGATCATCGTATAGTATTGTTGTTGAAGTGTATAATGATCTCCTGGTTCTGCTCATTTCACTCAGCATCAGTTCCTGTAAGTCTCTCCAGGCCTTTCTGAAATCTCCTGCTGGTCATTACTTACCCAAATAATAATATACCACAATATTCATATACCACAGTTTATTCAGCCATTCTCCAGTTGATGGGCAGCCACTCAGTTTCCAGTTTCTGGCCACTACAAACAGGGCTGCCATAAACATTTTGGCACATACAGGTCCCTTTCCCTTCTTTAGTATCTCTTTGGGGTATAAGCCCAGTAGTAACAGTGCTGGATCAAAGGGTATGCACAGTTTGATAATTTTTTGAGCATAGTTCCAAATTGCTCTCCAGAATGGCCGGATGTGTTCACAATTCCACCAACAATGTATCACTGTCCCAGTTTTCCCACATCCCCTCCAGCATTCTGCATCTTTCCCTGTCATTCTAGCCAATCTGAGAGGAGTGTAGTGGTATCTCAGAGTTGTCTTAATTTGTATTTCTCTGATTAATAATGACTTGGAGCATCTTTTCCTATGGCTAGAAATATTAAACTATTCCTTTCAAAATGTTTGCAGTATTTTAAAATTTTTCTTTCTTCAATTAATTATTTATTTAGTATGTTTTTCCTGACTATATGTAAAAACAATTTTTAATATTCTTTTTAATTTTGAGTTTCAAATCCTCTTTTTTCAATTTTTAAATTTAATTCTGTGGGAAAATAGAGTCAATTTTTTTGGATGCAATCTGGATTAAGTGATTTAGGGTCACACAGCTAGTGAGGTCTGAGATTGGATTTGAACTAATATCTTTTTAACTCGAAAGCTGGAGTCAAAATCACTCACTGTACCACTCAAATCACTGTATCACTTAGCAATCTTGCATGGCCAATTCCTAAGGATGAATATTACCATAGGGTAATTTTGTTGGAAATATGCAATATTGTTAATTTTTTTTAAATTGGAAGCTACATCCATGCAAATGATTTCGGAGAATTTGTAAATAGAATTTGATGGCTCTTATTAGCTGTACCATCCCAGCTAAACAGGTCACTTCACCTCTCTGAATCTCAGTTTCTTTATCTGTAAAATGGAAATCACAGTACTCTATTCCCAAGATATAGTGCCCTTCCTTATCTCTTTTAATTAGATCAATTTTTGCTTTAGCTTGATCTGAGATCAGGATGGCTACCCCTGCTTTTTTGACTTCACCTGAAGCATAGTAGATTTTGCTCTTTTACCTTTAACCTGCATGTATCTCCCCGCTTCAGGTGTGTTTCCTGTAAACAACATATTGTAGGATTCTGGCTTTTAATCCATTCTGCTAACCAGTACTCTATTCCCTATTACAAGGTCACTTTGAGGAAGGCACCTTATAAATTTGAAGGAACTATAAAATGTGTTATCGGGGCGTTGTTATGGACGGCAGAGAAGATTGGACGGAAAGCTGGGGAAGAACTAGACTCAAGTCTTGGGTCTGAGACTAGCTGCCAGCCTCACCCTGAGCAAGTCACTTAAGCTCTATTTGCTTTTGGCAACTCCCTAAGATTGATCTACTGAGTCACTGAAGGCTTACTCTCTCCATTGATGAAGGGAGTTCCCTTACCCACCAATGCCCCATAAGGACCACATCACAAACGAGCAGAAATTTCTTTCTTGTCCACATCCACCCTGTGCACACTCTTTAAAGAAGCCCACGGCTAGCCTGTGAGAACCCAATTATAACTCTCTGCACACATTTCTAGTGGAGGGAGTTCCAGAAACAGTCCTAGACCGTGCCCCAGCCTGGGTACCCTGTACTGAGTGTGCTTTTCAATCCAGAACCTAGTTGGTACAGTGGGCAGAATTCTGGACTTGGAGTTTAGATCCTACCTCAGACACTTACAAGCTGTGTGAGTCCCAGTGACTCAGTTTCCCTGTGGCTCCATTTCCCCATCTCTAACATGCAGGAGATGTACTCATCAGCTTCCAAGGTCTTTATGATCTTATGCTATTCCTTCCACCCTCCTCTGTCACCTTCTCCAGGCATTTGGCCTTGGCAGAGCAAAGAGTGGAAAGACTACTGAGCCTGGAACCGAAGGAAAAAATAAATCACGGCTATCATTTATACAGTACTTTCAGATTTGTAAAGTACTTTACATCTCCCCACCTGATCCTTGCCATAACTCCATAATGTATTATTGTTCAGTCATTTCAGTTGTGTCTCTTTGTGACCCCGTTTGGAGTTTTCCTGGTAAAGATCCTGGACTTGTCTTTATCCAGTTTTATGAAGATGGGGGTTAAGTAATTAACCAGTCACACCTAGTTAACTGACTCGAGACTCAGCACTCCATCCACTAGGGCACCACCTAGCTGCCTTATCCTATTAATATTCCTATTTTATGGATAAAGAAACTGAGGCTGTTTTATTCAAGATCATAAAACTAGGAAGGTTTGAAGTAGAATTTGAATTTGAATTCAGATCTTTCTAACTCCAAATCCAACCTTGTATCTATAGCACCACATAGGTGCATGATTGAAAAATACCTTCCCTATTAGGATGCATCCTTACTGACGTATGAGGGGATGATGGACCCTTTTAAAAAAAAATCTAAATAGAGAAAAACACTCAGACAACTTTAGGGCAATATATGAAGGTGAACCAGGAAAGAAGGAAACAGCAGATGAGAAAGGCTAGAATTTCTATCTTCTGACCCAGGTGGTAGCAGATTCAGGAGGTGGGGGAGGGACACAGGTTAGTTCTTGGTACTTGCACCAGGAAGTTCAGAGACAGTATTTGCCTCAAACCGTGGAACACCTAGTACCCACCCAGACTTCACAGAATCCCAGTCCACAAAGGAAAAAGGAACTTTGACTGTTCACCTGGTCAGAATTGGGAATTCCCAACCCAAACTTCAGGTGGAGCCATCCAGCAAACGAGAATCTAGCCTGGGTTTTACAGACTTTTTAGGTGAGCAAAGATTTCCTCATCTTTTCCATATTGGTTTCCAACCAGTCGCCCTAAACAGGTTTCAACCCAGTCTCTTTAATGTCGGTTTTATTTCCAAGTCTAACCTAATTTCCTTCTCGGGCTTCATTAATTATCAGCAGAAATAAACATCAACTCCACCCAATCTGGCATTCTTCCATTTGTTTGGAGAGCATTTATCATTCTGTATTAGTAACCCAAAATAATAGTATTACTAACAGTGACATTACGGGATGTTGCGCTAGAACGTCTTTTCTAAATCACTTCCATTTCGATCAGTTATATTTTTAAGTAAAATAAACTGGCTAACTACAGACTTAATTATTTCCACTTTCAGTCATATTCGATGACTATTTCATCTCTTTCAGATTTATCTTTGGGGAATCTTATTATTGATTTTGGATATAGTCTCTCAAATACGTCATTAGATTCATCCTGTTAACTGATTTTTTTTTCTGGTTCTTTTTTTAAGTCCGTCATTAATTAGCATTTATTTATTATGGGACTGACTATGTTATGTCCCCATATGTTCTGGCTATGTGACTCCAGGCAAGTCGATTAAGCCCAAAGCAGCTTTCTAAGACAAGAAACTGCTTAACAGTCGCTGGATCTTCTTTGGTAGAGAATATTATTTTCAACACGTTAGGCTATAGGTCTGAAAAACAGTAACAAAAACAATATAAATAGACCACCAGCCCTGAAGTCAGGAGGACCTGAATTCAAATTTGACCTCAAACACTGAATACTTTCTAGCTCTGCGACCCTGGGCAAGTCACTTAATCCCAATTGCCTCAGCAAAAACCAAACCAAAACAAAAAAACCCCAACAATATAAAGTAAGAGGCATAGTGCTAAGCAATGGGTATAATAATGCAAAAGTAAGATGGTCCCTGCTCTCGAGAATGAGCTTTTATTCTATTTAGGGGAATATAACATTCACAGATAAGAAAATATAAGATATAAAAAATAGTGATTGGGGAGTAGCACTAATAAATAAGAATATGTATGCAAGGCATGTTGTAAACTTTAAAGCAATATATAAATGATCACTTACTATGTGCAGGTTTAACTTCAATCATTTATGCTTATGGAATTTGTTTTTACTTCATTCATAAGACAGGTATTAAAATGGTATTCTACTTAACATAAAGGGAAAGAGTCAATAAGTGACCAAACAGCCAAAATCATTGGCCATTTTTCAACTTCATCCTCATTTCTTAAAAGAACCGAAACAGTGCAATTCCACAAATGTAATATTTACATTATTTGCAAAGAAGAGTTTCATCCAGACTAGGGCCCAGGACTATTCCAGAAGAGTTAATAAAGGCAAAGCCACAATATCTCTTATTACTGCTCCAGCCGATCTATAATGATCAAAATCAAACAATTTTTTTTTTCTCCTTAGGAATTATTTCCTCTTCTATGAAAGGGAGTCTTGCTATATACTATACACTACAGTGTATCGAACTTTTGTCATTCTTTTTCAATCATGTCTAATTCTGGAGTGATTTGCCATTTCCTTCTCCAACTCATTTTACAGATGACAGAAATGAGGCAAATAGGTTTAAGTGAGTTGTCCAGGATCACACAGCCAGTAATTGTCTGAGGCTGGATTTGAACTCATAAGTCTTCCTTATTCTATGCACTCTGGCACTACCTGGTGGTGTATCCTGTCACATAAACACTGGAAAAAGGTGTGAAGAGGAAAAATATTCAGCTATAACAAGCAATTCACGTTATTATTTATTTACTTATTTGGCCAGAGTTACACAGCTAGGAAGTGTTAAGTGTCTGAGACTAGATTTGAACTCGGGTGCTCCTGACTTCAGGACTGCTATTCTATCCACTGTACCACCTAGCTGCCCCCTTGGCACTGATTTTGAAAGAGCTATAAGCAGATAGGCAGTAGGCTTTACAAGATAGTCCAGATCCATCCCCTTTTTTTTTAGGGTACAGAATTTCTGTGGAACATTTTGCACCAGAATGTGCCTTGTTTTCACTTATTCTGTGTAAACACAGAAAAACAAGAAGTACCAGATTTGTGAGCTAACTACTGAACAGCATAATGAACCTTTTACTGGTAAGATCACATTATGTGGGCAAACAAAAAAGGACTGGATAACTGAAGTAGGAATGGGTAGGCTTATTTTATTGGGGCTTGCTTTTTAATTGTGCTTATCAACAGTTAATACTTTCTGTTGCTTTTGCCCAAATCCTGGTCAAAATATTAAAATTTAATTTATACTAAAATCTTTTTTTCTCCAATATTAACTATCATATATACCTAGACTAGAAAAGGAGAAAGGAAGGAAGGAAGGAAGGAGGAAAAGAAGGAAATAAGGAAGGAAGGAGGGAAGGAAAGAAGAAAGGAAGGAAGAAAGAAAAGGAGAGGAGAGAAGGAAGGAAAGAGAGGGAGGGAGGGAAGGAGGAAGGAAGGAAGGAAGCAAGGAAGGAAGGAAGAAAAGAAGAGAGGGAGAGAAGAAAGAGGGAAGGGAGGGAGAGAAGGGTAGAGGAAGGAAGGAAGACAGGAGGGAAGGGAGGGAGGGAGGGAAAGAGAGAGGCAAAGAAAGAAAAAAGGAAGGAAGGAAAAGAGGAAGGAGGGAGGAAAAAAGAAGGAAAGAAGAAAGGAAGGAAGAAATGAAAAGGGGAAGAAAAGAAGGAAATAAAGAAGGAAAGAAGGAACAAAAGAAGGAAAGGAGGGAAGGAAAGAAGGAAGAGGGGGAAGGGAAGGAGGAAAAAGGAAAGGAAGGAAGGAAGGAAGGAGGGAAGAAGGGAAGAAAGGAAGAAGGGAAGAAGGGAAGGAAGGAAGGAAGGAAGGAAGGAGGGAGAAAAGGAGGGAAGGAAGTTAGGAAGGAAGGAAGGAAGTTAGGAAGGAAGGTAAGTCTGGGGAGCCTGAGTCACCCTATGGTGAGTGAAGTCATAGAGAACTAGATTGTTAAGTATCCTCACCCCAACCCCACAAGAGACAATGGTTAGATTGAGCATTAGATCTACAGTCAGCTCTGACCTCAGACACTGACTAGCCACATCACTCAGGACATCTCACTTAACCCTATTTGCCTCAGTTTCCTGTAAAATGAGTTGGAGAAGGAAATGGCAAACCATTCTTATACCTTTGTCAAGAAAACCAAAATTGGATTATGATGAGTTAGACTGAATAATGACAACAACAACAGCAACAACAACAACAACAAAACAATAATCGATTATGATAATTTAAATACACAGACACAAAAAGTGCAAAAATTCAAATATTCTATATAAAACCATCCAATCTTTAACCAAATGTTATGTAACAAAAGATCTCATTTTATACATCTGTCCACTTTGATGGAAGCCATCAATCTGCTCCTCTTTTAGAGGAAAGAATTTTTAAATTTAAGATTATTACAGTTATTGACATAACATTAATAATGATTGATATATTTTAAAAACAAGTTTGGAAAAATAGTGGCTTATTTTGTGAATTATTAAGAATTTATATAAAGCACCCATTAAAATGTTAGATTGCTCCAAATGAGGTTATTCCTTTTTCTTGAGATGCTTTGGGATAGATGTTCAGAAGATGTGGACAGGAAAGTGACTTTACTGGACCAATTTTGACTGTTTTTCAGAAGGGTTGGAACAATGTTGAAACTATTTCACAACTGCACCAATAGCATTTCAGAGAGTGTTCTCACTGCTCTAAGGAGGAGCTTCTCAAGGGTAAGAGATGTTGAGCATTTTAACTAAAAGATTCTTAAAGATTGTAAATTCTCTAGGGATCTCCAAAAGTAGGAGAGATCATCTTTGCACAGCATAGTTGAAATCTCAATCTGCCTTAAGACAGAAAGATGATTCAAAGCTCACTTATCAAGGTGAAGATCCCACCCTAAAATTGCTCAAGACTCCAGGGCTGATGACGTACAAAATTATAAAACTTTTCATCAAGATTTGGCTTTGATTCACCGTCAGAAATGTGCTCATGCATTTTAAATATTTTTCTTGGACGCAAAAATAGATTATTTCTCAAGTGGTAGACTAATGGAGCATTGAATCTGAAAAATTCCAACTCTTATTAATATAAAAGACTTAACAATGCACATTACTTAATTTCATATAAGTTATAGCAAATACTGAGATTAAAGGAGATTAATATTAATTATAATAATGACATTAATCAGCTGATTATTCTCACTTAATGTTGGCATTAAAAATCAGAGACTTGGGGCAGCTAGTTGGTACAATGGATAGAGGACCAGCCTTGAAGTCAGGAGGACCTGAGTTCAAATATGACCTCAGACATTTAACACTTCCTAGCTGTGTGACCCTGGACAAGTTACTTAACCCCAATTGCCTCAGGGGGGAAAACACCCAAAACAATAAATAAATAAATGAAAGAATGAATAAACAAATAAATAAATAAGTGAATAAATAAACAATATATAAATAAATAAATAATAAATCAGAGGCTTTTAAGTGTTAAGACAAAAAGAGCAATACCTTCCACAGAATAAGTACAAAACATTCTTCTACTGGTTAATAAGAAAAATAGACTATTCATCCTTATTTGAAATTAGGGTAGTATAAAGTGCCAGGGGCAAGAAGCAAAATTCTAATTCCTGATTAAAAAGAAATATGGAAGTACAATCTACAATCACTTTACGTAATAATCTGCTATCGCTAGCACTGATTGCAGAGAGACATTTATACATGAGTGCTCATGTGTAATGCTGCAAAGAATGTGTAAAGTATTTTTCTGGCTTTCAAGGACACAGTGCTACCCAGGGAAACAAAGAGCGTATTGTGTCCACTGTAGTAAAACAGGGTACAAATTCACAAAATTAAGACCCTATCTATGAAGTCTACTTCTATGGTGAGGATTTCTTACCCATGTAAGTAGAACTTAATAAAAAATTAGTACAGACTTAAATTAGTCTTTGTATATGAAAATAATATTTTATGAAATTTTATGAAAACTTTAGGAAAACCATAAAAAGTTTTTTTTTTTAAGTTATCATTTGGTTGGTGGAAATCTAAATTCCCAGTATCGTTACCTAATCTGACTCAAAAAGCGAAGAACTCTTTCATTGGTTATCCACAGCATGGGTCTGAAAATGTTTTTAATCATGCACCTCTATCAAAAAAATTGTACATATTCTTCCACTATATGAAAATTTACTTATTTATAAATGCCATACGTGTAGCACTATACCAATATTCATGTACATTATAAAACTTACATAAAATAGAAATTGTAAAAATATGGGCTAATGGTTAGGTCATGTTTTAAAATAATACTTTATCATCATGTGAAAACTTTTTCTTCCACTGGATATGGCTATTAATAATTAATTACAATGATATTTAATGAGAATAATATGATTGAATGTGCTTTATTATTTTCAAAAATCATAGCTCAACATTTCATGCTACAGTGAAATGGAAATCTGTTTCTAAATTCAGGGTTTTTTGGTCACTTGACTTTAATAGCCAAAAAAGAAAGAGAGATCTCACAGAGATATGTAGATCAAAACAGAAACATTGCATCACTGGCTGTGCTTACTCCTTTTTTCAGTACAGACTTTGCAATTATGCAAAGATTTATTGTTGAAATTCAGCTAGTAAATTTCCATATTCTGTGGTATTAATCAATTATTCTTACAAAATCAGAAGTTTTTGAGTATTTGTATTTCTGATAATTGGGCCCAAATCCCACTGCAACTTTACATTTGGAGGAATTTAAAATACTTTAGAAAATCCTATTTTCGAGTTTTTTTTTCTCTAAGTATATAGACATGAGAGTCATTTCACCTCAAATACTTAATAGCTGTGTGACCCTGAGCTAATCACTTAACTGTTTCAGTTTTGTCATCTGCAAATGGAGATAATAGCAGTACTTACCCCTGAGGATTGTTGTTGTGAGGATCAAATGAGATAACTTTGTAAAGCTCTTTGTAAATTTTAAAGGACTACATGGATGCCAGCTATTGTTATTGTTTATTATTATATTAGTATTCTCAGCAACCACCTTGCAATTTATAAATATTTGCTTCGTGTGTCCCAGGCACTGTGCCATGCATTATAGATACTGTATAAAGAGGGAAAGTATCCCTAATCTTAAGAACTTCACATTCTAAAGTGAAAGATAACAAGTACATATAAATTTACATGTTAATAAATGCAGTTAATAGATAAAGTAAATAAATGCAAATATAAAATAGTTAAATACAAGGTATTTAATCAGAAGAGAGTATCCTAAGAAAAGAGAGCTATTGATTTGTCAAATATTGCAAGTCAGGTCCTGAAAGTTTGAGGATTGAAAAAAGGCCATCTGATTTCATAATTAAAAGATCATTGGCAAATTTCAAGAGAACAGTTTCAACTGAGTGAGGAGTCAAGACTAGGACAGAGGTTGGCAACTTGGGAAATGAAGAGGAAGGTGATATTTTCAATGGAAACTGGTAAATTCAGAAGTAGATGGGATTTCCAAGGAATGGTAATGTATTGAGATTTATATTGCACCTCCCAATCTACACATGGCCTCTTCCCCAATTCCACCCAAAAGAAAGATGGAAAAGTTGGTGGATTCTCTTCCTTATGGTCAATGAGCATAGAATCCATTTGTTATGGGGGGTCTGCATCAATCATTGCGTGTCTGAAGGGGAATGGGAAAGGAGTTTTGCTTAAATAGATGTCTGATTAAGTTATAACTATCCAAACTATCCAAATAGTCCATTTAGATGTAGCTACAGGAGACAAACTGTGGCAAGAGGGAAAAGTGAAGAAATATTGAACTTTATAATGGGTGAAGAGACTGTCCATGGTTGTGATGGAGATTAGCCAATAAATGTCTATCTATTAGGAGAGAGGGGGATCCCATTTTCTGATTGGTTGATAGTCCACTCATGAAGTCAGGTAATCTCTCCACTTTGGAAAGCAACGATCTAAATGACTTCTGAAAAACAAAACCATTGAAAAACTGTTCCATGTCTTTGTTTTGGCAACCAGGACAAAGAGGTGGTGGTAGAAAAGAAATGGTCAAAGAAATTTCCTAACAAGCTGCATGTGATTTTCTAGAATTTGTATTTGTACTGTCTTGCTTGAAGCTAGCTAAAGGCCCCTGAAACCTTTCGTAAATGTGTTGAACATAAGAACATAAATAAAATTGTGCATGAAGTCACACGTATTAGTTGGATCTCATCGTTTAACACTTGAGAAGCTTGAATCAGTTCTTAATTTTTTCTAGTTGTGTGTTGTTGGGGAATTTCATTTAAATTCTCAGGGCTGGATTCCTCATCCATTAAATGGAGATTATGCGATGGGGTGTTTGGTGATGATGTATGGGTATGAATTATGCAATTATCCATGAATTAAGCAGAGGGCAAGGACAAGTTGCATGGTGGTTGTGAGGAAGCTACAACATATTATCAGTTAAAAACTGTTCAAGGCAGGGCAGCTAGTTGGTGGATAGAGCAGCAGCCCCGAAATCAGGAGGATCCAATGTCTCAGACACTTAACACTTCCTAGCTGTGTGACCCTGGGCAAGTCATTTAACCCCAACTGCTTCAGGGGGAAAAATATTTAGGAAAAGCTTCATAAACAAGAGAACTGTTCGGTTCTGCAAACATATATTGTATCTAGTATATACCGCAACATATTTAACATATATAGGACTGCTTGCCATCTGGGGGAGGGGGTGGAGGGAAGGAGGGGAAAAATCGGAACAGAAGCGAGTGCAAGGGATAATGTTGTAAAAAAGTTACCCTGGCATGGATTCTGTCAATAAAAAGTTATTATAAAATAAAATAATTTTTTAAAAAGCTGCATAAAAGAAATCAAAGGAGAGATATATAACTAGAAGAGGAGATGGGCTGTCATGGAGCAAGAGCAAGAGATAATCCATGTATCACCTGGTTGTCACAATGGCATTAACATCAAGCAGAACTAAGAATATTGTAGAATTTTTAAAAGGACACAAAAAAAGGCACAGAAAATAAGAAAACATCATTGCGCTGTGATCCACACCAAACGAGCGTTTCTAAATAAATAATATCAAAGATACATTCAAGTTTCAAAGAAGTTCCTACTTTATGGTGTTGCAAGGAAAACATTCTGGAAAACTATATAAATTAGCCAAGGAGTATAGCATTAAGACTATACATATTTTATTTTTCACCCTCACTATAGGATCAGATTGTCTGCTTTTCTAATCATACATTTATTTAGTGATGTTCCTTTTGCCATATGTTGAACATGGGTCATTAATAGAAATATGCTGCAACCTACTTAAATCTATGGAGCATGTTTTCATTACTCTCTGGTTCACACAAAACTTTGAGACTATTGTGTGTCAGTAATATAGAATCCCCCCAAAATGCTTATGATGAAAAGACAGATTATTCATTCATTCAGTCACAAAAATAAAATGTGTGTGTGTGTGCACTTGCTCTCATGATGGTCTTTTGTCTTCTGTTTATGTGCATCCTTAGGATGCTTCGGATGGTCTGAAGATGGCCTTTTTTCATGTGGAGGCTATTACGGAGATATTTCCTTCATAATGGCATGTAAGGAAAGTGCTTTGGAGACATGCTGTCATTTTATAACTGGTTCTGATTTGCTAACTATTCTAACTCTTTGGTTATGGAAGCCTTCACAAAGCCCTAGTCCACTCCAGCTCCTTTCCCTTAGCATTCTGGGGAGAGTTTTGTAATCAGTGAGAGGAGCAGAGTCTATGAGTTGGTGAATCCAAAAGATGCAGAGGTCGTCTTTGACATTGCATCTTTCCAGAGTTTGGATACGAATCCGAGCAGCATTGATAACGCTGAGGATGAGGGGAGTATAGCCTACCTTAGGAATGATCCTTGGGATTAACCTTTGGAATCCCAGCCTAGTATACAGACCCAGGCAGCCGTCTTGCTGCATCTGAATGCAAACTTAGTGGGGGGCCAATACTATGTAGAAACTGAGATAAAATTTGAATTTATCTCCCAGAGACTGAAATGATATAGGAAAGAATTTGAACCCAAAGTGTTAGAAAAAGGAACTGTCTATATATTTGCTCTTGCTATGTCTTGGTAATAAATATCCCTTTCTAAAAGCTAATCCAATGGTCTTTTTTAAATGATAGTTTTATTTTCCAGATATATGCAAAAATAGTTACCAGCATTCACCCTTGCAAAACCTTGTCCTCCAAATTTTTCTCCCTCCCTTTCCCCACTCCCTTTAGATAGCAAATAATACAATATATGTTAAACATGTGCAATTCTTCTATACCTATTTCCACATTTATCTTGCTGCACAAAGAAAATCAGATCAAAAAGGGAAAAAAAGGAGAGAGAGAAAAAAAAAGCAAGCAAACTACAACAAAAAAGTGAAAATACTATGTTGTGATCCACATTCAGTCCCCACAGTTCTCTCTCTGAATGTAGATGGCTCTTTCTAGCATAAGCCTATTGGAATTGGCCTGAATCACCCCATTGTTGAAAAGAACCACATCCATTAGATCAGCTCATTAGAGTTGATCATCACTTAATCTTCTTGTTGCTTGTACCATGTTCTCTTGGTTCTACACTTCACTTAGCATCAGTTCATATAAGTCTCTCCAGGCCTTTCTGAAACTATCCTGCTGATTGTTTCTTGTAAACTAATCCAGTGTTAAGTGGTTATCAGTTGTCAGAGGTGTTCTAGAAAAACAAATTTATACTTTAAAAAACATAAAAATTCAGATTATGGAAATAACAGTAATAATAGGTATTTATTTGTCATTCTAAAGTTTCCAGAATGTTTTACATGCATCTTATTATTTGAACCTCACAATGACTCTGTCAGAGACAACAAATTATATTATATGCATCTTACATGAGGAAGCAGGGACTCATCTTAGTTAAGTGATTTGTTAGTGGTCTCATATTTATTAAGAATCACAATCAGGATATGATTACAGTTCTCACTAACTCCAAGGCCACCATTTTATCCACTGTACCACAAATCGATTAAAAGTATAACAGATTTCATGCACTTATATCATCAACAAACTTGAGAAACAAGAAAGAAAAACATAAAAAGAAAAAAACATTTTTAAATATTCCACAGCTAAGTAGATAGAGAGCTAAAATAACTCCATAAAAAAAATTAACTTCAAGTATGTTCTTTTTAGCATCTTCAATCTAAAATTTGAAGTCCACTTACATGAACTGATTTTAAATGAAATGAGCAGAACCAGGAGATCATTGTACACGGCAATAACAAGATTATACAATGATCAATTCTGATGGATGTGGCTCTTCTCAACAATGAGGTGATTCAGGCTAGTTCCAATGATCTTGTGATGAAGAGAGCCGTTTACACCCAGGGAGAGGACTGTGGGAACTGAGTGAGGGCCACAACATAGCATTCTCATTCTTTCTGATGTTTGTTTGCATCTTATTTTGCTTCTCTTTTTCTTATTTTTACTGGTTTGATTTGATTTTTCTTGTGCAGCATGATAATTGTATAAATATGTATGCATATATTGGATTTAATGTGTATTTCTACCAAGTTTAACATATATTGAACTCCTTGCCATCTAGGAGAGAGCATGGGGAAAGGGGGGGAGGGAATTGGAATGCAGAGTTTTGCAAGGGTTAATGTTGAAGAATTGTCCACGTGGATGTTTTGAAAAATGAAAAGCTTTAATTAAAAAAATAATAAAATTTGAAATCCAGATATGTAAAGGACTTTAAGGATGTAGGGACCTGAGGTTGGTGTGGTGATGAGACCTGAATTTTTAGGTTTTAGGACTCTGAGTTCTTCTATCAAACTGATCTCCTGGACAGCAGAAACTAATTTTTGCTTTTTTTTTTTTCCCTTAAAACATCTTAGGAATTTAGCACATTAGGAAGCATCTGGCCCAACTATCTCATTTTTTTTCAGATATAGATATCAAAGCTCAAAAGGGTCAAATGATTTGGCCAAGGTCACTCAGTTAATTAGTTGCACAGCTGGGATTAGAACCCAGACTTTCTGATTTCCAGCGGCAACATTCTGTTTCTTCTCAGCATGCTTATAAGCAAGGAAAATGTCTGTGTGGAAAAAAGAGAATCAGACAACACTTAGAATATAACAAAGCACTCAAATTCTGGCTGGCCATTGTGGCAACTTTTCCAGTAAATTTTCAGCTCACAAAAGAACATCATAATCCGGACCTATGAGAGAAATGCAAAAATCCTATTAGAAGTGAAGAGATAAATAGTTGTTAATCGTAGCCCAATCTAAATGACTTAAGTAAAGACATATTTCTTCGGCTGTTATTAGGAAAGTAAATATTACCGTGACAGAACCTCAGCAAAGAAACTCAAGTGAGTCTTTTGCTGAGACAATTGGGGTTAAGTGACTTGCCCAGGCTCATACAGCCAGGAAGCGTTAAGTCACACAGATTTGAATTCAGGTCCTTCTGAGTTCTCTATCCACTGCACCATCTAGCTGCCCCTTCAAGTGAGTCTTATATAGTTTAGGAGTCCTTGTCTTATGGGATGATGCATTGTCATAGGGTCATAGAATGTCAGAGGGAGAATCTTCGGGGTTATTCAATCCACCACCTTGATTTTACGGAGGAGGAAACTGAGACTAAGAGAATTGAGCTGATTTACTCAAGATCATATAACTACTTAGAGGCAGAGTCAAAACCCACTTATGAATTTCCTGAGTTTTAAACTAATGTGATCTGTACTATGGATTAGATAGTTTAGATCATGACAACCACGTTAGCATCCTGGATACCCTAGAATCAGCCGGAGCCAGGATAAGCAAAAGTCCTTAGTCTTTATTCTTGGTCTTTAGGGGTAGAAGTGAAGGGGATCTTCCACAATCTCCTTCTTCCTCATCCACCACCAAAGTGCCGCTGGCTTGTCTTACTCCACACCCAGTCCCTTCTACAATTCTCTGTACACACCAATTATCGAGCCAGCACAGAATAGTGGGAAAGGCCATTTTCCAAGCATATGCTTATAGAGTATTGTCCAATCCATAATTAGCCTTAAGTGCTCTGTTGTATGACCTCAGTGCATTAACTCAAGAGTTTCAGCCCTTTACATTAGATGATATAATTTTCAATTTATGGGAAGGAGAGTAAGTGTGAAATCAGCAGACTTTATTATCTACATCTTGCGGGGCTTCTAAGTAGTGTGGTTAATGCTTATCGCAACATCTGTCTAAGAATCAGCTCTCGGTGAACAAGGACTTATCAAGCACCCGTAGGTCCCAGGCAATGTTCTAGGTATTGAGGATACAGGAGAAGTGATACCCTGCCCTCAAGAGAATTATATTCTACCCCATGTCCATAGATAAGTAAATATAATACAAAAGTAAATATAAGTGCAAAAAGTAAGTAAATATAATACAAAACACACAGGGATTTGGGGAGCTAAATCACAAGAGCCTTTTGAAGGAAGTGGCCTTAGAGCCAATGGGGGAACGCCTATAAGGTTCCTAAAATCAGAGTGGGGAAGACTAGTGGAAGATGGGGGAGGGAGCCCGAGTCTAAGCAAAGTCTGAGTTGCAGATGGTAAAATGCCATATATGGGAGCAACAAGAAAGCCAATTTGACTGAGTCTAGGGGTGGAGTGTGTGGGGAAGTCACATGTAATGAATTTGGGAAGACAGATTGGAGTCGGATTATGAAGAGCATTAAATGTCAAACACACGAGACTGTATTTTATCTGAAAGGCACCGGGAAACCCAGTAAGGTGGTGTGAAGGGGAATGAAATGATGAGACTTGGGCTTTGGCAGCTGTTGGGGGATGGATGGGGAGGGGAGAGAGGGGATGCAGGGAGACCAATTAGGAAGCTGCGACAATCATCCAGGCAAGGGGTGATGGTGGCTTAAGCCAAGGTGCTTGTGGTATGAGTAGAGGGAAGGGAATACAAAGGAGAGCTGGTGAGGATCTCAAGTCAGTAAGTCTGGGGGATGTGAGAGGGAGGATTTGAAGATGCCT
Organism: Antechinus flavipes; assembly: GCF_016432865.1. Classification (NCBI taxonomy): domain Eukaryota; kingdom Metazoa; phylum Chordata; class Mammalia; order Dasyuromorphia; family Dasyuridae; genus Antechinus; species Antechinus flavipes. The sequence goes on from NC_067403.1 coordinate 29,555,267, forward strand.
TCTAGATCACAAACTCAGCGGACTAGAAGAATGAGTGGTGGGACTGACAATAGAAATGCAAGCGTTCGCATGAGGGCAGGGGGAAGGATGGTGAATTCTTTGTTTTAGACTTGTTTAGTTTGAAATGTTTATGGACCATCCAGGTGGAAATAGCCAGCATGCAGGACTGACACTAAAAAGGGGAGGGGGGTTACTGGATAGAACATCAGCCCTGAAGTCAGGAGGACCTGAGTCAAATCCGACCTTAGACACTTAACACTTCCTGGCTGTGTGACTCTGGGAAAGTCACTTAACCCCAAAAGAAGTAAAAAAAGAAGTGGGCTCAGGACAGAGCCAGAATACAGACAAAATCATAATGAAGGTTTGGGGGGAGGGGGTCTGAGTCAAGCCAGTCTCTTGCCAGTTCAAGTTCAATGTTGGAATAAAATGAAGCTCTTGTGGGTCAATTCAGCACTTCGTGAAATGTCTACGTACCATAGCCTAATATGGAATATATCTGGTCAGTGGGCAGTGTGTGAGGACTTGCCCAGTCTTGGGACACACGCCAAGTCTGGAAGACTTGAATTTCTTGTTGGTTGGCCTTTTTATGTCACATCGAGACATCCAGAGGCTATCAGGAAGTAGCCTCGGCCTCCTGGGCCAATTAAATCTCGGGTGCAGTTTCATTGACTTTCAGGGAAAAAAATTAGCCTAACTTTTTTTGGGGAAAGCCTTAGGATATTAATCCCATTACATCACCAAGGATAATGTAGTTTGGGAGATTAAGAAAGATTGGCCAAAAAAGTGGAAGAAGATCATGGCAGAGCCAGTATCATGAAAACCCAGGGAGGAGGGGGTGAGGGAAGGAAGGGAAAGTCAACAATGTCGAATGACACAGAGAGATGAAGAAGGATAAAGACAGGGAGAAAAAAAGGACTTTTGCAATAAAAGATCATCGCTAACAATAGAGAACAGTTTGGTAGAATTGTAGTCAGCAGCAAAATTGCAAGGATTTGAGAAGTGAGTGGGAGGAGAGGAATTGGAAATCATGAGTATAAATAGCTTTTCCTAGGAGTTCTGCTTTGAAAGGGGGAGACATACAGCAAACTAGCTTGAGAGGATAATAAAGTCTAGGGTTCTTTTTTGTTTCTTTTGTTTTAAAGGATGAAAGAGATCTGGCTATGTTTGAAGGTAGTCTGTTGATAAAGAGAGGAAGAAAATTAGAAAGAGAAAGGAAATGACTGAAAATATAAGCTGCTAGAAGTGACTGGAGATTCAAAGCTCTATTCTAAGCTACATCTGAAAGATTGCTTATCCCTGGTCCAGTTAAGAGTTAAATAATTGTGGGGTTATATATATAGTGAATATCCTCAATAGGGAAAGGATTCCCTTTTCCTAGTTACCCTGTAACTAGAGAGTAAGATGTGTTTGGAGAAGAACAAGGACTTACTTTCCCATGATACTTTGAGTTCAGTCAATCACTGTTGACTTGAGGAGGATGGAAACTACTCATAGCAGGAAGGAGTCCAGACACCTGGAGACTTGAGAAACACACAGAAAAGGTTATGACAATTAGCAAGAGGATTAACCAGAGGCAATGGCCAGTGACTACTGCAGGAGAGAAGTGAATTGTACCTAAGATAAGCAGATAATGGGTGAGCTGCAACATTCTGCCTGCAACAGCCAGTAAAAGCAATAGGGACCATAGCTAAGTAGTTGCAGACTGTATCAATGGAAACTGGAAGCAAGGAGGAATGATTCCAAGATGAGATGCAGATAATTGTCTTTACCAAACCTCTCCAAGTCTATCTGCTTTATAAGAACTTTACCTTTGAGTATTTGGAGTTTTGTTCCTTTCTACAAGACTGGGATTGAGCTCCATTTTGTCTTTTTTTTTGCTTTGTCATAAATCTTTTATTTGAACAGGAAAGAAGCTTGAGTTAGAGGCTATTAAATTAACTATATGTTGAGTTGTTGCCTTTTGTGTTTACTAAATAGTTATTCTCCTTAACCATGCTCCCCCAAACAATCATCACAAAAAAAATTTAATCAAAATCAACTAGAACCTTGAATATGCTTGATAGAAAACAGAGGAAGGAGGTATGTTTATTCCTTGGTTTTCTAGGACTAAGATTATACATGATTTTTCATCAGTGTTTGACTGCTGTTAAATTATTGTATAAGTTGTTTTTTTGGTTCTTTCTTTTGTACAGATTTTCTCATTTTTCTCTGAAGTCCTTGTAGTTATCATTTCTCAATAATATTTCATTAATTCATTTATCAAAATTTGTCCAGTCCTTTACTGATTAATGAATTATCATTTAATCTCTCTCTCTCTTTTACCACAAATTCTTTTACATTTATTTTATATATGTAAAACCTTTCTTTCTGACATTTATGTCTTTGGGGTATGTGTGTGTTCACACACATATATAGATATACAAACACATACATCATGTATGCATACACACTTTTTCACTTTATATGTATATATAAAATAGAATATATACAATGTACACACACACACACACACACACACACACACACACACACAGAGTAGAGACATCTAGGGGAAAAAACGTCTGAACAGTTTAGTGATTTTCTCCACACAATTCCAAATTCTTTTCCAGAATAATTGGAGCAGCTGACATTGCCCTGCCAATAGAATAGAATTGTATCTGTCTTCCCACGGTATCTCCAAGATCACCTGTTTCTATTTTTTAAATTATTTTTTGCCAATTTAAGGGCTGTGACATGGAGAATATTAATTGCTGACAAATAGTCTCAGAATTGAGTCTGGGTCTCCATCTGCCTAGATGGTTTTGTAACAAAAGGCAGATTTTTGCCTGGTTTTCCCATTTTGGAACCTACACAGCATAGCAGGAGATACCTGCTTATAGGTGGCAGATTCTAATTACACTAAAAGCTTAAGTTAAATTTTTCTATTTTAACTTGAAGCCCCTGTCAACAATTGCAGAAAATCCTCTTCAAGCTCACTGGCTGGTCTCTCACAAATTTGCTTAAGCTCCTTGAGACTTGAAAACACCTTCCTTAAGCCCACCAGCTCACTGGATAGTAGCCTATTGTTCTTCATAAAGTTCACTTTCTCTCTATTTAAGTCCATCTTTATTTAAGCCAGCTGGATGCTGACAACATAAAAACCACTTGAACTTCCCTCTGTTGCAACAATATTTTTTTGCATGTCACAATCACAGGAAGATCCACCCAATTTTTCGTATCCCATGATATCAGCTATGGTTGAAATGTTAGCAGTCTTCCCATCTTGAACTCCAACTACTAATATTTGACCTAGAACACATAAAAATGATAAAGGAAAGAGAAATCAATCTAGTACAGAAGGACAAAACATTAGTGGCGTCTCAGAAAGGAGACATTTTAGCTCTCAAACAGGTAAGGATATACTGGAGCTTCTAAAAACAGCTAAGTGTTCCTCTAACTCCCCTTACTGGCCAGTTTGAAGAGTGACAGAATAGTTCGTTTATTAAATACTTACTCAGCCTAAGAACATATGGTTACCTCCAATCCCAAAGGGGAAATACATCTTTGAAAAAGACAAGATACTTGGATTTAAAACAAAAACACAGCTTATGATTCCACTTAAAACTGTGAGGAAATGAAATAGAACATTCCCTGAGCTGGGTTATCTGGTGGACATCAGTTCATCCTCTCATCTTCCTCTTCCCTCCATTTCCCAAGGCCAGATTGGATAGAGTCCAGTTCTAGATAGTAGAACTGGACTGGTCTAGAGCCAATTGGACCTGATCTAATTCGAATCATCGAGTTTTAGTCTACAGATACCAAAAAAAAAAAAGCCACATCTGCTTTAGAGAATGTTTAAGGTGCCACAGGAATCAGTTGAGAGAACTACATTCAATCACCTTTATGACCTAAGAATTTCTAAATCTCAGAAGATCCAGCATTGGACTGAACCTCTACAGAGGTTTGGTTCAATGATTGCAATCTATTAATTTTCCTTGGTAGGGATAGAAGGAGAAAGGCGATTTTTTGATAATGATTTTCTTTGAATTCATATTCATCTAGGACTTGTTAAGTTAAGCAGTCATGGTACATCTAAGGATAGTATCTCAGGTTCAGTTCCCACAGGAACCAAATAGCTTGATTGTTTCATAGCTGAGAGTCTGGAGCCCCGAACTTTAACCAGTAGTAATTGATTACAAAAGAATGAAGAAATATTCATAGGTCAATGCAAATCTATTTTAGCAAAAGGTAAAACTACTTAAAAAGCATGTATCCTGTTAGTAGCATTCCCAAGAGAGATTTTAGCTTGGATTAAAAAAGTTGTTCTGGTCCCCAAGCATGGAAGGAAAAGAGGGGAAAAGAGAAGAAGAAAGAGGAAAAAAGAGAAAAGAGAATGGGAAGTTCATATATTGTCACAGATTGGTTAAAAATCTTTACAGGGAATTTTTATTGATATACCAAAAACAAAAACAAAGAAACAACACAAACCCTTAACCTCTCATAACTTTCCCCCTTCTTAAATTCTTAAAGAATACATTTAATATTTTGCATAACTTCACATATGGTTTCTTTTTTTTTCTTTTCTTTTTTTTTTTTTGCTGAGGCAATTGGGGTTAAGTGACTTGCCCAGAGTCACACAGCTAGGAAGTGTTAAGTGTCTGAGGTCAAATTTGAACTCAGGTCCTACTGACTTGAGGGATGGTTCTCTAATTTACTGATAATATTCCTGAAATATTTCAGCTACTTATATCCTATAGTAGATATATACCTTATTGTAGATATATCTTATATATTGTCTTTAAGGTTTTTTTCTAAATGCAACCATTAGAATATTAAGGACATTCAGATTATTTTTTTCCCTTTTCTAAATCTCTAGAGTGCTTATTTATTTCTTGGACATAATGCTTCATCATAATTGAAAATGATGTGGTATAACAGGACTTCAGTTTGAATTCCAGTTCTGATGCTTAGTCATTGTGTAATCTTGAACATGTCACTTTTACTCTCTTTTCTCACTTCTAGTTCTTCGAGGAAATTCCAGAAGTTAACTAGAAAGTGCTGGGCTTAGAAGCAGGAAGACTCTTTTTCATGAATTAAATCTGGCCCCAGCCACTTACTAGTTATGTTACTCTGGCCAAGTCACTTAACCGTATTTGCCTCAATTTTCTCATTCATAAAATGAGCTGGAGAAAGAAATGACAAACCACTTCAGTATCTTTGCCAAGAAATCCCAAATAGTGTCATTGGAAAAACAACTGCAAAACAGATCCAGGAGAGATAATTTAAAAATTATTAGTCTACCTGAAAGCCATGAACAAAAGAAAAGAGCTTTTCTTTCAAGAAATTATCAATAGAGGCTTACTTGAATAAAATAGAGAAAGAGAAGATCAATGAATTGGGCCTGCAATTTAAAAAGCTAGAAAAAGACCAAATTAAAACCCTCCAATCAATTATTAAACTTGAAATTCTAAAATTAAAAGGAGAAATTAATAATATAGAAAGTAAAAAAAAAACTATTGAACTAATAAAACTAAGAGTTGGTTTTATGAAAAAACCAATAAAATAGATAAATCTTTGGTAAATCTGATTAGAAAAATAAGAGAGGAAAATCAAATTAGTAGTCTTAAAAATGAAAAGGGAGAACTTAAAGAAATAATAAGGGATTACTTTGCCCAATTTTATGCCAATAAATTTGAAAACCTAAGTGAAATGGATAACTACCTCCAAAAATATAGGCTTCCCAGATTATCAGAGGAGGAAGTAAATTGCTTAAATAGTCCCATTTCAGAAAAAGAAATAGAACAAGCTATTAATCAACTCCCTAAAAAAAAAAAATCCCCAGGACCAGATGGATTTACATGTGAATTCTACCAAACATTCAAAGAACAATTAGCCCCAACGCTTTATAAACTATTTGAAAAAATAGGGAATGAAGGAGTCCTACCAAATTACTTTTATGATATAGACATGGTACTGATACCTAAACCAGGTAGGTTGAAAACAGAGAAAGAAAATTATAGACCAATCTCCCTAATGAATATTGATGAATCTTAAATAAGATATTAGCAAAAAGACTACAGAAAATCATCTCCAGGATAATACACCACAATCAAGTAGGATTTATACCAGGAATGCAGGGCTGGCTCAATATTAGGAAAACTATTCCTATAATTGGTCATATTAATAATCAAATTAACAAAAACCACATGATCATCTCAATAGATGCAGAAAAAGCATTTGATAAAATCCAACATCCATTCCTATTAAAAACTCTTGAGAGTATAGGAATAAATGGACTTTTCCTTAAAATAATCAGTAGCATCTATTTAAAACCAGCAGTAAGCATCATATGTAACACGGACAAACTGCAACCATTCCCAATAAGATCAGGAGTGAAACAAGGTTGCCCACTATCATCATTACTATTTAATATTGTATTAGAAATGCTAGCTTTGGCAGTAAGAGTTGAGAAAGAGATTAAAGAAATAAGAATAGGCAATGAGGAAATCAAATTATCACTCTTGGCTGATGATATAATGGTATACTTAGAGAACCCCAGAGATTCTACTAAAAAGTTATTAGAAACAATCCACACCTTTAGCAAAGTTGCAGGATACAAAATAAACCCACATAAGTCATCAGCATTCTTATATATCACTAACAAAACCCAACAATTAGAGTTACAAAGAGAAATTCCGTTTAAAGTAACTACTGATTGTATAAAATATTTAGGAATCTATCTGCCAAGGGAAAATCAGAAACTTTATGAGCAAAACTACAAAACACTTTCCACACAAAGTAAGTCTGATCTAATCAACTGGAAAAATATTAAATGCTCTTGAATTGGGTGAGCAAATATAATAAAGATGACAATACTACCTAAACTATACTATTTATTTAGCTCTATACCAATCAGACACCCAAAAAACTATTTTGATGACCTAGAAAAAATAACAACAAAGTTCATATGGAAAAACAAAAGGTCAAGAATTTCAAGGGAATTAATGAAAAAAAAAATCAAATGAAGGTAGCCTAGCTGTACCAGACCTAAAATTATATTATAAAACAGCAGTTACTAAAACCATCTGGTATTGGCTAAGAAATAGACTAGTTGATCAAAATGGTTCAAAGGACAAAACAACCAATAACTTTAATAATCTAGTGTTTGACAAACCCAAAGACCCCGGTTTTTGGGATAAGAACGCATTATTTGACAAAAATTGCTGGGAAAATTGGAAATTATTATGGCAGAAAATAGGCATTGACCCACACTTAACACCATACACCAAGATAAGATCAAAATGGGTTCATGACCTAGGCTAAAGAATGAGATTATAAATAAATTGGAAGAGCATAGGATAGTTTACCTCTCAGACCTGTGGAAGAGGAAGGAATTTATGACCAAAGAAGAACTAGAGATCACTATTGACCACAAAATAGAAAATTTTGATTATATCAAATTGAAAAGTTTTTGTACAAACAAAACTAATGCAGACAAGATTAGAAGGGAAACAATAAACTGGGAAAATATTTTTACAGTCAAAGGTTCTGATAAAGGCCTCATTTCCAAAGTATATAGAGAATTGACTCTAATTTATAAGAAATCAAGCCATTCTCCAATTGATAAATGGTCAAAGGATATGAACAGACAATTCTCAGACAAAGAAATTAAAACTATTTCTAGCCATATGAAAATATGCTCCAAATCATTATTAATCAGAGAAATGTAAATTAAGACAACTCTGACATACCACTACACACCTGTCAGATTGGCTAGAATGATAGGGAAAGATAATGCGGAATGTTGGAGGGGATGTGGGAAAACAGGGACACTGATACATCGTTGGTGGAATTGTGAACACATCCAGCCATTCTGGAGAGCAATTTGGAACTATGCTCAAAGAGCTATCAAACTGTGTATACACTTTGACCCAGCAGTGTCTCTACTGGTCTTATATCCTAAAGAAATCCTAAAGGAGGGAAAGGGATCTGTATGTGCACGAATGTTTGTGGCAGCCCTTTTTGTAGTGGCTAGAAGCTGGAAACTGAGTGGATGCCCATCAGCTGGAGAATGGCTGAATAAGTTATGGTTTATGAATGTTATGGAATATTATTGCTCTATAAAAAATGACCAGCAGGATGATTTCAGAAAGGCCTGGAGAGACTTACAGGAACTGATACTGAGTTTAGTGAGCAGGACCAGGAGATCATTATAAACAGCAACAACACGACTATATGATGATCAATTGTTGTTTTTTTTTTTTGGGGGGGGGGGAGGGGTTGGAGATCTGTTTTTTTTTTTTTTTTTGGCAACATGACTTTTATGGAAATGTTTTACATAATTTCACATGTGTCTTCTCAAAAAAATCAGGTTATAATCTTGCAATTAAATGACTAATTCAGGTAATAATATTCCAAGTGACAGATTATATTACAATGAATTATTATTTTATTAGCCTTTGTCATTTCCTACCAGAAACTGAATACAGACTTATATATAGATATATACCTGAAAGTTTTAAAGGTTCAGTTTGTACATTAATTATCCTGTTGGCAATATTTTATGTAGTTATGTTTTGTTTTGTTTTTTTTAAAGACGGAAAGGATGGAAGAAGATAGTTTTCATGACTCACTTTGTCCATCACTTTTAGCAACAACATTTCAAACCTCAATCTACTAGTTACAGCAAATAACCTAAAATCTCTATCCATATGTATTGCATAAAGCAATTATAATGTTGAAATAGCGTTTGTTTGGATCTTTTTTGAATTTATCCTTTCTACAATATTTTGACTAGGCAAGAAGAATCTGAGCATACCTGTAAGGTTATGAATTATTCTTTGGGAAATAAGGACAATTATACATTTTATTCATATGAAGAAGCAGCAGTGGGCAGAATGCAGGGGCATTTCCCTTGAGTCCATTAACTTAATAGTTTCTCTTGATAATAAAGCAGCACACAGTTCCTTGAAGATGAGCCATGTCAAAAGCATCTATTCATCAGATTGCCTGAATGTCTTTCATGACCATCTCATTATTTCTCTTTAAAAACACTTTGACAACAATATAAACCACATATCCCATTGGAGAAGCAGAACAGAGGAGCAACAGGATCCCAACAGTGAAGGGCAATAGAAAAAAAGATCATGCTAACGCATCCAACAATGGAGCTCTGTATTTGAAACAGTTGGTGCCTCTGCAGTGATTTCACTAGTGTGCACTTTCTGTACGGCTGAATTTAAAGTTGTCTCTTTTACAAGAAGGCATAAAGTTCACCTCAGGAACAGGAATGAATAAAACTTCAGTTGCTATGTTTGATATAGCAGATATCAGAACTTTCTTTTTCGTGTGTGTGCGCGCGTGCGTGTGTTTGTTTGTTTTTTCCCTGAGACAATTAGGGTTAAGTGACTTGCCCAGGATCGCACAGCTAGGAAGTATTAAGTATCTGAGGTCAAATTTGAATTCGGGTTGTCCTGACTTCAGGGCGGGTGCTCTATCCATCGCACCATCTAGCTGTCCCAAGACTCAGAACTTTCTTCAATTAGCAGGGCTCATTCCTAATATAATAAAGTATATTAATCTTGCATTATTGCAAAAATTATCAGATAATTTAAAAATTTTTACAAAGCTTTTTATTTTCAAAACACATGCATAGATAATTTTCAACATTTATCCTTGCAAAATCTTGTATTCCAAGTTTTTTTCTCTCTTCCTTCCCCTCACCCCCTCTCCTAGATGGCAAATAATTCAATATATATATTAAACATGTGCAATTCTTCTATATTATTTCTACATTATCATACTGCCAAGAAAAATCAGATCAGAAAGGAAAAAATGAGAAAGAAAACAAAATGCAAGCAAGCAACAACAACAACAACAAAACGAGTGAAAATACTGAAAAAAATACTCCACAGTCCTTTCTCTGGCTGTTCATCACAAGATCATTGGAACTGGCCTGAATTACCTTGCAAGTCCATCAGATCATTGTATAGTCTTGCTGTTGCCACGTACAATGCTCTCTTGGTTTTACTTACTTTACTGAGCATCAGTTCATGTCAGTCTCTCTAGGACTTTCTGAAATCCTCCTGCTGGTCATTTCTGACAGAGCAATAATATTCCATAATATTCATAAACCACAATTTATTCAGCCATTGTCCAGCTGATGGGCATCCACTCACTTCCATTCCTTGCTGCTACAAAAAGAGATGTACAAACATTTTTTGCACATGTGGCTCCTTTTCCCTCTTTTATGATTTCTTTGGGATAGAAGCCCAGTAGAGACACTGTTGGATCAAAGGGTATGCACAGTTTGATTAGATCTTTGGGCATCGTTCCATATTGCTCTCCAGAAATTCTCAGATTATTAAGAAGGATAAATGAGCAAGTTTCATAAAATATGAATTTTCATTAAGATAAAATGAGTTGGTGTTTCCTTCATGGAGATTGATTGCATCAATTAGTATTTCTTAAAAAAAACAGAGTTGGAAAGAAAGGAATAGTCTTTCCATAATTAGTATTCTTGCCCTGACAAAAACCAATCTCCTGTGACTCACTGAAGGGGAGAACATTTTGAAATGGCACATCTAGAACATCCAAATGAGGGGAAGGAGTTGGAATAATGCCTTATAATATTGAATCCCACTCTTCTCTCTCAGCACCCTAAAGGGAGACCCTAATGAGGTTCTGAGACCTTAAGGGGATAAAAACTATTCAACTCACCATGTGCTCCCTCTAAGCCCAGAAAAGAAGGGTGGAAACCAGCTGTGCAAGTCGGTATTTAGGGATGCTGCCCACCCCTTTTGTTTTTGCCTTTACTCTGATACCACAGTGATTTGCCTGTAACTTGTCTATAATTTGATCTTGAACAAATTTTTTGGTAACAAAGAAAAATATTTAAAGCAAGCCCAAAGGATGCAGCCACAGCATATGACAGCACATTCCATATTCTGACTGCAATCTGATCTTTCTTTGGAGAAGAGGAAAGTTTATCTTTATCAGCTTTCTAGGACTCAGATTATTCTTTAAATTCATCAGTTTTTACTGTTTAGGGTGTGTCATGATTTTTTGGTTTGTTTTACATGATTGATTTTGTTTGCTTTGCTTTACTTCCTACCAGTCTCCCTATATTTCTTATTTTCTCATTTTTACTGTCTCTCTTAGAGTGAAGACTTTCATTTTGTTCATATAATATTATTTGTTCAACAAATCCTCAGTTAACAGGTACCTGCTTTGTTTTCAGGTGTTTGTTTGTTTGTTTGTTTTTGCTACCACAAAAAGCATTGCTATGAATATTTTATTATCTATAGAAACTTGTTTTCAGTCATTGACTTCCTGGGCCTACATGGCTGGGAGTAGGATCATTTGATCAAAGGATCTGAACAGTTCTATATCTTTTCTTACATAATCCCATTTTTTTCCCCCAGATAGCTGAGCCGCTTTATGCTTCCAACAAATGTGATTAAAAGATAGAGAACATTGAAGATTCCATTGTCCTTCTTTGTTGACTATCAAAAAATAGTTGATTGGGAGAGCAAAACATTTTAATAGCTTTCCTCTAACAAGATGTCTCCTATGATTTTGCCAAAATCATACTATAGAAGACTTCCTGAAAGATGATTTTCTTACCACCTATATTAAATGAATCCTAAAACAGGGAGCCGTATGCTTACCAAGCTGGTTTTCAGTGTCATGGAGGAGATACAGCAGCATCCAAACTGAGAAGGCATTTACTATACATAATGACGTCTTCCAAATGATCCTGTGGTAACAAAGGAGTTATTTCATCAGGCCTCTGGAATATGATCGAGCCTTCTGGATGAGAGCTAAGTACTCAAAGGAGTTTGGATTAATTATAAGCATCTTACATTAGAAGTACCACAGGTTACCCCTCTTCCCTTTCTTCTCCCTACATGAGTTAGGAAAATGAGACAAAGCCAGCATTTGATTGTCTCCAGGTGGGACAAGGGGCAAGTTATGTCTCTTGAAAATGTTTGTGTCCACTAGCAGTGTTGACCCCGATTTCTGAAATATGGATCTAGGGGCAGAAAAGGTCCCACCCATGCAGGACCAAGATGCTGCCAATTTGATGGATTTGATGAATCACCACCTCCTGTCCTGCTAACTACATGTGTTTTCATATGGAGACAAAAAAGCAGCTATAGAAATTAAATGCTACTGAAACCTTGTGGCAGTGCCTTACTATGTCATGGCTAAATAAATCTATTTAAAGTAACTGTCCAATGGCTTATGAGTGCCCTCTTTTGTCCCAGCATCCAACCTGAAATAACAGGTTGGGATTTCCATTAGGGGAGATTCAATATGCACACAGAAAAATAAATACAAGGTCATTTAAGGAGTAAGGGATCATTAATAACTGAAAAAAATATGACAAAGGCCTTCAGAAAAAAGGTACCACCTGAATTGAATTGTGAAGGGGGATAAAGAACTTTTAAATCAGAGAGAATTATGTTAAAAGATACCCTAGATAACAAATCAATATCAATATTTAATATGTATGTATCAAATATCAAAAGTATTTGAAAGCTTGAAGGAAAAGTTAGTCAAATTAGGAGAAATAGATTATCCCTCCCTGGTAGAGAGTTCCCTCATCAGTAAGTGATTACTCTGCCAAAGAGAAGTAGGGAAAGGATTTCACATCTTGGAATATATTTCTCTAATTTCTAGTTCTACTTCTGATAATAATGTTTACTGACACTAAAGTGTCTTTGAAATTTGTTCTTTTGATAGATTTTTTCTGTAATATATTTTATATTACACAAAATATAGTTTATTCATTAGAATATGACTAAAATTAATACTTGGTTTTTTTGTGGTCATTTTGCATGTATTGATTCATTTGTTGAACTATATTTTAAGAACGTTGGGGATGAGAATTGGGTAGCAACAAGATCATATACTTCTGTCTCTTAGTTAAGTGACACTATGCCCTGGAACTATAGTCTCAAAATTAGTTTGAATTCAAATCTACATACATATTAGCTAAGTAATCCTGGGCAAATCACTTAGCCTCTATTTTGCCTCAGTTTCCTCAATTATAAATAGCATCACCTTCTTAGGGTTGTCATGAGGATTAAAGCTAATAATATCTGTACAGCAGCTGGCACATAGTAGGCATTATATAAATATTTGTTTCCTTCAAAGTATTTAGGTCAATGTGAGGTATATTAAAGATAATTCAATTTGATAAATGTGTGAATTATGTGCATGGGAATACAAAGATAAAACCCTCAGAGACAGCCTTTCAAACCTTACACCTATCTTCCCTTTTGCCCTCTGTTGTAATGAGGGATCAATAAATAAGTGCACAGATAAATCAATGCAAAGGAATTTGTATTGGGAAAAAAGAAAAAAGAATTTAGGGGGAGGAAGGACTTTGGGTTGGGTGTTAAAGTATGACATGGATTAAAACAGATTAAAAGCCAGGGATGAAGTGCTGAGTTCAGGAACTTGAATTTAGTTTACTTTGACAGAAATATGGAATGCATGAAAGATAATAATATGAAACTAGGCTGGAAAGGTAGGTTGGAGCTTTTTTTTTTTTTAATAGCTATTTATTTACAAGTTATATGTATGGGTAATTTTACAGCATTGACAATTGCCAAACCTTTTGTTCCAATTTTTCCTCTCGTTCCACCCACCCCCTCCCCTAGATGGCAGGATGACCAATACATGTTAAATATATTAAAGTATAAATTAGATACACAATAAGTATACATGACCAAACTGTTATTTTGCTGTACAAAAAGAATTGGATTCTGAAATATTGTACAATTAGCCTGTGAAGGAAATCCAGAATGCAGGTGGGCAAAAAATATAGGGATTGGGAATTCAATGTAATGGTTCTTAGTCATCAACCAGAGTTCTTTCGCTGGGCGTAGCTGGTTCAGTTCATTACTACTAGGTTGGAGCTTTTAAATATCTGGTTATAGAGTCTGTGTCCTTATGTCCAGAAGGAAGAATTAGGAACAAGGGTGAAAGTCACTGAGAGAGAGATTTTTGCTATCTCCTAACAATTAGAGTTGTCCCCAAGTAGGATAGATTCCCTAGGTGGAAGTTAGACCCAATCACTGGAGTTCTTCACTGATCAGGAACATTGGAGTAGATTACTTTTCACTAGATGATCTTTGAGATCACTTCCAATTTTGAGACTGATTTTGATTCTATGGTAGAATCCCCCCTCGTATGATCAGAGTACTGAGAAATGATAGTCTATCGCATCTGTAAAGCTGGGAGGAATTACTGTAGCTCTACAGAAGAACAGTGGAAAATATCCTAACAATTAGAGCTGCTCCCAAATGAAACGAGTTGCCTAGAGAGGAAATTTATTTTCTCTAGTTGGAAGACATGGAAGATTTTTGAGCTGATTTAGGTCTGTGTTTTAGGACAAAGCTTCTTAAATTATAACTGAATGTGAGGGGGGGCATCACAGAATTATTACCAGTAAAATGTTTGATTTTTATATCTATTTTATACATCTCTATATTTGGGATCATATAAAAATTTCTCAGGTGAAAAGGGACTGCAAGTGGAAGAAGGTTAAGAAGATCTGCTTTAGGAGGACTATCTTGGCAGTTCTGTAAAAAATAATGCCATTGGAGCAGCTGGGTGGTGCAGTGAATTGAACACCAGCCTTGAAGTCAGGAGGACTTGAGTTCAAATCTGATCTCAGACACTTAACACTTCTTAGCTATGTGACCTTGGGCAAGTCACTTAACCCCAGTTGCCCCAGCAATAACAAACAAACAAAAACCCCCAAAATACACAAAAACAAACAAAAATTTAAAAAATAATGCCACTGTCATGTGAAAGATAATAATGATCCAAAGTAGGTGGCAATCATTAGAGTGAAGAGCAGGGCATGGTTATGACAGGTGGTGGTGGAATTGATGGGATTTAGCCATTAGATCTGGGGTATAGTGTTAAAAAAAAGTGGTCCTTTAACCCAGAAATACCACCATTTAGTCTGTATCCCAAAGAGATTTTTTTAAAAGGGGAAAAGGGCATATATATATATGCCCTTTTCCCCTTTATATATTCATATATATATATGAATATTCATAGTAATTTTTTTGTGGTGGCAAAGAATTAGAATTAAGAGGATGCCCATCAATTGAGTAACGAGTTGTGATATATGATATATGATGTGACAGAATTGGGACAGTGCTATAAGAAATGAGAAGCAGAGTGCTTTCAGAAAAACGTGGACTTACATGAAAGAGAAGTAAGCAGAACTAGAACATTGTACATAGTGTTGTATAACGATCAAATGTGAATGACAGCTACTCTCAGCAATCCAGCTATACAATGATCCAAGACATTTCCAAAGAATTTATGATGTAAAATGCTATCTACCTCCAGAGAAAGAATTGATGAAGTCTAAATGCATCAAAAAATACTTTTTTAAACTTTATTTTTCCTGTGGGGTTTTTTTTTTTTTTGGTTTGTGTTTTCTTTAACAAGATGACTAATATGAAAATATATTTTGTAAATTGCTCGTCTTCTCAATGTGGGAGAAGGAGAGGGAAGGAGAAAATTTGGAACTCAAAAACATTTTTAAATGAATTTTTTTATCTATTTATTTTAATAATAATAGCTTTTTTGTTTTTCAAAATACATGCAAAGATAGTTTTCAACATTCACTCTTGCAGAATTTTGTATTCCAAATTTTTCTTCCTCTCCCCCTTTTATCCTTTCTCTTTTCCCTCCACCCACCTCCTTCCCTCCTACTCTCCCTTCCCTAAGCAGTAAGTAATCCAATATAGGTTAAAAGTGTTCAATTCTTCTAAACATATTTCCACATTTATCATGCTGCTTATTAAAAATCATATCAAAAGGAAAAAATGAGAAAGAAAAAACAAGCAAGCAAACAACAAAAAAGGTGAACATATTATTTTGTGATCCACATTCAGTCCCATAGTCCTCTCTCTGCATGCAGATGGCTCCCTCCATCGCAAGACTATCGGAATTGCCTTAAATCATCTCATAAAATGAATTTTAAAAATTGTTTTTACATGTAATTGGAAAAAATAAAAAAATATTTTTTTAAAACTAAGGAAATGCAAGAATGGCAATAACCCTAATAGAAAAAGCTTAGAGGACAGATGAGTTTAGGAAGAAAAATGATCAGATCTTTTTCCGACAGGTTGAATTTGAAATTCCCATTAGATAGATGATCTACAAATAGAACTTTGCAAGGACAACTAGAATACAAGAGGACAACCAGCTTCTCACTTTAGTTCCTAATCACTTTTCACTTGGGCAATTGCAGCAGCTCCTTGCTTTAAATTTCTCTTTTCCTGAGCCATCCTCCACCTAGTTGCCAAAGTGATTTTCCTAACACACAGGTATCCTCACTACTCACTACTCCAAAAACTCTACTGGCTCCTATCTATTATTATTTCTAAGAGTCAGTACAAACAAAACCATCACAATCTGGCTCCAAACTACCTTTCCAACCTTATACCTATCTTCCCTTCCTGCATTCTACAGTCTAACCAAATTGACCTTTTTGCTTTTCTCTCATAGTGCATTCTATTTCCTCTCTGTGATTTTACACAGGCTGCCCTCTCTGCCTACAATAGAGCTTTTCCTCAACTCTACTTGTTGCATGCTCTGCGTTCAGAACTCAAATCAAGTGTCCTCTATTCGGGTTATCTGCATAGAGATCCTAATTGAACCTGAAGGAATAAAGAGGAAGGTCTAAGACAAAACTTTGGAAAATAGAAGATGGATGATGATTTAGCAAAGTTGCTAGAGAATCAGGAGAGAATCGTATCAAAGAAACCATAAGGAAAAGAGAACATATGGGAGGAAACAGGAATTTTTGCACCTGAGGCAAGGGGCAAGAAAGATGCCTTCCTTGGAAGTGGAGGAAAGGGGGGAAAAGAGGAAAACAAAAACCCAAAGACACAGGTGTAAGATATAAAGCAAGAAGTAAAGTCCTTTGGCTCATCTGGTAGCTTCCAATTTAATACAAGCATTTATTCAACCCCTACTACAATATGTGTTTGGTGTTTTAATTATGGAGATAAAATGAGAAACACTCCATGCTCCTGAGGAACATGCGTTTTATTGATACTACATTTTTAAAGATATGTATAAACAGATAAGGACATACTTGATATAATCTGAGGAGGGTGACTCAAGTAGGATGATCAAGAAACATTTCCCATAAGAGAATTTTGCCAATGGTCTTGTGATGGAAAGAGCTATCTGCACCTGGAGAGAGGGCTGTGGGGACTGAATGTGGATCACAACATAGTATTTTTACCTTTTTTATTATTGTTTGCTTGCATTTTGTTTCTCTTTTTTTCCTTTTTGATTTTTCTTATGCAGCATGATAATTATGGAAATAGTCATAGAACTGCACGTGTTTAACCTATATTGGATTACTTTCTGTATAGGGGAGAGGGTGGGGGAAAGGAGGGAGAAAAAAATTTGGAACACAAGGTTTTGCAAAGGTGAATGTCGAAAATTATCTATGCATATGTTTTGAAAATAAATAGCTTTAATCCAAAAACGAGAAAGAGAGAGAGAGAGAGAGAGAGAGAGAGAGAGAGAGAGAGAGAGAGAGAGAGAGAAAGAGAGAGAGAATTTTGTCTTTAAGGAAGGTAGAGATTACAAGAAGTAATAATGAGTAGGGAGTAAATTTCTGGAATAGGAGGCACTTTATGCAATGGTACAATAGGCCAATTTGACCACAGTGAGGGAATACAGGGGGATTATGTGAAATAAGCCTGGATTGGCTTAAAATGCCAAATTGAAGAGTTTGTCTATCCTAGAGGAAATAAGAATAGGAGCCTCCAAAGCATCTAGAATAGGGAGAAATCTGACTTGTGAATTTGAAAAGTTATTTTGGAAGCCACATAAAGAAAGAATAAAATCCTGGAAGCTCTGAGGCTAATTAAGAGGCTATTTTAGTTCAGTTGAGAGTTGTTGAGGCCCTGAACTAAGATGAAAACTTGTAAGGAGAGAGAAGAGGATATTTTGGGTGAGAGAGGTTGTATCAGTAGGATCATTATGACTTGGCAATTAATTGGTGCATAAAGGAGTGAGAGAAATCTAGGATGTAGCAAATCTGCAAGACTGAAAGAACTGCGATATTCTTAGCATATATTGTGAGGTCTGGAGGAGGGAGTAGGTCTAAAGGGGAAATCGAAGGAGTTCCCATTTGAATATGTTAAGTTTGAGATATCTATGGGACATGCATGGTTCAGTGCTGTCCAATTCTTAACTGGGATTTTTTTTGACAGAGAAACCGTTTGCCATTTCTTTCTCCAGCTCATTCTATAAATGAGGAAACTGAGGCAAACAGGATTAAGTGAGTTGCTCAAAGTCACACAAGATAGGGTCTGAAGACAATTTGAACTCAGAAAGATGAGTCTTTCTGACTTCAGATGCTGAACTCTATCCCCTGCCATCTGTCCATAGGCCCATATGCCCTTACAACATTTAAATGTATATCGTCATTATCTGTATGTATGTATGTTAGCACTCTTACTATATTGCCCAACTTTGGAAGTCAGTGATAATTGGCTTGGAACTCACAAGGGATTGTGATAGATTGATAGACAGATATATATGTATGTTTACATACATACACAGAAAATGCATATATCTAGAAGTATACATATGTATGCAAACATATTTGTCTATATTGTTTATGTGTGTATAGACACATACATATGTGTGTATATATATGTAAGCAGAGAGAGAGAGAAACAAAAGAGAGGGAGAGACAGAGACAGAGAGAGAGGGAGAGAGGAAGGAGAGTAGGTAGATAAAATAATGAACCACGGGAGCTAATGCTTCTTGAAGGTATAATCAGGAGCAGTTGGTGGAGGTGCAAAGAGGCTAAATTGAGTTGGTCAGGAAAACTTTCGTGACCCAAAGAGGACTCTCCCGCCCCTTTTTTAAACAGCCCCGAGCCTGGGCGGATGTAGATCCCTCCTATGGGGTGGGGAGGAAGATGGTAGGAGAGGAGGCTGGCAGGAGAGGAGGGGTCAAAACTTATGGGAGCTCGAAGCTGCTCCCGAGCCCGCCGCTCGCCTCAGCTTTAGGGTGGGGGGCTTCCAGGGTTCAGGAAGTGGAGGGGAAAGCTCCAGGGGATGTGGCGGTCCTTGGTCCTTGGCTGGGGACAGTACAGACTAGGGAAAGGCAAAAATGGCCCCCGCGGATCTTCGGGACCTTGGAGAGCGTAGCACTCACGTGCTGGAGGGAGACGACTCCTCCAGGAAGGCGGCTGGGGCTCGGATCTCGGCTCATTCGCATCTTTCAGTTCCTTCCTCCCACCCCTGGGCTCCCAACCCCCTCGCTGAATGCCACTAGTAAATGTGCCAAGGGTGAGCTCCTTTCCCGGGTGGTTGGTTACCCCACCCAAAAACGTGCCCTCCGTGTCTTTAGCTTCCCCCAAGCCGCGTATTCTTGTAGACAAATGGGAGAAGTAGAGAGTTAAACACAAAAGCCGGACACCACTGAACTGCACAGCCACCGAGGGAGGGTTGGGCGAATGGCCTCGCTTGGCTGCGGTCTGTCCTGCAGAGATGAAGATCTGGGAGATGTGCCGGACAGGTAGGATTCTTAAGTTAGGGTGCGACGCCTTGCCAAGCACCTCCAAATCCTATCGGGAAGAATTGTTGAGAGATGAAAGTCCTTCTCTTTCAGGAAAATGGCAAGCCTCGGGGCTAAGCTCTGGAGTGAGGGATGGCCACATAATGGATCTACCCATCTACCCAACATCTTTGACGTTGTTGCATCGTGACTTGTCTCTTTACAATCCCATTTGGGGATTTTTGGGGCAAAGATACTGGAGTGATTTGCCCGTTTTCTTCTCCAGATTATTTTACAAATGAGGAAACTGAGGCTGGCTGAAGTCAAGTGAGTTGATCACGATCATTCGGGTAGTAAGTACTTGAGACTGGATGTGAACTAGGTCTTCCTGACTCCAAGCTTGTAGCTCTATCTACTTTGCCATCTAACTGTCCTGAGGATTTCTACTCTCTGTAAAAGAGAACAGGTGGTAGAGGTGATAGCTGCCTGTATATGAGTGAAGTCAGTAGATTGGGAATATGTCTTGAGAGGAGTCCACTTGAGCAGACCGTTCTAACATAGATGCTATGTGGGGAGGGGACCTAAGTAATCACTATACAAAGAAAGAAAGGACACAGGACCTCAAGGACCTGCACAGAAACCCAGCAAGGTGCAAGATAACCTTGGGGTTTACAAGCAAGTACTATGCCTCAAACCCAAATCGCTCTGGCTTTTATTGGCCAACAATAGTCCCAGCCCAAGCCTCACTTCATCATTTCTTGGGCTCTGTTTGGTTCAAGAGGAATTCAAATAACAATTATTTCTATTCTGGTTTGATACCCTGAGCATCTTCCCCTCCTGGATTGATTTTTTAAAAAACTAGGTAAAAGAGGCCATTATTTGCCTCATTTGTTATCTAACCTAAATCACCGAATGGGTGTTGCCTCAGTCAAAATGGGACCCATTGAAAACCTTCCTCTGCATCCAGAGCCGTCTCCAGTCATCCTGAGCTACATCTGGCCACTGGACTTAGATGGTTTTGGAGGAGAAAATGAAACTGACGATTTTGCACAGCCCTCCCTCACTCTAATCCAATTTGCTTACATGTGATGGTACCATCTCCTTGTCTTGGCCCTCTTCCAGAAAGATGGACAAACAACAGCCCACTGTAAGGATGAGGGTACTCTTTCATGGACGATTGTTATTAGTGGGAATCTGCATTCCAGGTTCATGGATAGGAAAGTTTTGTTATTCCCATCTGTACTATTTAATTAGACAAAGAAACTATTTGTTAAAAATAATTGAGTTTATTGGCAGATTGTTATTGGGAAATATTATCTGGGTTTGTGAGTACTACCTTCCCTAGAACTTGTGAGAGTAGAAGCTACCCACTGGGGGGTCTCTAGCCCAAATGGGGTACAGTTATTTGTCTAAACAATCTGATTAATGTCTTTCTGAAGCAAAAAAAAGTTTTTAAAAATAAATTATTGATACTATCTTAAAACAAATATGCCATTTCAGTTTGAGACCATGTTGCTGAAAGCTTGAGAAAGGAAGGAATTCACGAGAGGAGAGAGAGAGAGAGAGAAAGAGAGAGAGAGAGAGAGGAGAGAGAGAGAGAGAAGAGAGAGAGAGAGAGAGAGAGAGAGAGAAAGAGAGAGAGAGAGAGAGAGAGAGATTGATTGAGAGTGTGTGTGTGTGATGGAGACTGGAAGGTAGGAGGGGAAATGTGGAGGGTTATAATAGTGAAATGAAAAGCCAGAGAAAAAAGACAGCATGAAGCAAAAAATCACACAGAAGGCAGATTGAGATTGCTCATGCTGTCTATAGCTGCTATTACAGTCTGTCAATTCATGTATATTCATACGTTCATAGTTTACATAAACCATTCAGTTCTTTCATTTTTGGAGAAAGTGGGATTGGGAAAAATCTTTTTTTTTTTTGAGTCATTAACAACCTGTCAGACATAATTTAGTGAATTGGGTCCTAAAGTTATAGCAAGAATAGCCTTTGTGTGGCATCTCTATCAATGAGTTTCCTTCAAATTAAAATTTAAATGGTTAACATTGGCATATCATGAATTACCAGCAGATGGCTCCCTAAAACTAATTTAGAAAAGAACAGTTGACTACAATTATAGAAATCTTTTGACTTGTTTCTTTTTTTTTCTTTTAGAAATCTAAATACAAATTTAGCTTTTATTATTACAAGTTAACGAACAAAATTCCAACATTTAATTAACTTATAATAACAAGCAAAATCTCAATCTTCAATTAACTTGTTGATAATTCATAATTAATTTCTCATGAGTTAAGTGGAAAGGAGGTTCCCCCTCCCCCCAAAATCTAATATTTCTTTTCTCTTTATTTTTGCTGAAGCTTTTAAATTTTGGCAGGTTATAAACTTTGTAGATAAGGTATCTTTGGTGTAGAAATGGTTTCTTCAATAATAGATTTAGCCAGAGAGTCAGAGATAGCTGTGCTGTTTCTGGAAACTCTTGCATGAGAGCAGGGGAAAAGGTTCTTGCCAATCAGGCATTGGATCTAGGGCTTACAGATAAGTAAAAGGCCCATCGCCTCTCTCTCCATAAAAAACAAACAAACAAACAAACAAGGCTGGAATTACTAACAGTCCCAAAAATCACTGAATTTTGTGAGTTGGGAGTTCAGAGGCCATTCTAATCACCCATACCTGAATAAAAGAATTTCTTAGGAATTATCTTCAGCAAGTTGCTTGGAAACCTCTAAAGAAGAAGAACCCATAGTTCTCTTCAAATGGTTCCCATTCCATTTTTTGAATACCTCTAATCATTAGGCTTTTTTTTCCTCAATCCTTTATTCAAAAGTCTATATTTAGTCATGCATGCATTGAGTGATGACATCCAAACCACAGATAAGACAAAATATTTAACTCTTCCAACTCTTTTCTTGATCAGTGCCAAAATAATTTAGCTGATGATTCACTAAGAACTAAGACCATCTTTGTTAATAAGTATTGCAAATGAAAAAATCATTTTGTGTTCTATCATTTCTACTTTATGTTTAAAAACTGCAGTTCTTTTTCACTAATTCATAGTCAACTACTATTATAAGATTACCTAGGTAGAATACTAGAATATGAACAAGAGACTATTTTTTTTCATAATTATATCTACATCCAATAAATTAGGCAGTGTACTCACTACAAAAATAGATATAAAACATTGTTGAAACATGCAACAGAGTTGGAATGATCTAATTAGTTTATTGTTAAGTGTTTTCTTCGATATCTCATATAAGTGTTTAAAAGGTATTGGATCTTAAAAATAAAAATGGAAGCAAATTGCTTATTGATTATTTGTATCTAGAACCCTATGTGTTTCTTATTTATTTATTTGATCCTATGTATTTCTTTTCTTTTCTTATTTGATCTTATGTTTCTTTTCTTATTTATTTTATTTTGTGTTTCTTTTCTTTTTTCTTTTTTATGTTTCTTTTCTTTTATTTACTTAATTTGATCTTATGTGTTTCTATGCAAATTAAACACATTTTTTCTTCTAAAAAGTGGTTACTAAAAATAGAATGATGAAAAAGTTCATAATCAGATTTTCCTTTCCTACTTGTTTATTGTTATTATTATGAGTAGTTTATTTATAATAATAAGCTCGTTACCCAAGTCCATAAACCAATGTACTCTGAGCATGTTTATACCTAAATAACTGGAGTTGGTTACTTACTTAAAGAGGTCTATGCTATCCTTATATTATATTTTTATTTGAGAAATGATATTTTTTCCCCTTTGGGCCAAAAATTAAAATAAATTTCTTGATATGAATCAAGACTTCTAGAAATATCTTGAAATATTATATCAGGACAATTCTAGCAAGCAAGTCTGTACATAGAAAGTAAAGATTTGACATTTGTCCGTTTGATTTGATTATAATTTAAAGTGAATCTTGATAATTCCAGACAAAAAAATTACCATGGAGTTTGAATTGTACAAATGGACATTTAATACGGATCAGATTAATGCATTAAGACTTCTTAACTTTACTAAAACATGTATAGACACAGCCACAGGGAAATAATATGACTTAATACTATTAATTATCTGCTTATGCTTTGTATAGTAGTGATACTACTTAATTTCTAAATAATTTTACAGATGGGAACAATGAACACAAATTTAGGCTTCTCTTTCTAGCTCCTTGGTAACTCATAATACCTTTTAGGGGAATAGGATCTTATATCTTGTTTTTTATTTGTTTTTCGTATAGTATTGGTGATAGACTGTTGTCTGAGGACTAGCCTAGCTAACATTGGAAACGGTCATGATTAGACTGGCTATAGCCAGATGATGGCATTTTTGTCAATAACTTGTTTTAAAGCAGAGAGGACGCACACCAATAGAATAAGACATCTTTGATACATGAAAACATTTGCTTTCCATGTAAATGAATCCTTTAATATGTTAGGGTAGCTGGGCGTTTTATTTAAAATATATAATCAAAGGGCAGAAAAATCACTTTTTACCTATTTAAACAAATTAAATTTAAATTTATAGAACTTTTCATTGAAGAATGTCTAAATGCCTTAAAAGACATGCTAGAATGGCAAATGGCGTCAGTCCTAATTTAAATTTTGATTTACGTTCAGTCTCCTTATTTCTTTTTCTGGATGCAGATGGCATTTTCTGTCCAAAGTCTATTGGGATTGCTTTGGATCATTGAACCACTGAGAAGAACCAAGTCTTTCATAGTTGATCATCACACTTTTTTGCTGTTATTGTGTACAATTTTTTCCTGGTTCTGCTTGTTTCACTCAGTATCAGTTCTTGTAAATCTTTCCAGGCCTTTCTAAATCAGTTTATTTATCATTTTTTATAGAACAATAATATTCCATTACTTTCATATACCACAACTTGTTCAGCCATTCTCCATTTGATGGGCATCTACTTATTTTCAGATAATGTTAGAGTGTGTGTGTGTGTGTGTATGTGTGTGTGTGTGTGTGTGTGTGTGTGTTTAAATCAATATGTGGCTTGCAGGGATCCTTAAAATGGTTTAGTAGACTCTGTTTCTATTTCAACTTAGTGGCTTTCTTTTTAAAATAATGTTGGTGTTGAGTACTAACAATAAAGTTCTAGGGTTAGTACTTGTGATAACAGAAAAAGTGTAACTACTCAATTACTGCTTTGTCTGTTTTCCCACCAAGAACCATAATATTTAGACAGAAAAGTACAGAACAAATAGGGTTCATAGGGAATTGAAACTGAAGTGAGGGCATGATAGAAAAATCATCTACTTTTCATCAATTAGTCAGTTGTTTTGGTCCAGAACAGACCAAGGACATTCCAAAGCACTGAAATAATTAGTGTATGTGATTGCTTGTCTGTTATTGATAAACATGAAAAAGTTATTGGAGAAAAGAATTATTGTGCTGCATGATAAATGTGGAAATATGTTTAGAAGAATTGCATATATACATATATATATATATATATAAAGAGAGAGAGAGAGAAAGAGAGAGAGAGAAAAGAGAGAGAGAGAAAAAGAGAGAGAGAAAGAAAAAGAGAGAGAGAGAGAAAGAAAGAGAGAGAGAAAGAAAAAGAGAGAGAGAGAAAGAGAGAAAAAGAGAGAGAGAGAAAGAGAGAAAAAGAGAGAGAGAAAGAGAGAAAGAGAGAGAGAGAGAGAGAGAGAGAGAGAGAGAGAGAGAGAGAGAGCAAGCTTATGAGTTATATTAATTGGGAAGGGGGTGATTGATTTAGTTGAAAAGTATGGGCCTTTAGTTTTTGAATGGAATGGGATAAACTCCTACCCTACACAGGCAAACCATAAACGTTATAACAAAAAAATGCAACTCAAAAAATTTATTTTGTGAGTTTATATTCAACTCACTTGTAAAAAGCTTTCAAATCTTGTCATCTAATACTTTAGGGAAAAAAGCAGCATTTATTAAGTGCCTATAAGGTGCCTATCTAAGCCAGGCACTGTGCTAAGTACTTTACAAATAGCTCTTTTGATCCCTCACCACACTTGGAGGTAGGTGCTATTATTATTATTCCCATTTCACAGGTGGAGACTAAGCAAACAGAGGGTCACACACCTATTAAGTGTATGAGGCCAGATTTCAATCAACTAAGGTTGTCCTGATGTCAGGTCCAGTGTTCTATCCACTTTGTCACCAAGATGCCCATTAACTCTCCTTCCTCTGCCTTCTTGTCATCTGAAAACTTGACATTCAAATTATCTAAGTCATTGATTAAACTGTTTAAGAAACAGTCCTAAGCAATCTCTTTGGCCTTCTGTACTAAGCACTGTGGAAAAACAAATATGTCTGGCCCTCAAGGAGCTTACATTCTATTAGGCAGATAAAAAAATATGCATAGATAAATACAAAATATAATATATAAGGTAAATTAAACTACAACTGGAAGGACCATGAAAATAGGTCATTCCTGAGAGGAACCTTGAAAAAAGCTGTACATTCCAAGAGGCAGAGGTATCACTAGACCTTCCATTATCTAGATGGCTTCAGACCTAACTATATTTTTTTATTGCCACCATTTTCCAAACTGACACTGTGGTGTCAGTTGTTTCACCACTCATATTTAGAGGACAAGATAATAGATAATTAAACAAAGCAGACTAGAAATGGTCAGACAGGCAGGAGAACTAGAACTTAGCAGAGTTGGGAAAAGCCAGGAAAGACCAAGTATGTAAAAGATGTGTCAAATTCTAGAGATAAGACAGAAAGAATGAGGACTGAGTTTAAAAGCCCTTGACTGGAGCAATTAAGAAATCCTTGGAGTAGCTTTTTTTTTTCCCCCCAAGGGTGGGGATGAACTGCCCCAATTCTCATGCTTCCATGCATCTCTAGAAGGATAGTCAAACCATAATAATATTGTGGTTTTTTTTTTTCACCTGGAAATTAAAAAGAAAAGATGTAGACTGGACCTGGGATTTCATTGATCAGAGGGAACTCTCACTCTAAAAGCTGCATTACATTCTCTGCAAATTAGAATTTTAGATACGAACATCCACTAATGCACTCTGGGATATATTTAGCCAAAACAATTGCATTTACTGTGACTACTGAGGTACTTAATCTTATCTTTTGTTTCACTTTTTATTTAGTTAGTACATACAAAATCCAGTTGCATAAGAGTGTAAAGTGAGTATTCTGTACAGAACAATACTGTCTCCATAACATTATAGAGTAGATTGCTAAACAAAACATGAAACTTAATTCCAGTTTATTTGAATGGAACTTGAAAAGCTAGGAAAATATATTTTGTCTTCCTACTGTAAATAAAGTTATGAACAAATCTAAAAAATATTAAAATCATAGATGAGGAAAATCATGATTTTTATAATTATCGATATGATATGTTTAATGAATATACTTATAATTTAGATCTCTCAGAGCTGCAAATTCTTGTTTGGGAGTCAGAAACTCACAATACAGCTTGAAATTATCAATCATTCTGATAATATCTGTTATGAGCCAGAACTTGAAACAAGGTGTTAAGTAAGTGGGATTGAGGAGAGAGTGGTTAAATCGAGTTTAGCATTGATTTAATCCTATAACAAATAATGGTTTGCTAGTGATATAATGATTGGTTTGTAGTCAGTGTGGAGCATATAAGCTAGAAGCTCTCAGGGCCAGAAGAGACAAGCGCACTAGAAACTCTTGGAGGCTGAGACAGATTTATTCTATCGTCCTCCTCAGTGGTGGCTGGAGGCTGAAGCACAGGATTCAGGAAATTCAGAAGCCAGAGAAGGCAGGTGGGAGCTCAAGCTCTCGGAACCAAGGAGAGAGATAGGTCTCTAAAAAAGCTAACCGGGCCCCAGGAAAAGAGACAAGAGTTTGAAAGAGAAAATAAAGGATTTGCACTTTAACCCCTGGCTACTCGTGTGGAGATTACTGAACTGAAACAAAAGCTGCCTCCAGAGACCCCAAGAAAACTTCAACAGAGAACATTACATTTTGGAGAGAGCATTACAAATATCTATATTCTTGTATTGTACTGTATCTGTGTATACAATAAGTGAAGTGAATCAAGAATTACAGAAAACTTGCCCATCACAGAACTCTGCTTCTGTTCCCTGGGGAGAGGATGGTCATGATCCTTAAGATCTGAAACAATCCGAGAATTGTTGTCCATTCCTATGCTTGTCAGGGGAAATCAAAACCTGAAAATGATTGCATTATAATCCACCCTCCCTCCCTTTCCCACTTAGGATTTGTGTATAAAATTTCTACCTTTCTGTAACAGGTGAAGATCTCCTGCACAGGAGAAATCCCAGTTTGCAAATTTGCAAAAATCATTTTAAAAGTGATTAATTAAACTGTTACTCAGCCTCAGTCTCCCTAATAGTTGGGATGACAAGTGTTTACTACCTCCTACATCTTCCCAAGCCTCTTTCTTTTAAAACAAATAATATATTTTCTTTGTGATTGACTATATCTTCACAAATTTTAGTTCTAACTTGAAAAAGTATATTTTAGATAAAGTCTTAGTAGTTAAGACAAAAGGTGTTATTTTTAAAACTAATTTTCCCACATTATTTCTACATTTTTTTCTATGTTTTTGGTATATGATCTTGCACATTTTCATGGCTGCACAGATGAGATTGAAGAGAAATTAAGGAGAACCTATAAAATCAGTTAAGTATTACAAGCAGTATGAAAATCAGTTTAATAGACTCTTGATGATTCCTGCCACTCAAGTTCATCTATCTGGAGGTCATCAAAAATTGATAAAACTGATACATGGTAAGAGAAAAGAAAGTAATTTTGAATATTTGAATAGGTAACTTGAGATTTATAAATTGGAAGTCATTAACTTCCACATTCAATTTACAAAATGTTCCATTGTAAATTGTAAATATTCATTTGTTTTGGTTTTCAAAAGTCGTTCACTGAGGCATCTATATCAGTATCAACTTTCTTTAATGGTATTAAGAAACCCAGATTTGGATCAAGAGCTTTTCTATACAGACACATGGACACACACATACACGCACACACACATATGTTTGTCTATATATATATAGACACACACATATATATAACTTTTAAATTTAATTTTTTACTTTCTCCCAATTACATGTAAGAACAATTTTTACATACATTAAAAAATTTAGAATTCCAAATTATCTTTCTACTTCCCTTCTCTTCTCCTTCCTTATTGAGAAGGTAAATGATTTGATATAGGTTATATATGTGCCGTCATGCAAAACATATTTCCATATAAGCTTGTAAAAGAAAATCAAAAGATCAGAAGAAACAAAGAAAAATACAGTTTTAAAAGATATACTTCAGTCTTAGACTCCATCAATTCTTTCTCTGGAGATGCATAGCATTTTTCATCATTAGTCCTTCAGAGTTGTCTTGGATCATTTTATAGCTTAGTCATTCACAGCTTATCATCATACAATATTGTAACTGTGTATACTGTTTTGCTTGTTCTGCTTCACTGCATCAGTTCTTGTCTTTCCAGGTTTTTCTGAGAGCATGATGTTAATCCTTTCTTATGATAACACAATAGTATTCCATCACAATCATGTACCATATCTTGTTCAGCCAAGGGCAGAGCCTTAATTTCCAATTCTTTGCTACCCTTAAAGGACCTGTTACAAAAATGTGTGTATGTGTGTGCTTTTCCTTTTTTGTTTTTTTTAAACCCTTTGAGATACAGACCTAGTAGTGATATTGCTGGATCAGAGGGTATGCACAATTTTATAGCTCTTTGGGTATAGTAAAAGCTCTCCAATATTAAAAGATATACATAGAACATGTGTAATTCTTTTAAATGCCCATGTATTGAGAAAACATCTGGTTTGTGACATTCTGGGAGAATATAAGTTCCTTGAGGTGGGGGAGTAGTTTCATTTTCCCTTGAACTTCCTAAAAAAGAGATTTCCTGGAGGACAAGAACTAATTTTTAGTACCATAAATCTTCATGCCTTAGACATCTGTGGTAATGTGAATCAATCAAGCATTTATTAATCTCCTTTTATATTCCAGATAACAAATTTGCTGTTATTCAGTCCCGTACAACTCTTTGTAACTCCATTTGGGATTTTTTGACCAAGATGCTGGAGTGGCTTGTCCTTTTCTTCTCCAGCTCATTTACACTGAGGAAACTGGGGCAAACAGGCTTCAGTGACTTGCCCAGAGTCACACAGCTGGTAAGTGCCGGAGGCCAGATTTGAACTCAGGTAGATGTCTTTCAGAATCCGGACCCAACACTATGCCCTGCATCACCCAGCTGCCCCAGATAATGAATTAGGACCTGGAAATACCAATATAGCTTTGTACTGCAGCCTTGCAAGGGGTGAATTGCAATGGGGAAGAGATGAAGTGAGAGATACAACCAACTAAGAGGATGTGATATAGGTGAGAGGTGATAAAGACCTTATCTAATGGTGAGTTTCCGATTTAAGATTGTTATAGAGGAAGCAAAGGACTAGGTCCTTAGGGAAATCGGGAAGGGTTCTTAAATGTGTAGGGTTTGGAATACTTGTTTAATATTCCTTTGGAAGGAAAAACAGCGACAAATAGAATTTTTTTCATGATTTGTGTTCCTTTTTCTTCCTTTCTCCCTTCCTTTTCGTCTTTCCTCCTTTGGAAAAACTTCTATAAACGGATGCTGAGTGTCCTAAGTAGAACCAGAACATTATTATAAATGTGATGTATGATGCTCAGCTGTGAATGACTAAGCTGTTCTGAGCAGTACAATGATCCGAGACAATTCCAATAGAATTGCCGAGGAAAATGCTACCCACATCTAGAGAAAGAACAATGGAGTCTGAATGCAGATTAAAGCTACAATTTTCACCTTCTTTTCCTTTCTTGTGGCTTTTCCCTTTTGTTTTGAGACTTAACATGATTTTACATATGTAATCCTTATCAGATTGCGTGCTCTCTGAGGAGGGGCCAGGAGAAAAAAAAAAGGAACTCAAAATCATACAAAAATAAATGTTGTAACTGGAAAAAATAAAATAATGTTAAGTGAAAAACAGTCAGTGCTCCTTGATTTAAGTATTCCCCACGCCTTACAGTGCACTAGCTTTTTGAAGATTCGGTCCAGCCCTACTGCGGGTTTACAGACTCGAAGCGAGTAGAACCCAAGCTGGAGGCTGGACGAGGGGCGCACGTGTTTGCTTGTTTATTGGGAAAAGGGAGGTCGGAGGTCACCGCGCAGGTGGCTGCTAACATCAGAAGGTATCCCCCAAAGGTCAGGGGGCGGGAAAAGGAAAATGGGGATAGGGAAAGGAAGAGAAAGGGAGAATTCGGGAGAAGGGGCCGAGGCGCCGCGAGGCAGAGCAAGAAGAGGGCGTAAAACCTCGAGCACCCCGGGACGCTTCGGCGCGGGCGGAGCCCAGTTACTATGGAGATCCCGGCGCCAGACGGGACGATTTTCCTGCAGAAGGGGTGAACGGCCTCTTTGAGGCTCTCTCTTCTTCGCCGGATCCCCTCCTCCTTCCGTCTCCTTCAGCCTCCCCCCACTCAGATAAATTGTGATATAGGACTTGTCTCTCAAGTTTGGGGGTTCGCCCGGCAGAGGGCCCCCGCAGGTGAAAGCTCGGGGGAATTCCCCCCATTTAAAGCGGCGCGGTGGCGCCATCTATATTTGAATGAAACGGCCCCCGGGCCCCGCCCGCCCCCTCAGAGGGGCAGGGGAGGGAGGAGCGTGGAGCCGCGTGCAGCGCGGAGGGGAGGGCTCGCGGCCCCGCCTCTTACGCGTCCCGCGGCCACTGTGACCGCGATTCCCGTGTTGTAGCTAGTGTCCGGCCCCGTCCCCTAGTGCGGCATCCACCTCCTGGCTAGGGAAGCGTCATCACCCGCCAGCTTCGGGTAAGGGCGGCCCAGGTCCCGGGACGTTCGCCGCGGGCCGTTCTGGGGGCGTTCGCCTCCACAGCCCTCGGGGCGAGGGGCTGGGGGCGGGGAGACCCTCTCCTTCTGGTAGTCTTCGCGGCGAAGGGGGTGGAGCGGGAGGGAAGGACTTGCCCCGCCCCCTCGTCCTTCCGCCCCCCTCCCCCCCAAGTGTGCCTGTCTTCCAAGGGTCCCCTTCCCCCCCTTCAGGTGTTCTCCCCGTTCCCGCGAGGCTCCGCCCCTGCCGAGCTCCGCCCACGCGGCCCCGAGGGCGTTTCAGCCCCACGAGCTCCTTATCCCCTCAGAAACCATGATTCGGAAACGAAGATCGCCGCCGCTGGCCGCGGAGCCCGCTAAGCCCGCGGACTCATGATTGAGGACCCCGACCCGGGCCCCGACTCAGGGCCCGAGGGGAGGACGCTCAGCTCGCCCGACGAGCTGGAGTTCTCCCCTAACTCAAGCCAACATGAACTCTCGGAGCTGTCGGCCCTGGAGCTCTCCGAAATGGTGGGCCCCAAGGATAAGAACCCCTGCATGCCGGAGAAGAGCGGCTACCGGGACACCGTGTACGTCAAGGCAGCCCACATCTTCCAGGGCATCCGCCTTGACAAGAACCCGGACAAGGTGGTGCTCCGCTACGGCGAAGAGCCGCCCATAGACCTGCCCGACTTCGAGGACGAGACGAACCTTCGTCTGTCTTACGAGCTCGCCTTCAGCGCCCTGAAGTGTAAGGAGGGGCGCCGCCGGGGAGGGGAGGAGGCTGCGGGGTCCGGGACGGTGCCCGCGGGAGGACTGGGGGCAGCTCCCGTGGACGTTGCCTTCCTGTGCGCCTTCCTGGTGGCTCACCCGAGGGTGTAGCCCGCTTATCCCCTACTCTTTCCAGCGACTTTCCTTGCTGGGCGTTTAAGTACGTAGTGGTTATAAGGTAGCCTAAAAATGAAACTTAAGTAACAGCTGGCCCAGGAAAGTTTTCCCCTTCTCTGCTCATAAATGTATACCAAGAACTACACACACAGACGGCAGTGCACCTACCAGATAACTCCACACTGCCGTGTAATCATGGAATACCATTTTTTTTTTTTAATTTTTATTTTGGCAGCATCTTTTTTTTTTTTTTTGAATGGTCTTCAGAGTTATTTTTCTAAATATCACCAGTGATGGGTGGGTATGTTCTTTTAAATATCAGCAGTGAATGTGGTCTTTTAAGTATCATAAGGAAAAAAAAAGATAGTACCAGTGGTTGTGTTTTTAAAAATATCATCAGTAGGTGCAAATCTTGGTTCTTCGAATGTGAATTTGATTTTCAGAATGCTAAATTCTTTGATCCAGACAAATCTGGTTGTATTGGATCTCGATGGAAAGGTAATTGCAAAAGTAATGAAATTGGTTTTGAAGGCAAGCAAATTTATAGTCCAAAAACATTTTTGGAATTGATATTCAAAAATATCCAAAATAATATTGTTGGAATAAATAAGTTTCCAAACTAACAATTGAAGGACACATTTATCTATACATGTGAGGTCTATTGGCCTAACAATTAGCACCAAGAAAACACAGGTTCTCCACCTGCCAGCACCACACCATCCAAATGTGGAACCATCAGTTGCAGTAAATGGTGAAGTTTTGAATGCTGTCTCTTACCTTGGCATTATATTTTCCAGGGAAGGGGTCCACATTGAGATTGAGATTGACACAGGCATTGTCAGAGCTAGCTCAGTGTTTAGGAGTCTCAGAACAAAAGCGTGGGAGAGGAGATCTTTGAATGCCAAACTGAAGGTCTTCAGAGCCATGGCGTTGACTTATTGTTATTATTATTTGCCTGTGAAACCTGGACATTATACCAGTCAATGCCAGGAAATTGAATGGCTTCCATTTGAATTGTCTTGGGAAATTCTGAAGATCACCTGGCAGGATAAGGTATGAGGTCCTTTCTCCAACTAAACCGCCAAGCATTCTAACTCTGCTGCAGAGGTCACGACTCCATTAGGCTGGCCATATTGCTTGCCAAATGTATGCTTGGCGAAATGTATATTTAAAAATACATACATATTTTATGGAGAATTCAAGGTGGTCAGAAAACACAATACAAGGACACTCTCAAGGTCTCTCTTAAGAACTTAAGAATTGATTGTATGACATGAGAGACACTAGCATAGGATCGCCCAGCATGGCGTGCCCTCATCAGGGAAGGTGCTGTGCTCTATGAGCAAAGCAGAATTGAATTAGCCCAGAAGAAACAAGAGATGTGCAAAATTAAGAGAAGCTATTGAAATGTTCATGTAGACTATTTGTGTCCAATCAGTGTCGGATACACCGACACTAACAATGATGTCACCTTGGTCTTCTTGGACAAAGAAGGGAACAACAAAAACAATAATATCTGTTATGTTCGTTTCTGGTTTTGTTTTTTTTTTTTAATCAGTCATATTACATCATTGTTACTCTGAATATTTGGAGAGATTTGGATTAGATGATTTATTTCTAGGGCAGTGCCACAGAGATCTTTCTTTGATCTTGTGCCCTTTAACGTGTATTCATTGACTTGGATTAAAGTATATTTACAGGTGATTTGCAGGTGATGCTTAAGAATTGTGAAAAGACTCGGAGACAGAAGCAGGTTAAAAATTTGTCCAGAATTACCCGAGTCTAAGAAGATGAAACTTAATAGGGATGTAGAAAGTTTGTTTAGGTGCCCAGGGTGAGATATGCACACGATAAGATAGGTCTGAATCCCAGTTGTCTGGAAAAATTTGATTCTTAATGACTCTTTGCTTAAGTATGAACTGACCTTCTCTGGATACTACTTTGCACTTTAGCACTACTTGAAAATTTATTGCAAAGATTTTTCAGATCAGAAGTTGCTGGGCAGTACTCTGTCAATGTCAAGATTAATATAACTCTAATGAGCAAGTCATTGTCCTTGGATGTGGAATTTTAAAAGAGGTTTTGAGTTAGGAAATTGGAAGGGAGATATGGGGACAGAGGAGAGAAAGACTATTTGAAAACTTGGATGGAGTTCCTTGGAGGAGCATCCCATAAGGATAGACTAGAGTGGCTATTCCCATAGCCTCAGGAATGGCATCAAGATAGTGACTGACTGATGGAGGAGAGGCAGCAGGGTGGCATAGTTGATAGTGTTGGATCTCAATTCAGGAATCCTACCTCAGATACTTTCTAGTTGTGTAGCTCTGGGCAAGTTACCTCTTTCATCTTTTTTCCTTTTTTGTAAAATGGAGCTAAAAAGAAGCATCTACTTCAGAGGGTTATTGTGAGAGTCAGATTAAGCAATAAGTTGTAAAGTGCTTTGCAAACCTTAAAGCCACATAAAGGTCCCTGATCTAAGGAACAATAAAGGCTAACAATGGTTTAGAACAGCAGACTTGAATCTTATCCTTTACTAGTTATATGATTTATGTAGCATGTATAAGTCCTGGAAAGAGCATCTATTTTATTTTCTTCTCTTGTAGTATTTTACTTTTCCAAATAACATAAAGTTAAAGTTAGTTTTCAACCTTTGTTTTTGTAAGACTTTGTGTTCCAATTTTTTCTTCCTCCTTCATAAAAAGTAAGCTGATATAGGTTAAATATGTGTAGTCCTTTTAAACATTTCCATTTTTGTCATATTGTGCAAGGAAAATAAGAAAAGGGAAAGAAGCAAGAGAAAGAAAAAGGGAAACAAACAAAAAAGGTGGAAAATAGTGTACTTAGATCCACAGTTAGCTTTTATCATTCTCTCTTTGGATTCGGATGGCATTTTCCATCCCAAGTCTATTCTTGAGTCACTGCATTGTTGAGTAGAGCTAAGTCTATGACAATTGTTTATCACATAATCTTGTTTCTTTGTACAACATTCTCTTAGTTCTGCTCACTTTACTCAGCATCAATTCATGTAAGAGTTTCCAGGCTTTTCTGCAATTATCCTGCTGATCATTTCTCATAGAACAATAATATTTCATTATATTCACATACCAAAACTTACTTAGCCATTCCCCAATTGATGGGCATCCCTTCAATTTCCAATTTGTTGCCACTACAGAAAGAGAAGCTTGCAAACATTTTTACACAGGTGGGTCCTTTTCCCCTTTTTATGATCTCTTTGGGATACAGACTCGGCAGTGGCACTGCTGAATCAAAGAGTGTGTGTGTGCATAGTTCCAAATTGCTCTCCAGAATAGCTGGATCAGTTCACAACTCAACCAGCAATGTTGACATCAGTGTCCCAATTTTCCAGCATCCCTTCCCGACATTTATCATCTTTTAAAGGCTTGTGCTTTTTAGTAACATTGAGTTACTAGACAGTTAAAACCCTAAGTATAGCAGACTTTGGGTTCCTGTGGGAAGTGTAGGACTCTAGAAAGGAGAATTGATTTTGTGGCGAGTTTGGATACATGTTTAATTGAGTTAGATAGAGCCTGTGTGATGTCTATTTTCCTTAGCCTAGGTACTTGAATGTGATGTAATGACTTTTTTCCCTTTTCTATTGACATCAAGACAAAAACACAAATTCTTATGTTATTAGAGGGATAAAAGCTGCAGTTGTTTGTGTGAAAAGTCTCTAAAATTGAACCAGTTCTTTTTAAAGACAGAGATGTGCTGGGCTTAGGTTGTAGGGACAAATGTAACATTTTACTGATGGGTTCAGAAAATAAACTTTTTAAGTAGGGGATAGAAAAAGTTTGACTAGACATAATTTGATTTGATTTTCTTAGTTTGTAAACTCAGTATGAACCAACAGTATGATATGGCAACCAGAAAAGCTAATGGTATCTAAGCCTAAATTGAAAGGCAGTTTCTAAGATTTGGTATTCTACTCTAGTCAGACCACATTTAGAGTAATGTATTCCATTCTGGTTCTACCACTTTTTAGGAAGGACATTAATAAGGTGGGTAATGTCTGGAGGGAGGCAGTAGGAATATGAAGACCTTTGCTTAAAGAGGAGCAGTTGAAAGAACTGAACATCTTTAAGCTAAAGAAGACAAGACTGGGAGTGGGATAAGCTGGCTCTTATGTCTTTGAAGGGCTGTCACATGGAGTTATTAGATATGAACTATTAAATGTGATCAGAACTGTTACACAACTATAGCCTTAATGACAGAACTGGGAGGAATGGGGGGCAATTACAGAGAGGCAGATTTTGGCTCTGATTTTTTTGGAAAAAAATTATTCTGAACATAAACTCTAAAAAAGAACATTTCTCACAGCAGAACACAAAAGATTACATTTCTATATGAAACTGTGATTTTCTTTTATACTGTTTACTTTTTGAAAAAAGCATATGACAAATTATACATGCTACTTTAAAAACTATCCTCATTATGCTTCTTTCTCAACTTTATATTTTACAAAATATGTACCTCTTTTAAAAAAAGTAATCATTGTTGCTAACCCTTTCCCTTCATACTATCCCTCCTCCAAATAAAAATCTAGAAGAAAATAAATCTGTCCAACAAAAAAAATCATAAGGAAGAAAAATTCATGTCTAAAATGTTTCTCTTCACGCTTTTTTCCTTGTCAGGAGGCAAGGAACATATTTCAGCATAGGTTTTCTGGGACTGTTTGTCTCCAACTTGTTCAGCTGTTTCCCAATTGATGTTGGTTCCTTTCTTTCCTTCTTCTCTCTTTTAATTCCTCATTTCAGGAAATTTTATTCATTTTAACCTTTTAATTCCTCATTTCAAGAAATTGGTTTTTCTGTGGATGGCTATTCACTTCCCTCTTAACTCTTCCCTTCCCACCCCCCAATACCTGCTTATTTCCCTATTGGATCCAATGTATTATGTCTACACCAAACTGTATGTGTATTCAATCCTCTTGTTTTTTTTCAGATAAGAGTGATGTTCATTTGATGCCCAATTCCCCAACCCTTATTTCTCCTTTTCATATACCCCAATTATGAGAAATAAGTTGTACTTCTTCTTTACTGTTTTTTATATCAATATAGTCTTCCTTTTAGTATCTTCTTTTCAGACCTAGTCTACATTCATGACTTTTGTTTTTCTTATTTAACTCCCTCAATACTCTTTGAAATAATTAAGGTTCTTAAAAGACACATTTCTCTCTATTAGAATATTAGTACTGAAATTTCAGTTCCGATTACTTAAATAAACTTACTTGAGGTTTCTATGGACTTTTATGTTTGTATTCCAGAATTCCAATTTCCAGCTTAGATATTTTCATTAAAGATTCTGTTTCTTCTTCCCCCCAATAGGATAATGCTCATCTTTGCAAAATAAATTATTCTTGATTTGATTTTAAACTTTGTTTTTTGCCTTTTGGAATATTGAATTCCAAGATTTTCTTCTGAATTTGAGTAGAAACTATCTTCCTCATTTAATTTCTTTGGTACTTGACTTCTTTTATATACATTTAAAACATTTTTTTTCTTTAAAAAGTAAATGGAGCTTTGGATTTTCTTTAAGACATTTCTCAGCCTTTTGCTTTATATAGAGATCCACTTTGGGAAGTGGTTGATGAATTCTTTCTAACTTTACTCTGGTTCTAATAGATTTGAGTAATTTTTTTACTTATGATTTCTTGAATTAGTATTTTCAGGCTTTATAAAAACATCTTGATTTTTAGGAATCCCAATACGTTCTCCTTTTTTTTTTTTTAAATAGTATTTTATTTTTCCATATATATGCAAAGATAGTTTTCAACATTAACCTTTGCAAAACCTTGTGTTTAAAATTTTCTCCCTCTCCTTTCCCTTTCCTCATCTCTCCCTCCGCCTTCCCCCCCCAAGACAGGCAATCCAATGTAGGTTAAACATGTGCAGCTCTTCTAAATACATTTCCATATTCATCATACCAGACTGTTATGTTCTTCTTTTAAAATAAGTAGAATAGTTCTCTCTGGGGGAGAGGTGCAGGTTTCTCGGGGAGGTTTTTCTTGGAGGCAGCTTTAGTATCAGTTGAAAGTAATAATCACCTCAAAACGCAGCCAGGTGATAAAAGTTCAGATCTTTTATTGTCTCTAATATAGCCCGGTTAGCTTAGAGGCCTATCTCTCTGCTTGGTTCCAAGAGCTCCCTCCGAATGTCGCCAAATCCAAGGATTTTGTCCTTCAGCCTCTGCCTCTGCTTTCTTCAGCCTCCAGCCAGCACAAAGATGGAATGAATCTCTTGTCTCCTTCACTTGGGGCTCGGCTAGCTTTCTGGAGAGTCTTTCAGACCAGCTTGGTCTCAGTGGGGGAAGTGCAGGAGCCCAGCCACCTACCACAGTGGTGTGAGATGAAGATGAATCTGGTTGTGCACTGAACTCTCCACTCGTAGCTTCTTCCTCTGAAAACTCTTCTTCCGCCACCAGCCAGCCAAGTGGAAAATATTCCTTCTTGCCTCGGAGAGAGGGCTTCTGGCGTAACTCCGCTGAAATCTGTCCAAGAGCTTCTGTCTGTTTCTTTTATACAAGAGGGAGGAATTGTGGGATACTAGAGAGGGATTATGGGTTTCTCCCATAGTGCTCTCTGGTGGCCCTAAGAGCTTTAAGGGAGGTGTGAATTCACAAAGTTACAAAGTTTACTCTGTGAAGCTGGCATACTTGTGAACTTGGATGAGTAAAGGTGTAAACACAAGCGTTGTACTAATTAGTTCTACTTAGTACCTTGTTTCAGGTTCTGGCCCAAAATATCTTGTAAGATCAGATCAACACTCATTAGTTAGCAGTTTGTAAAGATTCCAACACCAGACCAAAAAAAAAAAAATCAGATCAAAAGGAAAAAACACAGGAAAGGAAGGAAAAAAAAAAAAAAACCAAGCTAACAACAAAACAACAACAAAGGGTGAAAAATAGTATGTTTATATCCATATTCAATCTCCATAGTTATCTATCTGGATGCAGATGGCTCTTTCTATCACAAATCTATTGAAATTGCTTTGAATTATCTCATTGTTGAAAAGAGCCAAGTCCATCACAGTTTCTCATCATACAATCTTGTTGTTGCCAACTATGTATGAGTGTCCCAGTTTTCCCATATCCCCTCCAACATTCATCATTATCTTTTCCTGTCATCCTAGCCAATCAGAGGTGTGAAGTGATATTGATATCTCAGAGTTGTCTTAATTTTCATTTCTCTAATCAAAAATGATTTAGAACATTTAAAATACATTATTGTTATTAAAGCTTTTTTATTTTTAAAACATATGCATAGATAATTTTCAACTTTCATCCTTGCAAAACCTTGTGTTCCAGATTTTTTCCCTCCCTTCCCATATGTAATTTTCAACTTTCATCCTTGCAAAACCTTGTGTTCCAGATTTTTTCCCTCCCTTTCCATATATAATTTTCAACTTTCATCCTTGCAAAACCTTGTGTTCCAAATTTTTTCCCTCCCTTCCCCCCACCTCCTCTCCTCAGATAGCAAGTAATCCCATATAAGTTAAACATGTGCAATTCTTGTATACATATTTCCACATTTATCGTTCTGCACAAGAAAAATCAGATAAAAAAGAGAAAAAAAAAACCAAACCACAATAAAAGAGTGAAAATATTATGTTGGGGTGGACATTAAGTTCCCACAGCCCAGTCTATTATTATTATTTCTATCACAAGTCTATTAGCCTGAATCACCTAATTGTTGAAAAGAGCCAAAAACTTTAGAGTTGATCATCACATAA
Organism: Antechinus flavipes; assembly: GCF_016432865.1. NCBI lineage: Eukaryota > Metazoa > Chordata > Mammalia > Dasyuromorphia > Dasyuridae > Antechinus > Antechinus flavipes. The sequence continues at coordinate 29,595,267 of NC_067403.1, forward strand.
TCTTTTTGCCATGTACAATGATCTTCTGGTTCTGCTCACTTCACTCAGCATCAGTTCATATGAGTCTCTCCAGGTCTCTCTGTATTCATCCTGCTGGTTGTTTCTTACAGAACAATAATATTCCATAACATTCATATACCACCATTTATTCAGCCATTCTCCAGTTGATGGGCATCCATTCATTTTCCAGCTTCTAGCCACTACAAACAGGGCTGCCACAAACATTTTGGCACATACAGGTCCCTTTCCCTTCTTTAGTATCTCTTTGGGGTATAAGCCCAGTAGTAACACTGCTGGATCAAAGGGTTTGCACAGTTTGAGAGCCCTTTGGACATAGTTCCATTTTGCTCTCCAGAATGTAAATGAATTTACTGAATGTAAAATTCCCCCTCTCCCCCCGCCCCAGCTTTCTGCTCCCCTTCTAATCTTGGCTGATTTGGTTTCGTTTGTGTAAAACCTTTTTAATTTTATGTAATCAAAATGATCCATTTTTGCATTTCTTAATGTTCTCTTGTTCTTTGGTCATAAATTCTTCCCTTCTTGGAAGCAGAAAACTGGAAAAAATTTTTTTACATCCAAAGGTTCTGATAAAGGCCTCATTAACAATTTTTAGATGAAGAAATTAAAACTATTACTAGTCATATGAAAAAACACTCTAAATCACTATTGATCAGAGAAATGCAAATTAGGACAACTCTGAGGTACCACTACATACTTCTCAGATTGGATAAGATGACAGAGAAAGATGCCAAATGTTGGAGGGGATGTGGGAAAACTGGGACACTAATGCCTTCTTAATGGAGTTATAAACTTATCCAATCATACTAGAGAGCAATTTGGAACTCTATCCAAAGGGTTATCAAACTGTACATACCCTTTGATCCAGCAGTGTTTCTACTGGGCTAATACCCCAAAGAGATCTTAAAGGAGGGAAAGGGACCCACATATGTAAAAAATGTTTGTGGCAACCATTTTTGTAGTGGCCAGAAACTGGAAACTGAGTGGAAGCCCATCAGTTGGAGAAGGGCCGGATAATAATGACTGAATATATGAATGGAATAGTATTTATAAGAAATGATCAGCAGGATGATTTCAGAAAGGTCTGGAGAGACTTATAGAACTGATGTGAAGTGAGTAGAACCAATAGAACATTGTACACAGCAAAGACAAAATTATGTGGTGATCAACTGTGATGGAATTGGCTCTTTTCAACAATGAGGGAATTCAAGGCAATTCCAATAGACTTGTGATGGAGAGAGCCATCTGTATCCAGAGAGAAGACTGTGGGGAATGAATGTGGATCATAACATAAATCACCTGTTTTGTTGGGTGTTTTGCTTATTTTTTGTTTTTTCTTATTTTTTTTTCCTTTTTGATCTGATTTTTCTTGTGCAGCCTGATCATTGTCAAAATATGTCTAGAAGAACTGCACGTATTTAACATATTGGATTACTTGCTGTTTAGGGGAGGGAGGAAGGAGAAGAGAGAGAGAAAAAAATTTGGAACACAGTTTTGTAAGGTGAATGTTGAAAATTATCTTTGCATATATTTTGAAAGTAAAAAGCTAATAAAAGTAATTCCTTCTCCTCCATAGATCTGAGATGTTAAACTATCCCTTGTTCTCTCAATTTCCTTATAGTATCACCTTTTATGTCCCAAATCATGAATGCATTTTGACCTTATTTTGGTATAGGGTGTTAAGTATTGGTCATTGCCTAGTTTCTGCCATAACTAGTTTCAAGTTTTCCCAGCAGTTTTTATCAGAGTGAGTTCTTATCTCATAAGCTGTATAGTCTTTGGGTTTATCAAACAATAGAACTGTAGTCATTGGCTATTGTCTTGTGAACCTAACCTATTCCTCTTAATTCACTACTCTTATTTCTTAATCAGTACCAAAGGGTTTTTATGACCATTGCTTTGTAATATAATTTTTTGTTTGGTATAGCTAATCCACCTTCGTTTGCATTTTTTCCATTAATTAATGAAAATTGGAATTCTTGTACTTTTTGTTCTTCTAGATGAATTTTGTTATTATTTTTTCTATTCCTATAAAGTAATTTCTCTATTCCTATAAAGTAATTTCTTGGCATTTCTTTTTAGATATTCATTTAGTTGTTGTTGAAAATCCATTTTTTTCCTTCGAATTTCTGCTTGCACTTGTTACAGTGTTCTTCCTTTACTAAGAATAATTTTTGATAATGGGCAGTATTTTCTTTGATTTACTCATCTCTAGCTTTGGTTCTGAAATTGGAGCTTTGAGCCAGGGCCACTGTAAAATTATGCTGGTGCAGTTTTGAGTGGAGCAATTGGCCCTTTTTATTATGGATCCCGATTCCCTGTGCCAGCTTCCACAAACCCTGTGTTCTTTCTTAATTGAAACTTGGAAGATCAAAATGATGGAACTTCAGGGGTCTCTCTGAGATCTCAAGATGGAGACCTGGGTGCCTGATCTTTTGCTGGTCACTTTTGAATTCATTATCCTGGGGTTTTCTGACTACTCTGGAGCTTTCCCAGGGGAGTCTTTCATTTCTGTTGCGTACGGACACAGTACCTTGTAGGCTACATGTGTTCCTGGCTGTTTCTAAGCAAGCTGCTCAGCTATCCCCTGCTATGCATAATTTCACAAACAGATCAGTTTGGACTCAACAAAGACAACTGTTAAAATTTTCAGTGTGAGTAGATAAATTTGACAATTAGTAAATGATACAAATCAGAGTTTGATTTATTATTTTGTTGATCATCTAGACCAGGGCTTCTTAAAATTTTTCCACTTGCAAGCCCCTTTTTGCTGGAAAATTTTTACATAACCCCAGGTATCTAGGTTTATAAAGTAGGTATGCAAATCAAACTTCGACTGATAATAAATCATAATTTTGCAACTCCTACATTCAGTTATAAGACCCCATATGGGGTCACAACCCACAGTTTAAGGAACTTTGAGACTTTAAAAAGCAATGAAGTTATAAGTGATATAAATTTAAATTAAATTATTAGTTAATGTTGTGCGTACATAGCTTTTCCCCTTGGCATGCTGGTTTTTAAAACCAGTATACCTGATTCTAGGCAGGGAGGACAGCCAGCACAAAGGCATGGAGATAGACCTGACGTGCCATGCTCCAGGATTTGCCAGTAGCCATGTGTGACTGTCATGAAGTTTGTTGGGGTGAGGGAGAGTGGGGAGGAAGGAGGAAGTACTGTAGTGTACAAAACCCAGAAGGGCAGATAGAAGTCAGACTGTGAAAAGCTTTCATTGCTCACCAGAGGAGTTCATACTTAATGATCTTGGAAGTAATAGGGAGTCAGTGGCACTTACTGATCAGGGAAGAAAAATGGTGCAACCTGTGCTTTAGGAAACAAATCACCTGAGCAGCTAAGTGGAGGAAGGGCTGGAGCAGAGAGACCTAGGAGAAGGATGTTGCAGTTTTCAAGGTGAGAGTTGGTGAGGGTCTGAGCTAGGGTTGTGGTTAAATGAGTAGAGAAAGGAGACATAGCATAGGAGAGTTTGGATATTAAAAACTAGATATGGCAACAGATTGGTTATGTGAAGAGAGGCGGAGACATGGGGGATGGCACTGAGGCTGGGAGTTGGTCTGGCTGAGAGATGAGTGGGAACTTTAGAAGGGGAGGGCAGCCAGCAGATAGAGAATTGGGCCCCAGGAAGACTCGTCTTTCTGAGTTCAAATCCAGCCTCAGACACTAACTGTGGATCCTCAGTAATTGAACCCTGTTCCCCTCAGTTTCCCCATCTGTAATGTGAGCAAGAAAAGGAAATGGCAAAAAACCGCTCCAGTGTCGCTGCTAAGAAAACCCCAAATGGAGTCAGGGAGAGTTGGAAACAATAAGAGAAAGGGAGAGGGTTTGGGGCAAAGATGATTACTTTGATTTTACACTTTTACTTTAAGATGTCTGTGAGAATGGAGCAGCCCTTTGAGCTCATGTGGTCTAACAAATTCTCAAACAGAAATCTTCCATTTCTCCTCCCTTTCCCCAACCCCAAATAACATATGGTAAGTCCAGCTTTTGCTCGAAGGAAGGTCCCAAAGAGGAGCTCACCCTCTCTCTCCTGAGGCAGCCCTTTCCAGTTTTTGGGTCATTCAGAGGTTCTTCCTTATGTCCATTTTATCCCTTTGTAAAATTTTGCTTCTAGTTGATTAGATTAGAGAGTTGGAAGGGTTGCTTAATGATTATGTAGCCAATCATTTTACACATGGAAAACAGACCTTATTACAGGCTCAGAGACCTGGAGTTGGAAGGTTCCCCGGAGACCATCTAGACAAACTTCCTGGCTTTACAGATGAGGAAACTCGGGTCCGGGAAGGTTGAATCGCTTTCCCCGAGCCATCTTGGCAGCAAGTTGGACCCAGGTTCCCCCCTTCTCTGTTTGTCCCATGCTCTTTCTACGGGGTGTAGTGCCCTTGGGGCCCACGCAGCCTTCACTCTCCCTTTCCTGTAAGGATCTTCCAGATACTGAAGACAGCCCTCTTTTCCTCTCCCCAGTCATATTGGTTGGATGGTTCCAGGCTTCACGATTCTCACGCGGCCTGCTCTCGTGAGCACTCGGGTGGCTTTGCTCTGGATCTCTGGGGTTTATCCATGTGCTTTCTGAGCCAGGGCTCCAGAACTGCAGACAGTATTCCAGATGTGCTCTCGCCAGGCTGAGATACAGCACGACTCCCACTTCTCTAGTGCCTCCTGTGAGGCCTCTCAACCGAGCCTGAGAGTCCTGCCATATCGCAGCGGCTCACCGAGTCTGCAGCCCTCAAACCTCCATTGTCAGATGAGTTACTCTCCAACCCAGCTGGACTTTCCATGGTTATTTCTGTTAAGTATCACCTTATTAGATTTGCTCCAGTGTTCCAACCTTTCTACATTTTTTGGAACCTTGATTGTCATCTGGTTTGTTGGTTTTCCTTTCCAGTTTTGTCATCTGCAGACTTAGTAAGCATGCTATGTCTTTATTCAAATCACTAATAAAAATGTTAAGTAACTGAGGCTAAACATAAATCCTTGGGGCACACCACTAGAAAATTCCTTTCAATCTAACATAAAATTATTAATCCTAATTTTTGGTTAATACTTTTTCCTGATGTGAAATGTATTTTTATTTTATTTTTAAAAAACATTAACATCTTTTGGTTTTTATATTGCCTACATTTCCAAACATATCTCTCTTAATCACTATATGAGAACTATTCCATATAATAAAGAATCAGAAAAAAAAGGAGGGTGGGGAAACCTGTTCAGCCAGAGCAACCAACATACTGCCCAGTCCAACATTGCATGAAGTGTTCCATACTCATAACCCTCCACTTAGGCTAGGAAAGAGGAAGTATATTCTTGTTTCCGCTTTGGGGCCAAACTTCTCCTTAGAAGTACAGTCTTTAGTTTCCATTTTGTTGTTCTTTCTATTTAATAACAGAGTTTAGATAGCCTTATGTGCCGAGTTCTTTACAGATGATGCTCTATTTTATCCTCAGAACAATCCTGGGAGTTAGGTGCTGTAATTATCCCCATTTTCAGGTGGAAAAATTGTGGCAAACAGAAGTGATCATTTAGCTAGGGACTCACAGCCACTCAGTTAGAACTCAGGTCACCCGAACTCCAGGCTCAGTCCTCTGTACACGGTATCTATCATATTGTTGTCCTTGACTAAACTGTTTTACTGCTTCTGCTCTGAGCAGCCATTCATGTGTCTTCCCCCGTTTCTTTTGTCAGTATTCTAGCAATTCTGATAATAACATCTATTATGTGCTAGACAGTGTGCTGAGAGCTGGGGATGCAAAGAAAGGCATAAGAGACGATCCATGCCCTCAAGGAGCTTATAGTCTAAGGGGTGACAGTACATTAAAAGCAGCTGAAAAAGAGGGGAGGAGAGATTACCGAGGCTTGGGGCAAAATGAAATCAGCTGGATGGAAATGATCTTATCTGAGGAGGTGTGTGTAGGGTTCTCAGTTGATTTCATAGTAATTGTTTCTTACAGCATAATCTTCTATTATAGTCATGTACTATAGCTTGTCCATCCATTACCCACTTGTAGATATCTTATTTGCTTCTAGTTCTTTGAAAGTACAAATACATTTAAAATTTTTGTATTGCGTATTTTTTTGCAAATACAAATATATATATATGCATATATATTTTTTTAATAAATATTTTTTCTTTTTTGCTGAGGCAATTAGGATTAAGTGACTTGCCCTGGGTCACACAGCTAGAAGTGTTAAATGTCTGAGGTCAGATTTGAACTCAGGTCCTCCTGACTTCAGGGCTGGTGCTCTATCCACTGCGCCACCTAGCTGCCCCTATATTTATATTTTTTAATACTGTGTATTTTTATCTTTGACCTTCTTAGAAGCATGTATCTAATAGCCAGATCTCTGGGTCAAAAGATATAGGCATTTTAGTCATTTTCTTAGTGTAATCCAAATTACTCTCCAGAATTGTTGGACCAATTCCCAGGTTCATCAAGTTTACTTTTGTGTCTTTCTTTTCACAATCTCTTCAACCTTGACTAAAGAATGCATTTTAAAAAGTTACTTTATTATTCCTAAAGGTTGTTTGTATAATGGATGTTCAACTATTTGGTAAAACCAAAAACTGATGTTAGCATTTGCTTTAGAAGCAGGGACAGTTCCTGAACAATTTTGTTTTGAAAGCAGTAGGATTAAAATAACATAAATCAAGTCAAATCAACATTTATTAATTGCTGACTGTGTTCAAAACTGGAGATACAAAGAAAGGCAAAGACAATCCCTACTTTCAAGGAATTTCTAGTCTAATGGGGACAGCAATATGAAAATAATCCTCTACAAACAAGATATATACAAGATAAATCAGAAATAATTATAATTGCAGAAGGAGAGACATTCGAATTAAGAGGGAATCAGGAAAGTCTTCTGGTAGAAGGTAGTACTTTTTTTCTGGGACCCAAAAGAAGTCAGAGAAGTCATGAGAGTGCTATGTGGGGGAATAACAGGGAAACTGGGGGTGGTCTTGAATATCCAAGGAGGATGTCCAGGTGGGAGGTGGTGAAGGCTGCCTATAGCAAGGTGTTGGCCGTGTGGGAGGCAGAGATCACAAAAAGTAGTGAGTAGCACCAAGGGACTGGGAAGTAATACCTGTGGTACTAATACCCAAGATGGCCTAGATGTGAATTTCTGCAAGGGGAGGTGGTGTGTAGGGTGTTCGTGGGGTCTAATTCTAGATATCCAGGAGGCAGTTGGAGAGCGGCAAAACTGTGGACCAGAAAGTTATTTGGTGAGATCATCAGCTGAAATGGAAGAGAAGGGAGTCCCAGCACAGGTCGGGGTGGGGTGGTACCCACAGTGAATGGGCATGACCTGGATGCACATCCAGGGATGGAAGCCAAGAAGGGTCAGAGCATCAGCAAGAGAACCAGAACAGACCAGGAATGCAATTGATTGTATCAGAGGCTGAGTAGGGATGAGGACTATTATTGGGTTCCAATTTAGTCAGATCCTGAAATTTAAAATTGGAAGTGATTTTCTTGTCCAGCCACTATTCCAAGCAGTAGAATTTTAATTTCATAGAATCTGAATATTCAAGATGACTACCAACTACAATATCCTCTACTATTTTTCTCTTTAATGTTTTATTTTTTCCAATTACATGTAAAAACAATTTATTTTCATTTTTACAATTTTGAGTTCCAAGTTCTCTCTCATCTTTTCTCCCTTGACCACTCTGAGAATGCAAGCATTTTGATAAAGGTTTTACATATGCAATCATAGAAAACATATTTCCATATTAATCATGTGAAAAAACAGGCAAAAAGCCCAAGAAAAGAAAATTTATAAAAAATATGAGCACAACAACGTAACATATAGAAATATGTTTAAGAGGATTGCACATATTTAACCTATAGTAGATTGTTTACTGTCTTGCAGAGGTGGGAGATAAGGGAGGAAAGGAGAAAAATTTGGAACACAAAGACTTCGAAAAAATGTTGAGAACTATCTTTATTTGGAAAAATAAAATACTGTTAAGAAAAACAAAACAAAACAAAACATGAACATGGTATTTTATACATGGTTTAACCTGAACTGTTAACTCTTTACATTTTGACGCCATATTATTTCTGTATCTCATTTTTGACTGGTATTGAGCTTTTAAATATAGTAAGCAGTCTCTTGGGTCTTCTATTCTAATGATTTTTGTTCTATCCTTTCTGGTTTGAAAATAAGTTTTCCTGGGAGAGAAAACAAAATAATAGTTTTCTCAGCTGTCATAGGAGACTTTGATATTCAATTTTCTTGATTCACTGGAAAACCTTCCAAGATTGCTCCCCTTTCAAGTTTGTATGTTTCCATACATAGATGAGGTGACTCTCATCTTGTAATTTAGAAAAAAAATTAAAACATTTATCAAAAGTGTTGATATTATTTTATTTGAAGTAATAAAACTTCAAAAACTTTATTTCAAACAGCTGAACTGAACTTTGTAATATTTCCATCTAAATTGGTTACTTGAAAGCACAAAAACAAACCCCAAAAATGGTAGGGAATAACAGAAGCAAAAGAGATTAAGAAGAAGTGGTAAGAATACACAAAAGAACTTTACCAGAAAGCTTTAACATTGATTACTTGATGGTGTGGTTACTGATCTAGGTAGAGCCAAATATCTTTGTGAAATAAGTCAAATGAGCAAGGAAGCATTGCTAGCAATAAAGCTTAGTAGAAGGGATGGAATTCCAGCTGAACTATTTAAAACCCTAAAAATGATGATGTTGAAGTTCTGCACTCAGTATGGCAGCACATTTGAAAACACAACAGTGGCCACTGAATTGGAAAAGATCAATTTACATTCCGGTCCTAAAGAAGGGAAATGCCAAAGAATGTTCAAATTACCCAGCAGCTATGCTCATTTCCCAGGCCAGCAAGATTATGCTTCAGCTTCTGGGAGCTGGGCTTCAGTAATGTATGAACTGAGAATTACCAGAAGGCTAGGCTGCTTTTCAAAGAGGCAGATGAACTAGCGACCAAATTCATTGGATATGGAGAAAGCAAAGGAGTTCCAGAAAAACGTCTTCATTGAAGACACAAGAGCCTTTGACCATGTGGATCTCCACAGAATGGGGCAAGTCCTCCAAGACATGAGGGGACCAGATCATCCAATTTGGCTGCTTAGGACCTTGTTCAGGCCAAGAAGCACTAATTAGAACCATTATAATTAAGAATATGCAGAGATTATCTATTAAAGACTTGCTTCTTCTCAGTGGCTCAGATATCCCAAACAGTCCCAATAGTCTTTGGACAGAAAAAGCCATCTGCATCCAGAAAAAGAACTAAGGAGACTGAATGTAAATGATATACATGCTATGTTCACTTTTTTTCTTCATATCTCCTATGATTTTTCCCTTTTGTTCTGATTTTTCTCTCCCAACATGATTCATGAAGTGTAATGTGTATTAAAAACAAATAAATTTATCGGGGTGGGGGGGAAGAAATGGGAAGCCTGGTTAATAGATTAATTGTACCTATTACCAGATAAGCTTTTTTTGTGGCTTTTAGTGCTATTTTTGATTTTCTAAATAGATTAAATTTTCTCTTAAAGCTTAAAAAAAAAAAAGATTAGGAAAGGAGTATGACAAAGCTGTATATTGTCTCCTTGTTTATTTAACTGATTTGCCAAGTACTTCAGGTTCCCAAGCTGGATGAATCCAAAGCTTGGAATTAAGGTTGCCTGGATAAACATCAACAATCTCAGTGGTGCAGATACCCACTGTGACGGCAGAAAGTGAAGAAGAATTAAAGTCTCTTAATGAGGGTGAAAGAGGAGAGGGTAAAAGTGGCTTGAAGCTTGACAATTAAAAAAAAGTGAAGAACTTGGCTAGTGGTCTCATTACTTTCTGAAAATAGAGGGAGAAGAAATAGAAGCATTGTCAGATTTATATTCTTGGGCTCAAAGATCACTGCAGACAGCAATTCCTCCTTGGAAGGAAAGCTATGGCAAATCTGGACAGCTTACTGAAAAACGGACATCTCCCTGCTGCCAAAGGTGGTCTGTAGGGTCAGAGTCATGCATTTTCCTGTAGCAGTGTATGTTAAACCTGGACTATAAGGACTATAAAGAAAGCTGAGAGCTGCAGCATTGATGCTGTGGAATTGTGGTGCGGAAGAAGACTTTTGAGAATCTCCTGGGCAGTAAGAGGATCAAACCAGTTAATATTTAACTTTATTGCCTGGAAGGTTAGATACTGAAACTGAAGCTTAAATATTTTAGTTCTATAATAAGAAGATAAGACTCAGTGAAAGCGACCTCGATGTTGGGGAAGATTGGGAGGAATAGGAAGCATAAGGAAACAATGAACAGGAACGTGGACAGACTTCAGGTGATAGTGGAGGCTTAGAAGGGCTCAGTGTGCTGTGGTCACAGAGATCACAAAGAATTGGACCAGTGTCACCAAGTGCATAAAGGATCACAACAAGATTGTAGTCATTCCCGCCAGGACCTTGTCCGGATTCACGTGGTGAATAACTTAGGTACAACACCACCATCTGCATCTAACCATTTTTCTTATCTTGTCCTGGTTATGCTTCCCCCGTCTGGATTTAAATCCATGGATGCCCTCTTAGCTAAGTATGTTTGCTTAAATGGGTCAAGATTTAACACATGGACACTGGCAGGAGTTAAATCAGCTCCTTATTTATTCGCCTTTGTAAATGGTTCACTGCCTTCCGTGGGGCTACTCGGGGAAGTGGGGAGTAGGAGAGGGGAGCGTGAAGGTTTTAGGCCCGCACAGTGCTGCCTGTGAAGTAGAGGGGTCATTATTACCCCCATTTTACAGATGAGGAAACAGGCAGAGAGAGCAAGTGACTTGCGCAGGGCACACAGGAAGTGCCTGAGACAGATTTGAGCTCTGGTCTTGTCTGTCCTTAAGTCCAGGAGGGGACCATTCTAGGGAGTGGACGTCTGCTGAAAATGAGAGGATGCGCCTGGACCCTCCACAGAGACCCACACGTTCCCTTGGTGGAGAGCCAGGGCCTGGTTTTGCTGCTGCTTCTCTCTGCCTTCTCTCCTATGAAGACTGGTGGGGCTTTGGACAGCCACAGACCCCCGTGCATCCCCCAGACGAGACCTCCCCCGCTAAAGGGGCTGCAGCTTCTCGGCCGTTCCTGGTGTTTGCCAGTCCCCACTGGGCCTGGGGTTTGTAGAGGGCGGAGTTGGTTAAAGGAAGTGACCTAGAGGAAGGGCGAGCAGCCTTCTGGGAAGGGGAACAGCGGTTCTGAGAAGGCGAAAAGTTCATTGTAAAAACACTTCTCTGTGTGGATGTTCAGCTACTGAATAATTTCCCTAAAATGCAGACTGCGTTGTTCCCTTAATAAGTATTGTTGTTTTATTTTACAATCCGAGTCTTTGTAGTCTAAATCCTGCCTCCCTGTCTGGCTGCTGTCCTCCCTCCTCACCACTGCACCTTTTGTGCCTTTGTTCCCCAAGAATCTCCTCCCAATCTCTTCTTCATGGAGCCTTTGGTTTGCTTTGTCACTGGGACCTCCTTCGGGAAGCCTTTCTAGGTCCGGCAGACCCCCTCCTCTTAGGTGCTTACCTCTCAGCTTTGCTATATTTACTTTGTTCTGATTTGTTTTCCCCTTTATAATAGAAGCCCCTGCATGGCAAAGGCACTCTTTGGCTTTTTCTTCCTCATCAGCGTCTTTAGCTCAGTGTCAGACCTACTGACAATTCACTGATAAATGTTTTTTATCTGATTTATTTTCCTCCCCCTTCAATTTCATTTGAATGAAAGTCTGTATCTTTAGTTTTTACCAGGAAAAAATAAAATATGTGATCACAGTTCGGAAGAAAATGATAGAGCTCTAGAGCTAGAAGAGCGTTGTGTGGTTCCCTCAAAGCTCAGGCCCAGAGAAGAAGGCAGAGTTGGGAGAGAGGAGGTTCCGGGCTAAGCTGAGACCACGCAGGACTTGCTGGGGATAAGGAGAGAGAAGGGACTACCTGGGAGCGAGAGGGCAGCAGCGCCCAACAATGTGGGAGAAGTTCAGAGGCTCCTCTGGCAGGAGACCCTCAGAAACCCAGGTTCAGGCGCGGGCTCTGCCGGCTCGGCATCCGTGACTGTCTCGCAGCAGAGGTTCTCCAGCTGGGAAATGGATCATCCGAATTCCTGCCCAGCTAGAAATCTGTGACGTTTATGTAATACCACTTAGAAACCTTGCGAGCTCTCCAGGCTGAGAATTGGAGACAGAGGTCGGGGGCCTGCACCATAACTGATAAATGATAACTGATAAATGATAGAGCCAGCACTGGGACTCGAGCTGTCATCCAACCCATCGCACTTTGCATCCCACTAGAACACCTCCTGTAAAGACTTCAAGAAAACAAATGCCACCAGCCAAAAAGCTGCTCTTCTAAAAATCTTCTTACTATATTTCGTGATTCTCATAGTTTGTTTCCTGAGATCTTAACCAAGTCACTAGGGTTAAAAGTTATCTATGATCAAATTTAATTGAAATCAGATCCTTCTAGGATGTCTGTATAATCGATTTGCATGTTCCGATTATAAGACGTGATCCCAAATATGACAATCTAGATAGTCTGTGAAGACTTCCAGATTGTCGACTCCAAACCAATTTCATTTGAGGTTTGTTGGGCGCATGGGACTATGGCAATGTAATGAGCTCACGGAAGATGGGGTAAAGGGGAAAAAGCCCCAAACCTCATCTTCCTGCTTCTGTCCATAGCATCCTAGATAATATTGCAGTGTACTTATGTCAGGGAGGGGAAAGTAGTGAGGAAGGAGATGGGACTTGTGAACTCTGTGCTTCAAGAGTGTTCTCTGGTAATATGCTAGGAAGGCAGGTTCTTTAAGTGATTCTACATCTGGTGTCGTTCTGGAGGGTCAAATAGAGTGTTATTTCAAGAGATCTGGAAGGGCATCATCATGAAAGTTTAGTTCTGTGGGCTTGAATTCTTTTCTTTCTGTTTCTTTGATAAATACTACTGTCTGTGGTTGGAGAAATCATTCAGATGTGGGATTTATCTTGTCGTGTTTCCTTGGGCTATGGTCAGGGAATCCGTACCATTTAGCTTTTGCAAGTAAGAAGTGTCTCCCCTTATTCACATTCACCAATGAAGGGGTATAATGGGGTCCTAGCAAGTGAACCCAGGGAGTTTGGCTAGAGATGAGTATATAAAGGATCAGTTAGAATCAGAAGTCAACTCTTCTCTGAAGCTTTCCCCTTTTCATAAAGACATAGAGTAGAGTAAAAGTTGAATAGATGGGTCTGAACATTTGATTTTGTACAAATTTCTTTCAAGGTGTAATTGAGATTTCATAATATGGCAATTTAATTTTTTACTTTCTATTGAAATATTTGGATTCGTCATAGATTGTTAAATGATTACACAAAAACAATTTTAAGGTTTGCAAAAGCACTATGAGCTACTATAAGTTGCATAATGCAGATATACTCATTTAAAATATATAAAATAGGGTCAGAAAGTTTCTGAATTACTCATGGATGTGTTGGCTCATTCAGTATATTTTAGTTTAAATTATTTATTCTGTTCAAAATAGAAAGCTTTGATTTCATCTCTTTCTAAATCTGTGTAGAAATGGAGTGGTTTTTGTAAGAAAATGTCAATAAATGATTTTAATGAGATTATTTGAAGTCTAATTCTTGCAAGTTTAACATTTGTAAAGTTTCAATGATATTCATATTCACTAATATTTCTTTGTCCTTTAGATCAAGATATTTTGGAAAATATATTAATAGACAGCTGTTTTTATCCAAATGTATCAATAGTAAGTAGATAATCTTTATATCATTTGGGATCGTTCTGGGGTCTTTTTAGAGTCCTGTATAATCATTAATGATTTAAAAATAAAAATAAAGATGGATGAGATTTTGGGAAATATCTGCTAAAAATTCTTTTTTTTACTTCTAAAATTAACTTCATGCTTATTCCCCTTGAATACAAATAGTTATAATCATTCTTTATGTTAAAAGATTATACTAAGTATTTTTTCTGGGGAGTAAAAATGTTAAAATAATATCCTGCTTCTTTATTCTAAATAACCCCATGATTACCGAAGAGTGGAAAATACTACTATTGTATGTCACTGTGACTTTATTTTCTTTGCATGTATTTCATTTGGTAGCCAGATGCTTTGACAAGCCTTGTTGTTGTGATGCTGTATGACTTCCAAGACAGAAAGTTTCAAAGTCGACTTATTACAGATGTGGAACAGTCAATTTCAGAAGTTCAGGAAGTAGAGAATCTTCTTAACAGGTATTAATAACAACAATAAAGGAAAACAAAATTCTTTAAAGTTCATTTTTTCGTGACAGAAGAAAATACTTGATCTTTGTAAATAAGTGTCAGAAGTCTGCTGGGGATATTACTGAGTGATGTTTAATAGCTTTTGCAGGTTGTTGAGTTTTCTTTTTTTAAAAAATGTCTTGTTAACAAGTTCATTAAAAAGATTATTTTAAAATTGAACAAATGTTAAAAGTTTGAAAGTTTAGTTTGGAAATCAGATCTTATGTAATACGTAACGAGAACATTTTTATACTTGTTTCTATTAGAAAGCATGAAAATTGGTTTAATTCCCTAGTCTATTATGAGCAAATTAAAACAGTTATACACATGTATATATGTTCATATCTATGTCCAGAGTCTTTTTCAGGCTACTTTTTGTTATAGAAAAATCTAGTTGGATCAAACAAGAAAAATCACAACTATATATAAGGACTTATATAGTTTTGTTAGGACTTAGATTATATGATCGAGCCAATTATTTATTTTAAACATTAATATAATTCAGCACTTATTATGTTCTCAGTCTCTACTAAAAATAACAAATTATACCATGATGAGAATCAAAGAAAATTATAGTGGCATTTAAAAGATTTTAGCTCGTTTTCTTTAAGGTATAATATAGATAATATGTGAAATGACTGTAGTTTAATTGCCAAATTTCAAAAGGCTCAAAAATTTCCCTTTGTAAATAAAACAAAGATGCCAGAGATATTTTAACAGTCATGAATGTAGACCTGGTATTTTTTCTCCATGAAAATTTTATAGTGATACTTAGAATGAATGCCATCTTTTTTAGGGCTACTGATGCTTACAAATGTTATTTCCATTGGAATTTAAAAATGAGTGAAGATTTTATGGGAAATTGAAATATATCAAAAACTTGAAGCTTGAAGATTTTTTTTCAACATCTGTTATGCGTGATCCAACATATTTCGAGTGTTTTCCATTTATTCTAAATATGTTGTTATATCTTTCAAGGAATCTTGTCACTTGTATGGAAGATATTATTTTGAAGAAGAAAAAGACATTAATGTCTTTTGCTTTGGCAAATCAAGTGCTTTTTTAATATTTATCAAACAATAAGCACAGTAGGATCTTATTTTCTGCTTTTAGTCAGTTATGTGATTATTAACGTGTGATTTGTTATAGACCGTCACTGATAAAAGCTACCTATTTTCTTCTAATACCCTCTTCATAGATGCCTTCAATACCATGTTAATATTATTTTCGTAAAAATTTTACATAGATGGGAAATTAGGCTTATGAGTTGGTAATTATTATTGCTCTCTAGTTCACTTATTATTATTATTATTATTATTATGATAACTTTTGAAATAAACTGAGGCTTTTCTCTACACCTTTAATAACTTTCCTTCCTTCAGAATTGATCTCTTAATTCCCTAAAAATTATGTTCCTTCTTCATCTCTGTAATTGATAGTTCAGATGCTTTTCCCATTTTTCTTTTTTTAAGTGCTTTTTAAAGCTCTGGGCTTTTTTTTCTAGAGCCATGATGTTAATAGTCTAAATGTGGTAGTTTCAGTGTGTACAATAATGAAAATATATTATCAAATCTTTGCAAATCTTTTTATGTTTAATTTGTTAGTTCTCCTTTTAGATTGAGCCTTAAATGCAGAGGATAACTTTGCTTAGTTGAATTTCTGACCAAGTTATCTTTAAACTGTTTTTTTTTTTTCCCTCTTCCCTGTTGATACTGCTCAAAATTAGCATACATTTATTAAGCACTTAGTATGTTTCAGGCACTGGGCTGAATGTTAGGGCTACCAAAAAAAAAAAAAGACAAAAAATATTCTTTGTGATCAAAGAGCTTTTTTTCACCATACCTTTCAGTGAAATTTGATAAAAAGGTATATATTCCAAGAGACAGCTTGACAATGATTAGAGAGTTATTTTCAAAGCCAGAAAAAACTGGGATTTAAGTCTTGCTTCTGGCATGTAATGACTGGAAATGACACACCTTCGGTGCTGGAGGTAGCTCTTTAAATCCTAAATTGTAGAGAAGATGCTGATTTGTGTTGGTAGATGTTTCCTTGCCCTGGATGTATTTAGACCACTGAAATCACACGACCAGTGCATATCTCCATATGCTTTAGACCAATCTTGTTCTTGTCTAGCATATTTTATTTGATAAATAAGTGAAGCATCTGATTACTACGATGGTGTTTTAAGCTTTTCTGGTCTTCTAATTCTGGTCATTGATTTGTATTGTTTAAATAAATGTATTCAGTTATTTAGTGACAATGCCTTGAATCCGTTTCTTACTTTCAGCATCAGTAACATATTGGAATAGAGCAGATTGGAGTTGTTTCTAATTATATTCCATCCTTTTTTTTCTAATTTTAATTCTTTATTCTTGTTTTGTATTCATTTTTATCTTTGTTCTAGGTAAGGCAGTGGTATGACTACAAATATAACTGCTTTAGGAATGACTCATGTAGCCAATTTCAGTTTTGTGATGTTATTCAGTACATGTCATGTTCGGTGATTTCTGATTCTTTTCTCAAAGAGAATGTTTATGATGGATAGATATGAACCTTTTATATGGACTATAAGTCTTTGACCTCTCTAATGCATTACTATAATTTTCATCTTTTTTTTTTTTTTAAATCATGTGTGGTATAGGACTAGAATTTCCTCTCTCCCCCATTGTGGTAGCTTTTCCTCTAATGTTAAGTTTAAATTATTTTTTTTTGATGGGGGAGAATATTTGTTTTTACTCTACCTAATTTTTTATTTCTAGTTTTTAGAGGTTTTTTTATTTTGTGCTCTGAGCCTTGTTCACTTAAAGATTTGGGACTTGGTTCCCATTTTTGTTTTTGTTTTGCTTTTTCCTTTCATGGTATTTTTTATGATGGGAGAACTCAAGTGATAGAAGGCCTTTTAGAAGATCTTTAGGACCTTGCTACTAGTGATAGAACCAACATTTTTTTTTTCCTCATCTGATGATTCCAGCTTTCCTTGGCACAGCATCCTTTCCCACACTCCCAGCGTGCTGGTTTCTTTCCCAGGGCTGTGGCTCAGCAGTTCAGCTGGGCCGAGGTTCTCTCAGTCTTCCAGGGGCTTATACCCCAACTCCATAAACAGTCTGGGAGGTGAAAGTCTCTGTAGTTCCTGCTGAAGCTCCAGACCACCCAGCTCACCCCGGGCTAGTCTCTTCTTGGTGTTTTTGCTGGCCCAGAGGTGTTTAGGCTTCAGACGGGTCAATCCCCAGCCTGGAGTCTGTCTTTAGATCTTCTTGGATTATATCTGGATGATTCCTGTTCTGCCCTAGATCTTCTTTATTTTCTTGATTTCTGAGGCACAAATTTGTTTTATTTGTGAAGGAAATCAGGAGAACTTAAAATTTGTCAGCCTACTCTATCTTCCTAGAATCCTATCTCTGGACTCTTTAGGAGAGCTAAGAGCTCTTCCTCACGTAGCTGGATAACTCTTGGCCAGTTTGCAGCACTCTTGTCCTGTAATGCTGGCAGTTCAGCTTTTGTGGAATGGACAGCAGTAATGAGGAACCATTGTACTTTACTCTCCCTTTCAGCATGAATTTAGTATCCTTTTAATATCCCTATTAAAATTTATATATTGTAAATACTAAATATATATATATATTATATATATATATATATATATATATATATAAATATATTCAACTATTATTCTTTTGTAAAGGGTCTCTATTTTTTGTTGAATTTCAAAGAATATCACTGTTCAGATATTCAGACAGTCACAGGTCATCTTTTATTGATTACAGATTACATTACCTATTCACAACTTGTCTCTGAAATTTTTGTTCAGTTAATACTTGTTAGGATATGGCTTGATGATCTTAATAATTTGAAGACTGCCATTTACTGAGAATATGGTGGTGTTGAAGAATGTTTTACAAGATTTCATTCATTTGTTCTTGATTTTTTTGGATGCTTTTTTTTCTTTTTTGGATAATAGCCTTTTATTTACAAAATACATGCGAAGATAGTTTTCAGCATTCACCCTTGCAAAACCTTGTGTTCCCTATTTTTCTCCCTTCCTTCCCCCTACTCCCTCTCTTACATAGCAAGTAATCCAATATAGGTTAAACATATGCATTTCTTTTATACCTATTTCCACATTTATTATGCCACACACAAAAAGTTCAAATTAGAAAGGGAAAAAAAAATGAAAAGGGGGAAAAAAGCAAGCAAACCACAATAAAAAGATGCAAATACTATACTTTGATCCACATTCAGTCCCCATAGTTTATCTCTCTGGCTGTAGATAGCTCTCTCCATCACAAGTCTATTGGAATTGGCTTGAATCACTTCATTGTTGAAAAGAGCCAAGTCCATTAGAGTTGATCATCACATAATCTTGTAGTATAGTGTTCTCTTGGTTCTACTCACTTCACTTAGCATCAGTTCATGTTAGTTTCTCATCACATTCCTTTTTTTTTTAATAACTTTTTATTGATAGAACCCATGCCAGGGTAATTTTTTTTTACAGCATTATCCCTTGCATTCACTTCTGTTCCGGTTTTTCCCCTCCCTCCCTCCATCCCCTCCCCTAGATGGCAAGCAGTCCTTTACATGTTGAATAGGTTACAGTATATCCTAGATACAATATATGTATGCAGAACTGAACAGTTCTCTTGTTGCACAGGGAGAATTGAATTCAGAAGGTAGAAATAACCCGAGAAGAAAAACAAAAATGCAAGCAGTTTATATTCATTTCCCAGTGTTCTTTCTCTGGGTGTAGCTGCTTCTGTCCATCTTTGATCAATTAAGGCTCTCTTTATCGAAGAGATCCACTTCCATCAGAATACATCCTCAAACAGTATCATTGTTGAGGTATATAATGATCTCCTGGTTCTTCTCATTTTACTCAGCATCAGTTCATGTAAGTCTCGCCAGTCCTCTCTGTATTCATCCCGTTGGTCATTCCTTACAGAACAATAATATTCCATAACATTCATATACTACGATTTACCCAACCATTCTCCAATTGATGGGCATCCTTTCATTTTCCAGCTTCTACCCACTACAAACAGGGCTGCCACAAACATTTTGGCACATATAGGTCCCTTTCCTTTCTTTAGTATCTCTTTGGGGTATAAGCCCAGTAGAAACACTGCTGGATCAAAGGGTATGCACAGTTTGATAACTTTTTGAGCATAGTTCCAAATTGCTCGCCAGAATGGCTGGATGTGTTCACAATTCCACCAACAATGTATCAGTGTCCCCGTTTTCCCACATCCCCTCTAACATTCTGCATTGTCTTTCCCTGTCATTCTAGCCAATCTGACAGGTGTGTAGTGGTATCTCAGAGTTGTCTTCATTTGCATTTCTCTGATTAATAATGATTTGGAGCATATTTTCATATGTCTATAAATAATTTCAATTTCTTCGTCTGAGAATTGTCTGTTTATATCCTTTGACCATTTATCAATTGGAGAATGGTTTGATTTCTTATAAATTAGAGTCAATTCTCTATATTTTGGAAATGAGGCCTTTATCAGAACCTTTGATTGTAAAAATGTTTTCCCAGTTTATTGTTTCCCTTCTAATCTTATCTGCATTTGTTTTGTTTGTACAAAAACTTTTCAATTTAATATAATCAAAATTTTCTATTTTGTGGTCAGTAGTGATCGCTAGTTCTTCTTTGGTCATAAATTCCTTCCTCTTCCACAGGTCTGCGAGGTAAACTATCCTATGCTTTTCCAATTTATTTATAATCTCATTCTTTATGCCTAGGTCATGAACCCATTTTGACCTTATCTTGGTGTACGGTGTTAAGTGTGGGTCAATGCCTATTTTCTGCCATAATAATTTCCAATATTCCCAGCAATTTTTGTCAAATAATGCATTCTTATCCCAGAAACTGGTGTCTTTGGGTTTGTCAAACACTATATTATTAAAGTTATTGGCTGTTTTGTCCTTTGAACCTAACCTATTCCATTGATCAATTAGTCTATTTCTTAGCCAATACCAGATGGTTTTAGTAACTGCTGCTTTATAATATAATTTTAGATCTGGTACAGCTAGGCCACCTTCATTTGATTTTTTTTTTTCATTAATTCCCTTGAAATTCTTGACCTTTTGTTTTTCCATATGAACTTTGTTATTTTTTCTAGTTCATCAAAGTAGTTTTTGGGGAGGCTGATTGGTATAGCGCTAAATAAATAGATTAATTTAGGTAGTATTGTCATCTTTATTATATTTGCTTGCCTGATCCAAGAGCATTTAATATTTTTCCAGTTGGTTAGATCAGACTTACTTTGTGTGGAAAGTGTTTTGTAGTTTTGCTCATAAAGTTTCTGATTTTCCCTTGGCAGATAGATTCCTAAATATTTTATACAATCAGTAGTTACTTTAAATGGAATTTCTTTTTGTAACTCTAACTGTTGGGTTTTGTTAGTGATATATAAGAATGCTGATGACTTATGTGGGTTTATTTTATATCCTGCAACTTTGCTGAAGGTGTGGTTTGTTTCTAATAACTTTTTGGTAGAGTCTCTGGGGTTCTCTAAGTATGCCATCATATCATCAGCCAAGAGTGATAATTTGGTTTCCTCATTGCCTATTCTTATTCCTTTAATCTCTTTCTCAACGCTTATTGCCAAAGCTAACATTTCTAATACAATATTAAATAGTAACGGTGATAGTGGGCACCCTTGTTTTACTCCTGATCTTATTGGGAATGGTTGCAGTTTGTCCCCGTTACATTCTCATCACATTCCTATACCATAACTTATTCAGCCATTCCCTAACTGAAGAACACTCCATTTCCTGTTTCTTGCCACTACAAAAAGGGCTGCTTTAAACATTTTTGCACATGTGGATGCTATCCCTTTTTTGGATGCAGTCTTTTCAGTGATGAAGTTGTTGAGGATTTTTTTTGGGGGGGGTATTTAGTAACTTATAATAAGTTGATTATTTTATTGTATTAAGAAAACTAATGATAATGTCATTGTTGTATAAACAGAAGTAAGAACACTTTAAAAAAATTGATTTCTTTCAATTAAAAATAAATGTCTTGGCTCCCTCATGTGTTCTTTCCATTGGGGAAAAAAAAGAAAAAGAAAACTTTTGTAACAAAAATCTGTAATTAAGCAAGACAAATTCTTGAATTGACAGTGTCCCAAACTAAATTTAATTTTACACATTTTCTTCTCTCAGGGGTTGAATTACTCTGGAATTGTTAGTTATTCCTGGCTCTTTGTCTTTAGTGTGTTGTTGCTGTTGTTTAAGTCTTTACAGGTTACTCTGAAATTTTCCTTTTCATCATTTCTTTGATGATCAGTTAAATTTAAATAGCTACAGTCCTACATAGGAAGGATTTTTAAGTGTTTGCAATATATTACTTTTATGTAAAGATATGCTTGTTTATCCTAGGGCATTTAGAAATGTATGTTTCACTTGATAGTATTTAATTTTTTTCTTCTGAAAATTACTCTGAAAAATTTTCCTCTGAAAATTGGTAGAAAATGTTCCCACATGCTATAAGTTGGTCTTATAAATTTTGCAGAGAATAAAAAATTTAAAAATGTTTGGTATCCAGATTATAGTATATGGAAGCTTAGTAATAGAGCTGCCTTTAAGTTTGAGCAAACAGTAACTCCTATAGGCTTTTCCTCACTGTTAAAACTAAGCATGTTTGAATATAATGTCATATTAAATTAGTAGGGATTCAATTATAATTTTAAAAATTTTGTAGGATCTGAAATCTCATGGATATGAGCACTCCTTAACCTGACTGGTTAATTGTAATCAATTATGTCTTTTTCATTCCCTTTGATTCTGCATTTTCTTAGAAATTTTCCCTTGAGGATGTATCCATATGATAGAGTTAGTTTAATAGTTCTTTGATTATTTTGTGAATATCAATATAGTGCTCAAGTTTACTATTTTCCCTCACACTGTTGAACTAGCCTATTTCCTTTATATATATATCTTTAATGTCACTTATATATTTCTTAAATGCTAGTCATCATTAGTATTATCCTGCTTCCTAGATAATATCGGTCATGTACCTTTCTGCTGCATTTGATTCTTAGATTATAATGTTCCCTGTTAGGCAATAAATTAGGATAACTTGGAGAATTCTGGTGTCCAAGAGATGGCCTTTGGTGATCTCAAATAGTATCCTTTGATCCTTTGAAAAAGTAATTCAGTTTCCTAAATGTGATTGTGCATCATTTTTTCCTTCTGTTTGATTCAGGGTCCTCATCAAAACATATTTTTTAAAATAAGATTTACACATGTAGCATCTCCTCTGGCCTATTCTTCTGGCCTTTACCTGCAGGCTGGGTCCCCAGAAGGCAGCTGCTTCTTCAGGTTACACAGTACTCTTGGGCAGCCCCTCCTGCTAGCCAAGCTCCTCACTGGCTTCTACTCCTGCTTCCCATTAAATCAACCAATTAGCTTTTTACAAAGGCATTTGGTACAATGCTGTGGTAAAAAAAAAAGTAGCTAAGGGAAATTCCCTTCCTCCCAAATGCCAAAGGCCTGCTCTCCCACGGCTACACCGTGTTCCTGGGAAGAGGGGGCAGGGGTGGGGAGGTGCCACATGTGACCAGGGCCATTTGGGAGCTTTTCTCTTTGCCCTCTTCCTCCTGGGCACGCCATCTCTGCTGGGCAAGTCCTGCAGTCCTCCTGGGGGCTCTGGCTCTTTGGCTGCTCCCAAGGGTCAGGCCTTGATGCTGATTCTTCTTCCCTCAATATTTGTTGGGGAGTGGGGGTCCTGCTCTTTGCTGGTTAGAGTGTTGTGGTGGTTTGTCCTTTGGTGAAGAGGGCCAGGGCATCAGGGAGGCGATGCTCTGACCGGATTGGGTTTCAGGGAGGGAGGGAGGGCCTGGCAAGGGCGCCAGCCTCACTGACCTTCTGGAGCCAGCCGGGACTAGTGGCCAGGGAAAGATCAGGCCGATGGAGACGGCTCTGGATGCAGGGAGACTCTGGCCCTTGAAAACTAAGGTCTTCCACAGGTCTCATTTTAACTGAGACTGCCCTCATTCAGTGACTAAGGTTTGGTAGCAAGTGAGGCAAAGAATCTCTTCTTTCATCTAGTTCAAAAATGATCTAGATAAATAAATAAATGAACACACACAGTGCCTTTTATGGGTTGAGGAATTTCTCTTTCTGATATATAGCTTATGAAATTCCCTCAATGCATTCTAAAACATAGTTTTATATCTAAATTTAAATGAGTTGACAGAAAGGGACCTCTGAGCCACTTGTTCAAATCTCTTAACCTGGCAAATTAAGGAGACTAAGGGCTGGGAGAAGTTGAGATTGCTCAAATGCTGCACATTCATAGAAAAAGGACTGAGCAGAGATGAATCATTCTTTATGCAACATTGTGCAACTCTAGTTGTCCTGAACTTCTTGTTGGTTTTTGGTTTGAAAGGAATTATGATGAGCTCAACTACTGAGAATTATATATAAGTTCCTAGTTTTTTAGTTGAAAGAATTATTTAAGGGAGTGAAGGCCAGCAAGCAATGGATGAATATCTTTATCATAAATATTTTATGCACCAGTATTTAAAATCATGTAATCAAAATTTATAAAATTTTTCAAGAATAAGGAAAAAAAATCACCCAAACAGAAACCTGAGAAATTTATAATCTTTTTCCCTGGTTGTTTTTCCTCAGTACTTAACATTTTCCTTCACTTGACCAAAGATACAATGCTTGCTAAATACAGACATGTCATGTTAACAAGGAGCTTGCAAACAGTAAAAATTAAGGATGGTTTTATCCAGCAGGAGGAGCTCTTGCTGTAAAATACATAGTTTGTGGCTTACAACTTTATGAGCTAGAAACATGAACCAAAAATCTTCATTGTTTGAATTTCAGCAGTTTACTATACACATATCGATCATTCAGTGCAGTGGAATTATATAACTCTTAGACACAGGAATTTAATCTGATTTTGCTGTGCTGTCAGAGCCTTTGTCATGGATAGCAGCCTCAGAGATCATGCTTTTGGGGGAATTGATAGATCAGGGTGAGGGTTGAGTAGTGGTATATTGGACTAAGTAGTAACTCAGGCCTTTAGTGGAGAAAAAAGAATTGACGCAAACAGTTGATAAAAATGAATACCTTCAGTGTAAATTGAAAATCTCCTCCTCTGTCTGCTTACCACTTATTTTCCATCCCTGATTGGGACTGTGTCTGGTATCTCTTCTTGTTGCCATTTCATCCCTTTCTATTGAACACGTTGAGATAGCTTATTACCCTTATGTTTTGTGACATTTTTCTGTCTTCAAGGCTGTCTTGTGATTCCTCTAAATGAGATTTTAACGTGCAAAACTGTCCTGGAATGCTGTGTAATATATATTATATAATGTGGACAACCCTATATTTAGGAATAAATAGCCTAAATTGAATCATTATAATTTGGGCTTTTATAAAACAAATATGCTTTTTGGGTTTGAGATATCAATAAAAATCATGGAGTTTTATACTTCTTGGATTACAGGTATTTAGGAGAGAAGAGGGCCTGAATGAAGTTCATGAAAATTAATTTAGCCTTAAGACTATAACGTTGGGGCATCTGGATGGCGCAGTGGATAGAGCATTGGCCCTGGAGTCAGGAGGACCTGATTTTAAATTCAATCAGACACTTAACATTTCCTGGCTGTATGATTGGGGACAAGTCACTTAACCCCAATTGTCTTGCCAAAAAAAATAGAGAGAGAGAAATAGATTATAATGTTGAAATCCACACTAGCAATTAATACTGAAATAGAGACCTAAGGAGATGCAAAAAGACATAAGAGAGATGAGGGAGAAGAACAGGAAAGTAAGAAGATCACTAGATTTCCATTTCAAAGTTTGACAGATTTTATTAAATTTATTTTAAAACATGAAGTGGGATTGAAGAGAAATTTACTATATACCATTTACTAAAATTCAAGAGTGGAATTTATTAACATTTTAAATAGGATATTGATAGCCCTATCTGTTAAGTGTAATTTTCAGTTTAAAAAAATGGATTTTATATTTTTAGTTTTAAAACAAAATTGGCTGCGGCACTGGCAAGATGTCGAATTAAACATGATGCTCTTTCAATTTACCACATTCTACCAGAAACTGTTAGAAAACAGGAACAAAGAGCTTCAACTTTGCCACTTTATGCTTGGGTAAATACTTGCAAAATCAGGTAAGATTTCAAATATATCCTTTTCTTATGTGCAAGTCATTTAACCTCTCCTTTCTTTAAGTAACTCTAAGGCTGTGTCAGAGAAAATGTCACCCTGTGTTGGTAGAAGCAGTTGCCTATGTACCAATGCAATCAAAGGTGCAATCATTCCCCAGGATACACCTGATGAGGTTCTCAGCAGCTGGTGGTTGGCAGAGAGAAGCTGGAGCACCGAGGGAATTGTTCCCTGGGCAGGCCGGGAAAAGGCTCTGGCAGAGATCCTGGTCCCACCCTCTGGGGAGGTCATGGTCCAGAACAGAATCCACGTGAAGCCCTTCGGCCCTCCCTCTGGGGAGGTTGTGGGCAGCCCAGCTATGCTCTGTCGGGAGTCCCAGGCTGTTCCTTAGGTTACTTCTGCCCTGTACGGTCTGTTGGTAGCCCACACTTTGGTTCAGTCTGCCATGACCCTCTGCCTTGTGGTGTTTCTCCTGATGGTGGCACAGTGGGATTTATGTCATGTAGTGTCTCCCCTTGTAACCTCCACCATGCTTTCTGGTATCTCTCCTTACAGCTAACTAACTTTTTTTAGGGTTTAGCCTGCCAGTGAAGGGGCTTTTGGGGTATTTCCTTTCTCCTGCCTAATTGTGAATTCCCCTAGGAACTTTACCTTTCCATCGTTAATTATTAAAACTCCTTTTTTGCTAACCATTTACTATTTCTGGTGTTATTATATCTCTGAAACCTCTTCTCAGTAAACTCACCTTTTACCTAAGAGAATGGCCATTGTGAATTCTTCACATGACTGAATCCCAACAATTATTTGATGTTCTCCTAAATAACCCTATCTAGTGACATCAGTCACATCACATCTACTTTGCTCCTGGTAAAACTTAAAAAGTAAATTAAGTATAATTTTGAGTTAATCTTTTATTGAAGAAGAATATTGGCATAAAAATTAATGTATTTCTTAAGTCGTATTTTAAATCTTGGTTCCTGGCTTAATTTAAAGTTCTTTACTCTAAATTGAAAAAGAAAATTATATCAATGCTTCTGCAGGCTAACTCTGCAAAATTGGAGTAGATAGCTGTAAGAAAATTCTTTGCATTATCCAGATTAATTTTTGAGTGATAGTGACTATTTTTCATGTTAATAGGATAACAATGTGTTAAAGTTACATTTAATCTCATAATTGTGGCCAAAATAAATAACTGAATTTTATATCAACAGCCCTGAAGGTATCTGCGATGATTTGAAAAAAGAAGGATACACCAGAGTCAAATCTGCACTTGACTTTGATTGTAAATCTTTTTGTATGGACCAACATTGCAGTGATGTTATAATTTTCCCATCTCATCTGAAAAGTGAACTTCTTAATATAGAGCTTTGCACAGGTTATAAACTTTTGTTTCAGGTGAGCTCACATTTGCTTTTAAAGGTTTTCCTTCTCAAAAAGAAGTCTTAATAGTAATCTTAATTTTATTTTCTGGAGTCAACCTCCTCAAGGAATTGTAAACCTCACCATTACATCCCATCCAAATATTAAATGTGAAATGCTGACTTGCTATTCATCCTTTTTATGGATTGTCAGGAGGATTTACAGCTTTCTCTGATTTCAACTTCAATATAATTTAACCTGACACCCCAAAAACTTATCAAACTTTAATCCCTTGTGAAACAGGATAGCAATGCTTTCTTTTTCCTTATACCTACAACTTATTCTTGTGTTACTGCCATCTGGGAATGGGTTAATCTCATTTGGATTAAGAAACTTACCTTGGGACATTTTTGCTGAGTGATTTTGGAATATCCAAGATCACAGCTTTCTCAAAAAGGTATTGAAGTTTAAATGCCATTTATGACTTAACTAAGATCAGGATTCTGTAGTTTAAAAAAAAATCCAAAAATTTTTCTTAACTTTAACATTTGGATTAATATATCATTGTCAGAAAATTAAATAGGAATTAAATGACACAACATAGCAGAGTAGTTAGAAAGTTACACTTAGAGCCAAGAAGACTTGATTTAAAGCTCTCTGACACAAAGATCTAGGATCTGGCAAAGTAATTTAAGCTCTCAGTTTTCTAGGCCAGTGGTTCTCAAACTTTTGTTCTGGGATCTTTATACTATTAAAAATTATTGAGAATCTTTCCAAAGAGTTTGTTTATATGGATTTTATTTACAGATATTTATCATATTAGAAATAAAAACGAATTCTGAATTTGTAGGCCCTCCAAAAGGATTTCAGATCCCCTGCTCAGGATTCTCTGCATCACACTTTAAAAATCAATGTTCTGGGCTAATCTATAAGACTATAACTGCAGAGAAGATGCTATCCTGAATTGCTTTCTTCATCTGGAAACTTACTAAGAGTAATGAAATGTACAGACTCTATCCCTATCCCTAAATTATAGTCAAAGGCAATCCCAACTTATAAATGCTTGGAGGGGTTCCAAAACGCCAATTGTAAGCCAGTGTTTTGAAGATTAGAATATATTTTTTCCTGTGGAAGCAACATCATAAATAATGGATAATCAGTCAATCAGATATCTAATAAGCATCTACTATGTGCCAGGTACCATGCAAGCCATGAAGGTATCGTTCAATTCTCACGCCAACAAACAAAAGTTTATTTAACCTAAATATTGTAGTTGAAAACTACATTTCAGGACTCCTGGTTTCTGAGCCCCAAATCCCTTGCTCTGTGCTCTTTGAACCTTGAGCATCCCTGAGCTATTGCTGCAAAGATAGCAAGAGAGGGTGTCCTGAGTATAGTATAGTCGGCATGGGTTCCTGTGGCTGGACAAGGGCTATGTGTTTTTTTTTTTTTTAAATTATATATTAAGTCAGTGCTACCTCTTTTGTCTTATTTTACTATGTTAAAGACAAAGCACAATATACATATTTTAGGTTAAGTTCGGTTGTCAGATTTATTCACTATTCAGAGTCTTGGCTAAATAAAAATTAAGATACTTAAAAAATTAAGAATATTTTCATTAATGTAGAACAAATAAAGGAAATCATTTGAATATTTTGTGATTTCTAATTACACTGTTCCCATGTAGGATAAATCTCGAAGTCTTGCTGTCCATTCTGTAAAGACCCTGCTGAATATGGATGATGATATATTACTGGTCAACATGGGTTCCTGGTATACTGTTGCTCATATGTCAACATTGACAAATCAAAATACTTCAAAAATATATGTGTGTGGAGTAAAAGCACAAACTAAGGAATCTGAACTGCAGGATCTTTTTACAAATATGGGATGTAGAAGTATGTGTCAAACATTAATTTCCATTGGAATTTAGTGTTCTTTCATGTTATAAAACTGATATTTTAATTTAATATAGTTTAATTTTATTTCTATTTATGAAATATTCTTAAGATAATCTTTTTCAATATCTGTATGTTGGTATATAAAGTAGTTGTAGTAGAATTTTGTATATTGGTTGAATTACAGGTTAAAATTTTAATGCTCTATATAAGTAGCAGCATGAATATATAGCTTAGCTGTAAATCCAATTTGATTCTCATCACAAGCATTGAGTTGGTATTATCACCACAGAATGAATGAGGAATTTAGGAAAAGTGAGATTAAATAATTGGGTCACAAGTTACACAATCAGAACCTTCAGATTGCAAATATAACAAGGCTAATCCAATTGTATACCTTATTAAAAGAAAGAGGTATAGTTGTCAGAAACAGGGAGATGATTTCCTATACTTCTAAGAATTACATTTTAGAAAAGACATTGACAAGTTCTGTCCAAGTGCAGAATAGGGCAACCAGAGTAGTTGCAGAGATTAAGGAGAATCAGTTCAAAGAACTGAGAATATTTGTCCTCTAGAAGAGAACATTTCAGGAAGACATAATAGTAGTTTTCAAATATTTGAAGGGTTAGCAGGTAGTAAGAGGCATTAATGGATCTGTTTCTTCTTGATCCAAGTGGGCAGAAGCAAGGAGGAAGTTTGAAAAAGAGAGAGCTTTTTTTTTTTTTTTTAAATGCATAGAAAAACTTCTAATTAGAGCTGTTCAAAGGTAGAATGAATAGTTTCAGGAGGTAATGAGTATAAAACTCGGGGTCTAGAGGTCTTCAAGTGAAGGCTGTTTGATAATTCTTTGAATTTCTTGTGTCGGTTGGTGACTCCTATTCAGGTACAGCTTGGTTTAAATGAAGTGTTATAACCCTCTCCATTAAGAGTTTCTACGAGAATTGAATTACTGGTAGATTTCTGCTTTTTTATATATCTGTAAAAATTAATCTCTCTAAAAATTCTTAATTTCCAAATTCAAATGTGTCTTGTTTTCCTTTTTTCTCCTTAATCTCTCTGTGAGAACAACTTAGTTAACAAATCTCTTGTGATTTTAAATGGTTAGTCTTGCCTTAAGTACAAAAATAAAAAATTAAAATCTCAATGAATCATAGAATTTGAGAGCTGAAATAGACTTTGGAGTTCCAAATGTAAGGGAACATATTAAAATGGAAAGAATACTACTTCTAGAATCAGTGACTTAAGATAAGTTGCTTCATGTTTCAGTGCATGGTTGTTCATCTGTTAATTGAGAAGGTTAAGAGTATTTAACAAAAGTTAAGCCACCAAGTGCTTGTCATTTCCCTTTTTTGGGGAGGTCATATTTGCCAGTCTGATGGATGTTAGGTAGAAATGCAGAATTGCTTTAATTTTTATTTCTCTAATTATTAGTGATTTGGAACTTTTTTTTTTAAACATGGCTACCAATAGCTTGGATTTCTTCTTCTGAAAACTGTCTCTTCATAACCTTTGATGCATTTGTCAATTGCTTAAATGATCTTTATCTTGGAAATAAGATAATGGTATTGGAAATAAATATTAGTATCTTAGAAGACCTTATTACTACAATTTTTTTTCATTTAACTATTTCCTTTTTAATCTTAACTATATTCAGTCTACACCTTGATTTAAAAAGAAAAACATGTTTATTTTTTCAGTTGATCAAAATTCTCCCTTCCCATTTGAAAAAAATAAGAACAAAGTCCTTCCAACAAATATGCATAGTAAAAGAAAACAAATTTCCACATAGGGCACGTCTGGAAAATAGACTCCTAAGCTTTTACTCTTTGTCAGTTTCCTCTAGGGAGGTGGAGAATGTGTTTCATCATGAGGTCTCTGGAATCAGAGGTGGTCCTTGTGGTGATGAGTTTTGGGGCGCTGTCGCTCTCAGCGCCATGCCGGCTCCTCCTGCTCCCGCTCCTTTCTTTCCTGAGAGCAGAGCCGTCTGTTTTCTGGCTTGCCTTTTTCTTTGCTGATCCCTCATTGCAGGTGAAGAGTTTGTTTTGTTTAGGATGAATCTTTCCCTTTGCCTAGACGTCTCTTCTTCCCCCTTCTCCCTTTTCCTTCCAGATTCATTGTTGAATGAAATATATTTCTTTACCCGGTTATGTGTGTGAGAGTTGTGTGTGTGTGTGTGTGTGTGTGTGTGTGTGCACGCGTGTGTATGCATGAGTATAAAAACAAAACCTCACGTCCAGGGACAGGAGTACTTGTACAGTGGTCTGATCAGGTTTAACCATGGGTCCCCTGGGTCACAGAAAACAGACGGTGGCTTATCAGGTTCAGTCATCGGACCTAGGGGCCAACATGAGCTGTCCTGAGTCGGATCTGTAGCATAACTGAGGGAGTTTTGGATTCAGTAAGTGAATACTGCAAAGGATTTCTGATTTGTCCAGCTTAAGGCTTGCTCAGTTTGCTGTCTGCTTGGTTGATTCTGATTCCCAGCTCAGTCTGGTGTCCTTTGGAAAAATCAAAACAGTAAAAATCATTAATTGTCCTTCTTCTAGTTCTTCCCTTACTCATTGAGAAAGCAAGCAATATGAGACATATTTCCATATCACTTGTGTTGCACACAAAAAAATAAAGAAAAATAAAGGAAAAAAATAATGCTTCAGTTTGTACTTTAGAGTTCATCAGTTTTCTCTCTGGATGTAGGATAGTATTTTTCATCATGAGTCCTTTAGAATTGTCTTGGATCATTGTATTGATGAAAGTAGTTCATTGTTATTACAATTTTGGTGTTCCTGATGCTTGCAATATTGCTGTTCATTTTTCTTTGTAGCAATGTATACATCTTCCTGGTTTTCTGAAATCATCCCTTTCATCATTTCTTATGGGATAACATTCCAACTTGTTTAGCAATTCCCCCAGTTGATAGACACCCCCAATTTCCAATTCTTTGACACTACAAAAAGAGATGCTACAGATATTTTGGATTTCTTTTTCTTGTGTATCTGGGATTTAGACCTTTTAGTGATATTTCAGGGCCAAAGAGCATGTAGTTTTATAACCCTTTGGACATACTTTCAAATTGTTGTTTGGAATAATTAGACTAAATTATAATTCTACCAATAGTGCATTAGTGTATGTATTTTTCCACATCTCTCCAGCATGTTATTTTTCTTTTCTGTCATGTTAGTTGTATTAGAGGTGTGAAGTGGTTCTTCAAAGTTGATTTAATTTGCCTTTCTCTAATCAGAAGTGATTTAGAGCAATTTTTTTTCTTATGAGTATATTAGTTTTGATTTCTTCTTCTGAAAGCTATCTGTTTTATTTTAATTCAGTTTTATTTCAATTCAGTTTAGTCAAAATTATTTCACTTTATCAATTGTAGAAATGCTCTCTTTATAAAAATAAATTTGGTCATTTCACTATATAGTTGAGAAATGAGGTATTTATCAGAGAAAACTTAACTGTGAAAGAATTTTTTAAAATCAGCTTCCTTCTTTCTAACTTTGACTGCATTGATTTTATTTATGCAAACCCTTTTTAATTTCATGGAATCAAAAATTTCTATTATATTTCTTGTAATCCTGTGGTTCTGTTTGGTCATAAACTCTTTCCTTTTCTATAGATTTGACAGATAAAATTTTCCATGCTCCCATAATTTATTTATGGTATCCCCCTTTATAGCTATATTATGTACCCATTATGACCATATCTTATTTAGTATATGATATGAGATGTTGGTCTATGCCTAGTGCCAAACTGCTTATCAGTTTTTTCAGTAATTTTCCCCTAATACTGAGTTCTTGTCCTTATAAAGCTTGATATTTGGGTTTATCAAATACTGAATAATATGGTTATTTACTATTGTGTACTTATTTCCCCATTCTGTTTGTTGTTGTTGTTGACTACTTGTTTTACAGTCAGGTCTGCCTCTTTGTGATTCCATTTAGAGTTTTCTTGACAAATATTGGAGTAGTTTGCTGGTTTTTTAAAAGAAGAGAGGAAGATTGAGGGTTTCTGGCCAAAACAGAAACTATTGCTGTTTCTGTTTACCCTGAAACATCATAATTCAAACAAGAACCATCTGAGGCTTGACCAGGACTTATTCTTGGCCAATGAGGGCTAAAGTGATTTGGGTTTAAGGCGCCGTCCACGAAAAAGAAATCCAGCCTGTAAACCCAGATAACTTGTGATTACAGTGATCAATATATTCCTTTGGGCAGAATATCTGCAGACTCTGTGTGGAAAGAGGGGAGGAAGGAAGGAGGAAGGGACAGAGGAAGGAAAGAGGGAGCTGTGTTGTCCATGTGGAACTGGCCAGTTGGGTCCTCAGTGAGGCAGTTGTTTCTATTCACAGGTTGTTGTTTGTCCTTTGTTCTCAAAGGACCGTGAAATCAGGAAGGAGATGTTATAACTTGTAAGTGAATTGGACTTAAGTGACTCAGGGCTGTGCAAAGTTACCATCCTAGAAGTGGTATCACTACGCTAAAGGATATTCATAATTTAGTAAGTATATTGCTTGAGTAAGATTGTGAATGGCCTGTACTAAATAGTGTACTCTTCTTGTTCTTTCCTCTGGAGCTCTCATTTTCTTTCCCAGTCTTCCTATAGACCTCTTGTTGTTTCATTTATAATGAAACTTAAAAAATTTTTTTGCTTCATTTTTTCCCTTTAGGAATTTCAATTGGGCTTGTGGTAGATATGTGATTTTCTTTGAATCTTTGCAAATGGGTAAGGTTACTTTCTTCTTTAAGATTGTGTCTTGGGTATTCTTTATTGTTGTTCTCTATTGTTCATTTTTCTAACCTTACTTCCCATGTTAGCGCTTTGTCTTGGGGTCAGGTCCTGTACACTTCTGAAAGGAATGGTACAGCATTATTTGTTTCGGATCTGTATTACTTTGAGTTTTGTTTAAGCATACAGTATTTTTCAAAGACTTTAGGGGTATCTATAGTTCTAGCCTCATCTATCAGAGAGGTTTGCTCACAGCCTATCCTGATTGATGCCCTCCTAATAATCTTATACCTGCAGACTCTTGAACCTGAAATGTTCAGGATCAGAACAATATACCCACAAATTCAGGAGTCTTTGATTACATTATGATTGGGCTCCAATCTCTTCACACACTTTCAGGTTTTCCTTTGATCTTTAAGCTGGGAAGCTTCTTTGAGCTGAAGTTATGGGCCAGGCTTTTCTAACGGGACTCTTTCCCTAAATCAGTCCTTCTGACTCTCTCTTTGTGTGGGTCTAGGCTGGAAATATACTTAATCAAGTTTCTCCCTGGATGTCTGGGAGTTTCTCCCTGGATTAGAGGATTTAAAAATGTTTTATTTGCTGCCTTTTGATTTTACATCAAAGTCATTTTGACTAGAAAAACTCCTTTCCTCAGTTTAGAATGACCATTTCTTTATAGCACACAAAAACAATTAAAAACATTAGGTACAGTGATCGTATTTGTCAATGTATACAAAACCTGCTGTAGTTACTATCTCACCTCTCTGCTATGAGGAGGAAGCTACATCCTCTAGAGCCATCATTGTTTTTTCCACTTACTCAGAATTTGGTTTCCTTTCAGCAATCATTACTTAATACTGTAGTCATATTATCATTATTTACCTATTGATTATTAACTGTTTACTGATTATATTGTTTTGGTTTTGCTTATTTCTTTCTGAATTGATTCATATAAACTTCCCCACATTACCCTGTATCATTAGAAAGGAATTTTCTTTCCTAGAGGAAGTAAAAGAAGAGTATAGCTAGGGATGTACTGATAAATATTTTTAAAAGTCTCTAAAACAGAACACATTTTTAAGTTTAAAATCTGCATTATTAAGATTTTCTCCATTACTTTCTTAAATCTAGACCAGGATTGGCAAAGTTTGGCTTATGGGGAACATTCAACCCTTCTACCTATTTTGTATGG
The DNA here is from genome assembly GCF_016432865.1 of Antechinus flavipes. Taxonomy (NCBI): domain Eukaryota; kingdom Metazoa; phylum Chordata; class Mammalia; order Dasyuromorphia; family Dasyuridae; genus Antechinus; species Antechinus flavipes. Next base: position 29,629,875 of record NC_067403.1, read on the forward strand.
TCCATTAATTTAGGAGGCTTTTTATGGTTTTAATTAAAAAATAAAAACCATTCTTAGTTCAAAGACCATAGGAAACCATACATGAAGATTGATTTGACCTGTGGGCTAGAATTTGCCAACCTCTGTTTTGATAATCAGCACAATGATAAATTAAGCTTAATTTTTAGACTTAATCTCCTTAAAATTTAGCTTTTAAGATATCACTCCATGCTCAAAAAGTTTTTATAACTAACTTTCCATGGCCTATAGAATGAACTTAGAGACTCAAAAGAACTTCAGAGTTGGTCTGAGATACCACCTCACACCTATCAAAATGGTAAATATGACAGAAGAGGAAAATGATAAATGTTGGAGGAAACATGGGAAATTAGAATTACAGACCACAACTTGTTCAGCCATTCCCCAACTAATGGGTATCCTTCAATTTCCAATTCTTTGCCATAAAAAGAGCTGCTATAAATATTTTTGTACATTTAAGTCTTAATAGTGATTTGGAACATTTTTTCATATGACTCTAGATAGATTTGATTTCTCCTTCTGAAAACTACTGTTCATAATTTAGCAGTTGGGGAATGCCTTGTATTTTTATAAATTTAACTTAGTTCTCTATGTTTGAGAAATAAAGCTTTTATCAGAGATACTTGCTATGAAAGTATTTTCCCCAGCTTTCCTTCTAAGCTTGACAGCATTGATTTTGTTTGTGTAAAACATTTTAAATTTAATATCAAAATTTTTCATTTCATAATGTTCTCTATCTCTTATTGATCATTAATTCTTCCCTTCTCCACAGATCTGACAGGTACACTATTTCTTTTTCTCCTAATTTCTTTGTGTTACCATCCTATGTCTAAATTGTGTAGCCATTTTGACTTTATTTTAGTAGATAGTATAAGGTATTGGTTAATACCTAGTTTCTACCATACTGTTTTTTAGGTTTTTGTCAGTTTTTGTCAGATAGTGAATTCTTATCTCCAAAGCCTTTGGGTCTTTGGGCTTGTCAAATAGTAGATTTCTATGGTTATTTACTACTGTGAATTGGGTACCTAATCTATTCCATTGATTCACTATTCTTGTCTAGTACCAGATTGTTTTGATGATTATTGGTTTATTATACAAGTTGAAATCTGGTATTTTCATTTTTTTCATCAATTCCTTGATATTCTTGACCTTTTATTCTTCCAGGTGAATTTTCTATTATTATTGTTTCTAGCTCTATAGAATAACTTTTGATAGTTTGATATGTTACTGGTAGAATTGTCATTTTTACTTTATTGTGTTAATTTATAAGCAATTGATATATTTCTAATTGTTTAGATTTGACTTTCTATGAAAAGTATTTTGTAATTGTGTTCAAATGATTCCTGTTTTTTTTTCCCCCTTGGCAAATAGACTCTCAAATGTTTTATGTTATCTATGGTTATTTTAAATGGAATTTCTCTATCTCTTCTTGCTAGACTTTGTTAGTAATAAATAGAAAGGCTAATCTTTATGAGTTTATTTTATATCCTGCGACTTTGCTAAAGTTGTTAATGATTTCAACTAGTTTTTTAATAGATGCTCTAAGTATGGCCTCATATCATCTGCAAAGAGTGATGGTTTTGTTTACTCATTACCTATTCTCATTCCTTAAATCTAAATTTTTTCTTCTCTTATTACTATAGTCATAATATTGAGTAATAGTGGTGGTAATAGGCATTTTTAGCAGTGCTTTTATAACCATTTTTCTTATGTTTTTCCTTTTTTCCTCCCAGACATTGAGGTGTTAAATGAAAATTTTACAGACATAGAAGCAAAAGATCAAAGATTACAGAAAGTTAAAGTTATTCTTCTACTACCTCGCTGTTCTGGATTGGGTGTTAGCAATCCAATAGAATTTATTTTAAATGAGAATGAAGGTAATTGTCTTTAGCAAGATGCCTGGTGCAAGGCAGCACTTCAATATTATTCTCTTCTCTATCCTTAGTCCTTGTATCTTAATGGACATGAGAGAAAGTTATAAGCAATTTATAATCTCATAAAGTAATGAGAAATGATAGAAGAAAGTTTATTGAAAGCTTGTTTACATACCCAGTTAAACCATATTATCCTTGGAGAATTTAAGGATGATCCTGAAAAGAAAATAGTAAACAGAGAAAATATGGGAAAGATCTATCACAGTCCTTAATATTCCACATGAGGAAATAGAAATGCACTGAATAAAACATAAATTTTTTTCCTTAAGAACACATAGAATTTTTTTTTTCTTTGCTGGAAGTGACACAATTGTGTGGGAGTGATTAATTCTCAAAAGACCTAACATATACCAAACATTAGGAAAAAATCAGTTATTACAAGCAAATAATAACTGAATATATGTCTACTCTCCTAATTCCATATTTCTATAAGAATAAATTATACATGTTAATGGCATCCTTAATGAAGGTATGAGAAAAATGTTGCAGGTTTTTAAAAACAATATTCTACAGTAGACCATATGTTTATAGTCACAACATTGACTGAAAGGTACATATAATATGATTTTACTGCACTGCTTATTTTGACTATTAAAAAATAATTTGGTGGAACAAGATGCTATCTTCAAGAGTTTCTATCAATGAAGTATCTCACGTGTACTTGTTAAGATTTTACAAGATTCCTTGACAAATGTAATAGCATAGATAATTACCTTTGATTATTAAGTCACACACATAACTCAAGGAAGATGTATGCATTTGCCATTGTCATGAAAGAGATCAAGAAGAACACAAATGAAAGATGTATTGTCTAGCAAGATGAGGTTCTTCATTTGTTTATATTTGCTAATGGTACTGGTGCTAACTTCATCAACCCCAAAATACTTCAGAGCCCCTTAAATGAGATCCGTAGTCACTCAAAATAACTTGGCCTGATTATCCTTGTAGAAAAAAAACAAGGAGTTAAGAATAAAGAATGCCTGTAATTCAGATTATGATAATTCCATTGAAAGGAAAACCCATAGAGCTGATTTGTTAACTAATGGGTAGTTTCAAAGAATTAAAGAAACAGGTCCTTAAAGAGTCAGTACTGATACATGGTATGAAATGTTATCAGAGAAATATAGGGCAGCTAGGGAGCTCCCTAGTGTACAGACCATGGGACCTGGAGTTAGGAAGCCTCATTTTTTGTGAACTCAAATCCAGCCGGAGATACTTAGTGGCTACGTAACACTGGGCAAGTCATTTAACCCTGTTTGCTTCAGTTTCCTCATCTGTAAAATGAGCTGGAGAGGTAAATCATACTCCAATATCTTTGCCAAGTAAACCCCAAATGGGGTCACAGAGAATTGGATATGATGAAAAATGACTTAACAATAACATGACTGAAAAAGGAATTAGGCAAGTCGTGTAGCAAGAGCAAGGGCACTCTGTATGCTCCCTTGATATCCATGTGAAGTTAATAAATCTACCGGATAATTAGAAAAATTCTGTTTTAATTACTTTAAGCTATTCATTGATGAAAATGTTTTATTGTTTAGGAATGTAATTGAGTCAGTAGACAATATATAGTTAAAGGAAATGTCTGTCCCTTTGCTGTTACGTAGAATTAGAATGTAGGAAACTACACAGATGGAAAAATTAAATTTTGGGAAGGAAAAAGTGATTGTTGATTGCTTAAACATCCAAGGTCGTACCAATAATACACCCCCCTCTCCCTTTCCCCAGCCTTAGTTCTTTTTCCTTTATGCCAGAATGTTGAAACAATGCAGAAAATGTTAGCATGGCTCCTGAAGGAGGAGGGCAGGCAAAGCTGTGCATGTGCCCCATGTTTGAGGAAGGAACTGAAGCTAGACCCAAGGTTCCAGAGCAGGATGTTTCATCTCTGAGCTTCAGAGTATAACATGGAGACAGTGACACAATTGTAAGAAACACACCTTAATAGATGGGAGACACTCTTAAAAACACAAAATGCTGTGTATGTTTCAGCTATTTTTACATTGTTTGCTTAGAGTCATTTCTTAGAATCTCAAAAGAAAACATATTAACCGGGGAATTAAACATAATTTAACTTTGGTCATATATTCTACTCCCAAACCATTCTAACTTGTAATAGAAATAATTATAACTAAATGCTGTTAATATGTAAAATGTATAGATGCATTGTTTCCTTTTCCTATTTAGATGCAGACTTACTTAAAGATCACTCTCAAGGCGCTATTGCAAAAGATAAACTTCACGTTCTTGCTGAAAAGCAATATGAACAACTGAAACATGCAATGCAGTGTAAGTTAGCTTTCATCTCAATCATGTTCTGCCTCCAAATATATACCTTATTACCTTATACTCAGTACCTCATATACTCAGTTAAAATAAATATGCTAAAACTTATATATTTATATAAAACTTTATATATTCAAAAGTACATCAGATTGAGCATAAGTTACAAACTACATGGGTCAGTTAAAAACTATTTTGTTTGCTTATAGCCCTTGTTTTTGCTTGTTTCTAGGTTTAGGGCTACCTTTAATGGGATCAGGTTGTTGTAAGAGTGATTGCCATATAAATGCAATGTTATTGTAATTTTGGTGAGCAATAAAAAGTGCTGACTCTACTATCCCATCATCAGGTCATTTTATTTTTGGATTTTTAGTCTTTGAGTTTAACTTCCTACTCCAAATAATTATTAAATTCTAAATTTAAATGAAACCATTTGTTCCACTTAACTACCATTTATCAAAGAGTAGGTAGGAAGAATAAATAAGAGCAAATTATAGCTAAGTTTTCCAGCTTGTGGTTGTCTAACTTCAGCCTGTAGGGGCTGGGATCTGTTTCTGTTTGAATCTCTCAGGACTGTGAGGCAGCACTCTGATTATAAATGGCAGAGAAGGTACTAATTGACCTGTGGTAGGAAAGGGAATTTCCTCACCAGAGGGGACAACTCCAAGTAACTCCAGTACTATGAAGCAACTGAGCCAAAGCTGAAAGGAAAGTCTGATGCTGCAAAGACTGGTACTGCAGAGAAACCTGGAATGTAATATCTATGAATCAAGGCAAGCTAGATGTGACAAACAGAAGATGGAAAGTCTAAACATCAGCATCCTAAGAATTAGTGAAGTCAAATGAGCAGGAATGGGCAAGAAAGAAGAATCCTTTAGAAGAAATGAAATAGCTCTGAGATAAACTATTCACCATCACAGTAATACAAGTGTGTGCTCTGACCATTGATGCTGAAAAGGCCAAAGTTCATCATTTCTATGAAGCCTTACAACATCATCTACAAATAATACCCCCCCAAAATATGACACATCCATCTTAATGGGATTGGAATGCTAAACCAGGAAATCAAAAGGTAATCAGTAATAATAAGCAAGAGTGTAAAGTGCAAAGTGAAGTACAAAACGAAGCAGGGCAGAGAATGAATGATAAAAGTTTTTGTCAAGGTAACTTGCTGATTGACATGGATATTACCAGACTATCAACATCCAATCAGATTAATTAAGTACTTGGAAGCCATTCACCTCAGGACTGTGAGGCAGCTCTGTACTCAATATGGCAACAAATTTGGAAAACTTAACAGTGGCCACTGGATTGGAAAAGATCAGTTTACAACCCTGTCCTAAAAAAGGGCATTGCCAAAGAATATTCAAAGTACCAAACATTTGGGATTATTGAACATGCTAAGGTTATACTTAAGAATCTATTAGGCCTCAGCAGTACGTGAACCAAGAATTGCCAGAAATACAGGCTGATTTTCCAAAAGGCAGAGAAATTAGAGACCATATCGTCAAATAAAGGGTATTAGAAGGCTTATGTAAAAGGCTTAAGGGACATGGACCTCAAAAAATTGTGTATCCTGTAAAAGAATAAAAAGGCAAAACGGCAGAAGGACATTGAAACAATTAAAAAAGGCATTAGAAGCAAAGCACATCCCACCAAATCCCAACCCTGACTTGAAACAGATATTCCAAAGGAACTAAAGGAAGAACTGAAAGCATTTCTATAAAATAAGAAAAATTAAAAATAGAACTGAACATGGACATAAAAGTTTAGGCAAAATTCAAGTAAAAGCAGTGTAGCTAAAATGTGGTAAGATTATGACAGAACTCTGCAAAGTGAATCTGAAAATACTAGTGAATAAATTAAAAAAATGATGAATACAATGGAAACTAAATGGCAGATAATATTGAAACAAGTTCTAAATAATTTAAAAATAATTTTAAAACAATTAAGAGGATTTCAAAGTGATGGAATTACTGGCAAGGAAACCTTAGAATTAGTGGAGTCCAGAAATTGTTAAAAAAAAAATTGTTATATTTTTGGAAATCACATGACAAAACTTATTAGAACCATAAAAAAGCCTCAACACTGAGCAACATTCTGCCGAGAGACAGAGAATCTATATAATCCCTGACAGAGAAATGAAATTTGTGAATCATTTAGTAGACTTCAGAACTCTGGGGGCAAAAAAAGACAAGACAAAATTCTCAACTTCCAGAAAGAAAAGTTTTTATTTAAAAACTCACAGCATAGAGAGTGTTTTATTTTTGGCTTTTCATTCCTAACGTACCTAAGTCAATGCTTGGCATACGTATTAGATATGCACATACCTTTTGATTTAAAAAAAAAGAATCTCTTAAGGAATTACAAGATTTTTCTAAAAGAAAAATGATCCCTAAAATTGAACTAATACTCTAGGCCTTCTTCCTTCACTTATTACCAGCATACTTAAGTATGTTTAAAGGACATTTAACAAACAAGAGAAGTGTAAAAAATTCCTGGGGCAAAAAAATTACATTCCTAAAAAAGTTTTTGGAACTAAGAGAGAGAGCTTAAAGGATTAAGAATTTAGAACAATATATACTTTTCAGCTGTGATTAATTTTTTATCATAATGTCATGAGTCTGTATAAGATAATTCCTTGCATTATAATACTATTATCTTGGCTACATTATTGAATTATATAATTTGCGTTGAAAAAAGAATAACAGGCAAAAAGAGAAGAAATTAGATTTTTACAATTAACAAGATATTATTTAAAAAAAGGCAGGTCAATGGAATTATGAGGAGAGAAGATAAGTGAAGGACTTTTTACAAAGGTGTTGGTAGTGTTAAGTTTTAGAGATGTGCAAGTTTTAATGTAAAAATCTGGAATTCTCTTTAGTATTTTTGACTTACAAATAGAATTAATAAAATGAGAACGTTGATGTTTTCATTTAAAAATTGAATAATTTGCAATAGAGAATGTAAATGACATGACCTCCAGTATAAACAGGAAAAGAATTTTGTAAAAATTAATTTCTAATAAAGTAATCAAACCAATTTCTTTTTTTAATTAATTTTTTCCCCCATTTTAAAATCTTTACCTCTAAGCAACACATGGTTTTAGCAGCTATATGGAGATAATTTATCTCCATATATAAAATAATAAAAAGAAAAAATTAATATAAAAAGGAAAGTTCACTTATTTTCAATTTACGTGGAACATATATTTTTAAATTTTTTTATTGTCCTAGAGAAACAGACATAACTATAGATAGCATGTTTATTGATCATTCCAACAATGTCTACATAGAATTTTAAAATTAATTTATTCTACAATGGTTAAAGAAGAAATTAAAAAATTAAATCAATTAAATTATAAAATTTACAGTTTACCTAAAAATAATGATAGCAAAAAACTATCAAAGTTTATGTAATACAGCCCAAGTATTATTTAGAGGTAAATTTGTATCACACATGTTGATTACAATTATGTGTGGAAAAAACCCTCATAGCAACAAAACCTTAAAGAAAAAGGCATAGAACAGATTATTATATGCTTATATTTTTCTTACCTTAAAATGAGATTAGATTAGAGATTATGGATTTATTTTGGATTTGATTATTTAATTTGTATACTCATATTTATTGATATTTTTATTATATAAAACATTTTTAAAAATATGCATGTTGGTTCTAAAGGGGGTTAGGCAACAAGATAGTACATATGGCTCAACTCAGGTTTATCACTATCCCTACACTTAGAAAAATATTTGAGTTCATATTCAATTAATTAGGCCTTGATCAAGTGCCATTTCTTCCTTGAAGGTTTCCCTCATCCTAAACTCTTTTGGAATCACTCATGCTCCTCTGAATCTTCCTATTTACTTGTATTATAGTTTAGTGCTTGTCTCAAACTTGCTAATAAATTGTAAACTCTTTGGGGACAGGAACTTGGTTGTTTTTCATAATTTCATCATCATTTTTATCATTCATCTCAGTTTCTCACTCCTGAGCAATTTCATCACTTCTTATGGATTCAGTTATCCTTTGCAGATTCAAATTCTATACCTATCTGAAGTCTTCTCTGATCCCTTGAACTGCTAGTATTTCTCCAAATTGATTTGTATACATGTTGTATTTAATTTTCTGTGTACACATCTTATCCATTTAAAGTTCCTTGAAGGAAGGTAAGGGTTGTTTTGTTATTTGTTTTTCAATTCCTGCTTCTGCCATATTATCTAGCACAAATAAATAAATGCCTGGTGACATTATATTTAATGGGTACTTTAAAATATATTTTTGAATTTAATTTAATAGCATATCAACAATTATCAAAGGATACTAAGGACAATGTTACTATTCTAAATAAAAGAAAATGAAGATATGTTAAGTTGTACCAGATTTGTATAGGATTATTAACATGAACTGTGACCACATTTTTCTATTAAATACAGTTAGTAAAGCACAAGCAATTGTTTACTGCACATGTTCAGTTTATCCAGAAGAAAATGAAGTTGTCGTTAAAAAAGCACTGGAACTTGGAGTCGAAGGGAATAAAGTACAACCTTATAGGTAAGAGGGGAAAAGGATTCTTCTAATCTATCTGAGTAATTTAGTGTCTTCATAAAGTAAAAATCTGATTTTTATAGTAAATTGTATAAAAGGAGCTTAGAACCTTCTGTGAGAATTCAAAATGACTAAATATAGTATACCTTATATAACTCAATTCTCTAAAATCCTGTATCTTGGGAGCAGTGTTTTGGTAAATATTTAATGATCAGCTTTTTTTTTTTTTTTTTTTAAGTACATAGGATACACTTTTAAGTTTAATTTGCATTATTGACATTTTCTCCATCACTTTTTGATGTCTAGACAATGAATAAAACAATAAATCAAGATTTGATTGGTCATAGTTGGCTGATTTTCAAGGTATAAATGTTCACATTGAAAATTTAACAATTGGCCCTTAAAAGCCTATTAGATCTGATACCAGGATATTCCTTTTTCTAGAGCTCTTTCCATTGTATCAATTTGGCAATGTTTTTCTCATAATGTTAGGTTGCATTTGTTGTTCTACTGGAAGATTCTCTAACTTTCATTTGCATTGTAGAATCTTGTAGGATTCTATTCTGTTTGAGAAATTTTCGTTACATATAACACTTAAAATATTTTTTTTAAAAAACCGAATTTGAAAACTCCTACAAATATTAACATTTCCTTATATAAAATACCAGAAACGGAGGATTGCATCTGAAACCATGAATCTATGAAATGCTTCTTTAAAAAAAAATATATATATATATATATATAATTAATCAAGCATGTTAGTATCAGAGCTGTCAATCCTGACACACTCTCTGAGTTTAGTTTTGCTTTTTGTCTTTATTTTACGTTTCAGTCACCCTCTATTCCTTCTTTTCTTTCTTCTAGAATTTCTATTCCAGGTCCCTTCCCAACCTTCTCTTCCCTTTGTCTTTTCCTTCCCCTCTCAATTTTTAAAATGCCTCCCCTGTAACAAATAAGCGCAGTTGAGCAAAGAAAATCTACACATTGGCTGTGTCTCACTCCATATCTCTAATCTGTTACCTCTTCGAGAATGAAGGACAAATGACAACCATGACTGAGGCTGTGAGAGTGAGGGGAGCCTGTACCACGTGCCCTCATCATTCCTCTGGAGCCAGGGCCCCTCATTATTTCAGAGTTCTTAAGTATTTTGAAGTTTTGTCTTGTTTTAATCCAGGGTTGAACTTTTCTGCTACTATCCTGGCACAATTTAGTAGTTGTTCCTTTCTAATAGGACCAAACATATTACATAAAAGTTCTTGCAATATGTATTACTGTTACATTGTGACAGCAGTCCTGTTAAAAGCAGATGAGAGATGCACAAAAACTTCACAGAACTCTGCAACCAAATATGATCGAAAGTAAGAATGAAGATGGACATCCGAACAGTTGATCATACTTTCAAGCTATTCGCTTAGCCTACTCATTGCACTTTAGTGATTTGGGGGACATAGTTCCAAAATGATTAGACCAAATGACAGATGCCCCAGAAGTGTGTTAGCGTGTCCGTTTGAGCAGCTACGTGGTGCAGTAGCGAGAGCACTGGGACCCTGGTCAGGAAGACCTGCAAATGGCCTGAGATACTTAATAGCTGTATGACCGGGGGCAAGTAAGTAACCTCTCTTTGCCTCAGTTTCCTCAATAATTGGGATAAAAATAGTACCTTTCTCACAGGGTTATTATGAGGATCAAATGAGAATCTCTTTTATGAAAAAAAAGTTCTTAAGCAAAATGTGATGTCACATAGTAGGTGCTATATAAGTGATTATTCCCTTTTCTTCCCCTGTTTTTTGCAAAACCTGTAGCACATTTGTCATGTTCCTTTTTCAAAAAATCATCATTGCCAAGCTGGGTAGATAATTTGGTGGCTATTCAAAGTTACTTCCTTTTAAATTTCTCATAATTATTAGTGATTTAGGGAGCAGTTTTTCAAATTGTTGATGGCTTGTATTTCTCCCTTTGGAAACTGTCCATTCATGTCCTTTGACCATTTATGATTATTGCAATTATGAACAATTAACTTATTCTTCAAAATTTGATTCAGTTCCATATATCCATATAATGATACATTAGGGTATGGACATTTATATGTCTCTCTATATAATTATACACATACATACATACATACATACATACATATATAGTGTCTAATTCAATTTAGTTATTTAGTGCCATTCCAAACTTAAAAAAATTAATTTATAGGCATAATTTATAATAAATTTCATTTAGAAAAACAAAAGGTTAAGAATTTCAAGAAAATATACATTTTTAAAAGTGTTAAAGAAGGTGGTACCAGATTTCAAACTATAAGGTAGGAATCACTTGGTTAAAAAATAAGGGCCAAATCGAACATAAAATGGAAGAAAAGGAACAAGTAAACATAATGTTAATTAAATCTACAGACCCCAGTTACTAGAATATATACTCACATGTATGTATATTAAAAATGGGGATAATAGCACCAATCTTGCAAGATTGTTGTGAAGATCAAATGAGATATTTGTAAAATGCATAGCATACTGTCTGGCAGATAATAGATTCTAGATATATTTTTTTCACCTTTCTCCTTCCTCCTCATTTTTCTATTGATTTATATAGTCAGTTTATAATTTGCCCTATTATATCTGTATGATAAATCCATTTGGACTTTATTTGATGTAATATGATAGTTTATACCTAGTTTTTGCCAGACTACTTTCCAGTTTTTGTCAAAGAGTGAGACCTTCCTCTAGTTACTGAGTTACTGGTTGGTTTTAATGAACATGTTACCATATTTCTTTTCATCTTTGTTATATGCCTAATTTTTTACACTGAGTAACCCTTATTTTTTAAACATTACCAGATTATTTTGATGTTTTCTGTCTGTTTGCTGTCTTTTTGAGATCTGTTTTTTTTCCTATCATTTTCCTTGAAATTATTGATCTTTTGTGATGAATTTTATGATTCTAGTTCTATAAATCAAATCTCTTGTAGTTTGGTATAACACTGTATAAGTAAATTGATTAAGATACTGTTTTTATTTCTGTAAAGTATACTTTATACTTGCATTCATATAGCTCTTGAGTATGTGTAGTAGAGTACGTGTACTATTTATACATGGCATATTTATTTTGAATGCAATTTCTCTTTCCCTTCTTGCTGAGTTTTGAGTTTTTTGGGTAATATGTAGAAATGCTGATAATTTATGTCTTGCAAATTGGTTGATTTTATTGTTAATTTTTAGATAACTCTTTAGGATTCTTATTACTTGAAAGATGTAATCCCCCCCTACTTTGCCTATATTTATTCTTTCAATTTATCTTTCTAAAATGTTTTACTGCTATACTTAGTATTTTTTTGTTTTTTGTAAATAGCATTTTTTCCCCAATTACATAATAGGGAGCATTAATTTTTATAACATTGAAAATTTTGATTGAATTCCAAATTTTTTCTCCTTCTCTTCCCCTCCGCAAGACAGCAAGAAATCTGACATAGGTAATATGTGTACAATCATAGAAACATATCCACATTTATACTTAGGATTTCTAAGCACTATTAAAGAATAGTGGTCATAATGTACATTCCTTCTTTTTTTACCCTTTACAGAAAAGACGTCTTGTTGGTTTTTTGTTAAAAGCTTTTTCAGACTCTCCTGATGTTTTCAAGTGATCATTAATATGCTATTAATGTGGTTTATCATATGTATAATCTTTCTTATATTCAATCACAACCTTGCATTCTTCTTATAAATCTAACAGGGTCATAGTATCTATTTCAAATTTGTTGTAGTTTATTTTGCCAATATCTTATTTAAGTTTTTTTTTGTATATATATATATTCATTAGAGATATCATTCTATGGTTTTTTCCACTTTTGTTCCTATTATTAAGGGATCCAAACCATATTTATATCCTAGAGATTGGGAAAGTCCTTTCTTATTTTTGTAAACAGATTATGCAAAATATAATTAATTGTTCATTGAATGTTTGATTCACTTGTAAATCCTGTAGGTTTTTTTTCTTTCAAAGAATTTATGGCATATTTTATATATCTTTTTCTGATATTGGGTCATTTTAATAATCTTTTGATTATCTGGTATATTTCTAAAATTATTCATCCATTTCCTTTAACTGTTTTGTTGACATATAACTAAGTAAAATAATTTTCTTTTTTTCCCTTTTCAATTGTGAATTTTTTCATTTTTGATAGAATTTAGTTTTCCTTTTCCTTTTAAAGATCACATTAAGTAGTTGTTTGTGTTTATTAATCTATTTTGTTAGTGTTGTTTCTGTTCAAAAAAATTTTTTAAAAAGGCTCCTGGTTTTAACAATTCAGTTAATTTTTGCTCTTTTTCTTAAAATTAATTTTGATTAATAGAATTTCTTTAATCTCCCAAATGTCTTCTTTGTCATTTAATTGGGAGATACTTCATTTGTTGTGTTTTTTCCACCCAGTTGTATGTCCAGTTCATTTATTTGTCCTTTTTCTGTTATGTTGATGAAAGCATTTAGAGATGTAAATTTTCCCTCCAAGGATTGAACTGGTGCATCCCATTCATTTTGTTTGTCTCATTATCATTGTCACTTTCTTTGATGAAATTTTCTATTATTCCTATTATTTTTTTTCTTTTACTAACAAGTTTTTTTTAAAGAATTATTTGTATTCCAATTAATTTTTCATTCTTTTTAAAAAAGCTCTTTGTCAAATAAAATTTTAAAAATTCATTATGAATAGTAAATGACATGTTTAGTATTGATGAGATTTAGATTTGGGGTACCCAAATCAAATTAGAGTTACTGGTGATCAGGGAGTTAAATAACTAAATGAGGTCTTGTGGAGGCGCAAGGGTAGGGAGTTCTGGTATTCCCTTCTGGCACTGCAAGAGTCCCTTGTAAAGGAATTTACAGACCTGAAAACCTAGATTGATAAAAGAGGTTTATTATGGGGATTGGAAGTGAGGTTAAAGTCTAGATAAGGAAAGAGGTGAGAGTAAAGAGAGAAGGGGCACTGGAAATGTTCCAGTGGACTTCAAGCTCCTTGGGATGCCAAGTATAGCATAGCTGGCATATTTGGAACCTCTGCAAAGAGAGGGTTTAGTCTGGCTTTTTTATGATAGGAGGTTTTGGCTACAAGCTGAAGGGGTGGAGTCCCAGGCTGGCTCCTCAAATTCAATCGGTTTTGGGACTGAGCTGGCCCCACCCAGATAACAAAGATAAAACTGTGTTTGGGGTGGAGTCCCCTGACTGAAGCAGAGACAAAGGAGGTTTTCTCCTTTAAGGACTGTCAGTTTGAGGGTTCCCTCTTTATTATTATTTTGTCTTTTGTTGGGGGTGGGTGGGAGGTTTTTATGTCTTAAAAGACAAGGTTTTTTTTTTTTTCTTTTTAAAGGTGCTATAAATTGCTGATGATCATATCAGCTTTTTTTGTGTTCCCTTTCAGGAAGTGGAGATCTCTACAGCATCTAAAATTGTATTCTGGCCCTTAACTTTTTTCTTGTTTATCTTTTAATTAGACTTTTCTAGTTTTGACAAAGGTACAATGAATTCCCCACTATTATACTTTTGGTATTTCTTTTTTCCTACAATTCAGTTAATTTTTCCTTTTAAGTATTCAGATGCTATATTATTTGGTTGTAGATGTATTAGGTATCTGTGATACCTTGAATCATAATATGGTTACTAGCTTTTCTTTTTATCATGCCAAATTTACTTGTTGGAAATCATGATTGATATATGTTTGTTTTTTAAATTTCAACTAAAGCATAATATTTTGCTCTAGTCCCTTATTTGAACTCTGTGTGAATCTTTATTTCAAGTATATTTCTTGTAAACTCATATACTGTTGCATTCTCTTTCCTAATCTATTTTGCTATATTTTTCTGTTCTATAGATAATTTCCTAACATTAACATTCACAGTTATGATTGTTCATTGTGCATGTCATCCCATTTTCCCTTCTTGTGCTTTTTGCCTTTCTTTGCTCCCAGTAGGTAGCTTAAAAAAAAAAAAAAAACCAACAACAACAGGGACTTTGCCCAACATTTATCATTGATAGAGGTCTTTTCTGTTCTCTTGCTTCTTTTCTCTTCCATTTACTTTCTTTCCAATTACAGATTTTTACTCTTAGTTTCCTTTTAATTTCTCCTTTAAATATCTCTTTTGAGTTCGTTTTCCTGTACCATAACCTCTGTGTTCTTGTGATTTGTCTTCCTTTATTCAATTCAGATAAAAGTGAGATTTATGTAATGTTCATTCTCCCTTTTTGTTTGAATACTCTTTACTCTTTATCTGTAATGGTGTTTTCCTTCCTTTTCCTCTTTTTTTTCTTCTCAGTATAATCCTCTATCCCCCTCCCATTTGTCTTCTCCTGTGACTACCAAAATCGAACAAAACTACTTCTTAATCATGTTTCTTAAAACTACCTCCTAATCATGTTTCTTATTTATCATTTTTTATGGCCCTTCAAAATATCAGGATCCTAAGAATTTTTTCCCTATCCTCTTAAAAGCTTGTAAGCAATTCATTTTTATATAATTTCTTCTAATATTTAAATGCCTGTATGTAATCTTTTGATTTTTTTCTTGAATCTTTTGTTTCCTAAAATGTTAAAACTGGCTTTTTCAGGAATGATAGAAAAATTTTCTGCTTATTTTAGATCCTTTTTTTACCTTTTGGAATATTCATTTTAAAATCTCTTCTTTATAATGGCAGTTGTATTCCTAACTGTGGCTCCTTGGTTTTTGAATGTTTTCTTTTTGGTTATTTGCAGTGGTTTTACTTTGATCCCACAAATCTAGATTTTTGTTATGATGTTCATAGAAATTTTCATTTTGGGGTTTTGGGAGGTAACCAGTGAATTCTTTTTGTCTTTGTTTTTATGGATTTAAGAAACCTGGGCAGTTTAAAGTTGTGATTTCTTGAAATACTGTATTCAAGGTATTTGGGTTTCTTTTTTCATGATTTTCAGTTACTGCAATAATTCTTAAATTATCTTTTCCTAAGTTGGAATCTCAGTTGAGCTTTAAGGAAAGGGAAAGACTTTAACAGAAATAGATGGGGTAGAAATAGGGGAATGGGAATATATCCCCAAGGAAGTCATAAACATGG
The DNA here is from genome assembly GCF_016432865.1 of Antechinus flavipes. NCBI lineage: Eukaryota > Metazoa > Chordata > Mammalia > Dasyuromorphia > Dasyuridae > Antechinus > Antechinus flavipes. The sequence goes on from NC_067403.1 coordinate 29,645,739, forward strand.
AAAAGGGTAGTATGAGTATGGGGAACAGAGTAATTTAGTATAGCTAGGAAGTAGAATAGTGTAGAATGTAGATTGGAGAAAGTCTGAGGCCTTCTTTAATGACAACCATAAGTTAGCAATGAGAAATGACTAAAGACTTTTAAGCAGAAAAGTACCATAATTCAGTTGATATATTATAAAGCTTATTTAAGAACGGATATGTAAAGGCTGGATAAGAGAGGGGATAGTCTAGAGGTGACAAGAAATTATTATCAGAACTTACTGAAATGGGGAAATGGAAAGGCTAGGATGGATACAGAAATAGTATGAAAGTAAAATAAAGAAGATTTAGCAACTGGATGGGTAGGATGAGGGGAAAAGGGAAGAGTTAAAAATTGTAAGCCAGAGATATGAAAAGGATGGTGGTACTATTAACAGAGAAACTGAGAGAAAAAAGGTTTTGGAAGGAAGATAGTGATTTAAATTTTGTATATGTCAAGTTAGAGGTGTCATTAGCTTATGCAAATAATGATAGCCATTAGGGAATTGAAATACAGAACCTGAGTTCTGAGAAGAGATTTGGAAATGATGGGAAGTAGAGGAGATCATCAAGAAAGAGAAGAGAGCCAAGTTTTATAGGTGATAATCATTTGATAGGAGAAAGGAGGAAGAAGAGAGGAAAAATCTGTCAGAGTTGTAGGAAGATGGTACAAGAGAATGCTTCCTTCACAAGACATCATTGGAAGAGAGGATATTAAGAAATGTGGAATGGTGCGCAGTGTTAAAAGCCATGGAGGAATCAAGGATGAGAACAGAAGAAATATCTGAGTAGGTGATAAGGAGTTCATCAGTAGCAATGAGCGAGCCTTTTCTGTAAAATGATGAAAGTTGGAAACCAGATTATATGAGATATATTAAGATTATGAGGAAAGAAACTTAAAGCAGCAAATATAGATCCTTCTTTTTCCATAAATTTTAGCAGCAAGGAGGATAAGATCAGGCAATAACTTGAGCACTGCATGATCAAGAATAGGTTTTTTTTTTTTTTTGTTTGTTTGTTTGTTTGTTTGTTTTTTTTTTTAGGATAAGAAATAACTGAACATATTGATAGCATGAGTAAAAGCAGGGGGAAAGTGAGGAAATACAAGAAAAATATGGGAAATCTTCTCTGATTTAGGATCAAGACTATAGTGATAGTATTGTAAAGAGGAAAGTATCATTTAAATCTGCCTTCCTTTCTTTCCTGAAACTGCCTGATACTGATGAAGTAAAGACTGAGTTAGCACTCTGCATACTTTAGAATCAGCCGGAGTCAGGATAAGCAAAAGTCCTTGGTCTTTATTCTTGGTCAAAAATGAGAGGAATGGACACAGGACTCTCCACACTCTCTTCTTCCTCTCCCGCCCAAAAGTGACTCTGGCTTGTCTTACTCCACGCGCAAATCCCTCCCACAATTCTCTGTATACACCAACAGATGGAGCCAGCACAGAATAGTGAGGCAGGTCATTTTCAAAGCATATGCTAATGGAGTATTGTCCAGTGGGTAATTAGCCTTAGGTGCTCGGTTGTCCAACCTCAGTGCATGAACTCAAGAGTTTCAGCCCTTTACAAAGGAATGTTTTTATTCATCCTTTAATGATAATGCCACATAATATTGGTTCCAGTACCTTTTTTCCTTACGTCTCCGAGTACCTTTTTTTTCTTAAGTCTCCAATCTCCAAGTTCCCTCATCCTTCCACATTATTAATAAGATTGAGATTAACCATATTGAATTTTCTCAGAGACTCTAGAATACTCCTCTAGCCCAATCGATGCCCTCACACATACATGGTTCCCTTTGGTCTCAGATAAGAAGTTGAAGCCTGGAATTGAAGTGCAAAGCACCAATACAAATTTGGAATTTGCTTTGCTTTTCAAAATTTAACGTACAAAAGTATTAGCACCGAAATTTTGATTCAATCAAAAGATTATTTGCTTTGACTTATTAAATATTTTAATCCTAAAGGGAGGTACTAAAGTAATTATTGTTCACAAATGATCCATTTTTATATTAAAAAAGATAGTAAATAAGAAAAACAGGAGCTTTTATTTAAAAGTCTCTTAGTATTTAAAACAATAATAAAAGCCTTGTGATTCCAGCAATATAGAGCCTATATGCAAGGAAATTCTTTGCCAAGACAGATCTGCAAGTCTGGAGCACTGATTAGATAAAGTGACTGCCTAAACTTATAGCCAGTGGCCACAGAGATGACACTTAGATTAACCTATTTTCTTGATTCCAAGATCTGATCTCTTGTCATTAGGCCATGCTTCCTATTATTGATTAAAACTTCCCTATTTGCCTTTTAATGTAACATTAAAGTACTCAATCCATGTGAATACTCAGATATCAAGTGAGAGGATCACTTTCTTATTTAAATGTCTAATACAGTAGAATAGTTGTGTCTATAAACTATATTTAACTTTGAGATACTATGCTTTGAGAGTGAGATTAAGAAGGAAGGGAAGAACTCTTGAATTATACTCTTATATTAGTTCTTTATATTTGCCTTTGGTAATTATTTTGTTTAAAAAAAGGCAGTTTATATACTGAGAATGAAGTTACAAAAATGTTGTAAAGTGTGATGTAAATTTACAGTCTTTTTTTAAACCATGTAGGAATTTTTAGATCAGTAAAACATAATGAAATTGTTTTTATTTTATAATGGAAATTTAGTTGAAAGAGTAGAATGATGTAGTTGAAAAAAATGTTCAACTTGGGGCAGAAGAACTGGGTTCAGATTTTAGTTTTGGTATTTACTTTGTGACCATGAACCAGGCTCTTTGAATCTTACTTTTCTCAGCTGCAAAACAGGGATAAATATATCTTTGCTACCTCCCTTTCAAGATCGAGATGAAGAAAGTACTTTGTAAGCCTTGAAAAACAATGGCTTATTACTATTATTAGCAGCAAATTCATTTTCCCCTCAGATTTTAAATTCTTCTGACTGTGGACTGTTTTTGTCAATATCTCCTGCAGGCTCAGTCCTCCTGTACTTCCACTATGTTCTGCAAAAGAAATCCATTCATCTATTGATAAATTTTTCAAAGTAGAACCATCTGAAATTACCAATGGTTGTTTCCTTGCTGTCCTAACAAGAGAGGTAAGTCTAAAAATGACCCCAACCCTATACTTTCATGTAGAAAATTTCCCTGATGACTAAATTCAGCTTTCTTAATTATTCTTGAATTTATTTGTTGACTCCCGTTTATATCCTTATTTCCCTTGATATTCTAATGGAGGGCTGGTCCTTCTTCTGAGACTAGTAAGTTTTCAGTAATTATCAGTAAGTTTGGCTCCAGACATATTGGTCTAGGTCATTGTTTCCAGTACGAGTGCCTCACTTTTTCATATTTTTGCCAAAACTATGGCCATAGTTTAAAATTAATGCCAATCCCACACTCCTGCCAGTTGAAATTTTATCTGTCCTTAAAGAGTCAGTTCAAATTTCATTTTTTAAAAATTCCTTCACTCAGAAGAGATCCCAAGATCCTAAGAATCACATAATAATTTATGTCTCATTCACTTTTCACTCTGGAGCTTGTCTTATATGTGTGTACATGTCTTATATTTGTTAGACTATCACGTCTAAGGGTAGAGGCCATGTTTTATTCTTAGGTTCATTGAGCCTAGAGCTGGAAGGGAACCTAGAAGACCAACCCTGTTTTATAGATGAGGAAACTCATCATAGATTCATAGATGAGGCCCAGGGAGTTGGTGATTTGACCATGGTCACCAGAGAGTAGAAACCAGGCCCCATGACTCCAAGGTCAGTGCTCTTTCAGGTCTATTGTTTAGTACACAAGAGTTGCTCAATGTGTTGCACTGATTGTTGCTGTTATGCTCTTTTAAAAAAAAAAAAAAAAGGGAAGTTGAAAGCATGGTAGCTAATGCTGCTACAGAAAGTTCACCATTCCATTTTTATTATCACTAAGTCTCTTTTAGAGTTTTAAATGATTGGCTAACATGACATCCGAACTAGATGTTGGTATCAATAATGGTATGTTATGAAGTAGAATTCAGACACACTTCCCCCCACTTTCAACTTCTGCTTTCTCTGACAATGACGCTCTGTGATGTCAGTCCTCTCCTGACAGTGGTGTTTCTATATCAGCTAATGTTCATAACATAGATGAATTTATTACTTTTATAATTACTATACCTACTTAATTTAGATTGATTATCATTTTCGTGTCTCAGTCTTTGTAAGAGTATAAATGCCTTTATGGTGTAAGGATAGTGCCTTTTTTTTTTTTTTTTAAACTGAGGAGACTTTACACTAGTCTTCTCATCTTTTAAAAAACAAAGTAGGAAATGAAATTACGGGCAGTTTTTTTTTTTTTTTTTTTTTTACTAGTGGAGAAGCATAGTATCTGAGAGTTACATTTTGGGGTATAGGAGAGAGAACAAATTCATAAATTACAAATCTGCTTCCAGTGTTTATCTGGAATGCACTCATTCCCCTATCTGTACCTGTAAAATTCTTTAGCTTTCTTCAAAGCATAGCTTCTACACAAGGTCTTTTTTCATCCTACCAGTAATCTTTCCCTCTTGCCAATTTTTTGCATATAGTGTGTCCCAAAAATCTTAGGGCAGTTTTAAACTATAAAACTTAAGACTATTGTTAGACTTATGAAACACCCTTTATTTTGTGTATTGACTTGTGTGTATATATTATATCCCAAGCTCTTAGGGCAGTGACATATTTGTTTTGCAACCTCATTTCCTAGAATAGCACCTTGCTGGTTGCTTGGTTGGCTCTTAATATTTATCAAAATGAATTATATTAAAGAACTTGTCATCTCCTGTCTCTCATAGTTTAATCTGGTGATACTCTTCTTAGCTTTTCTTTTAGCTTTAGCGTTGGGTTATTTGTTTTTTGTCCTTAGCGTTAGTGTCCATTTGTTTCATCAAACCTGTCCAGCTTTTATGTAGTCACTTGATCATTCTTGTTTATCACATATCCTCACTACTAAACTTCCCATAAAACAAACAAAAAAAAACCTATTGAAACAACATTCATCATTATTATTTTCCATTATGACTTGTCTTAACTATAAAAAAATAGCTCTTATAGCTATAATTTTGTATCCAGTATCTTCAATAGCCTTCCGTGAGATGGCCTGTGAAGACACTTAGGTTTACAGAGTGAATAACTGATGGAGCCGGGATTAGGAGTCAGCTATGTCTGATTCCCAGATCGCTTCTATTAAATTATGCTGCCTTTCTTGAAGGGGCTACATCTTGTATATGACCCAGTTGCTTTTTAATAAAACAAAGCTTTAATTAAAAAAAAAGCCTTCCAATGCAATCGAGATATTTTATAAATATTTGATAAACTTCCTAGCTCAATGGATAGAGCAGTATGCGTATAGACAGCAGAATTCCTGCAGGGAAAGAGAGAGGAGCACACATCCATTATATTTTGCAGCACATCATTCAATGGGAATGTTGTGTCTAGTTCACAGATTGGGAAATGGGTAACATAGTCCAAGTCACTTACTGAGGAGGAGTACACTATTAAGGCAAGGCTGTGAATAAGTAGAATCGATCAATTACTGTTAACACTTCTGTTAGTCTTGTCTATATAATATAGATACGGATTTTTAAAATTGTTGCTGAAATGCTACATTTAAAATATTAGAGGGGCATCATTTAATAGAACATTTTTTTAAAAATTTCAGCGGGACCCTTCTGAGACAGTGTCTGTCAAAGACGTTTTGGCCCGTGCTGCAGCAAAGGGATTGCTAGATGGTATTGAGTTAGCCAAAACATCGAAAAGGGAGAAAAAGAAAAAGAAATCTAAAACGTCACTGGTAAAACCTTCTGCTAATGAGGGCATGAGCACACAAATAAAAATTGCAGAGTTCCTGAGCCGAGAGATGAAACCACACGCTAAGACTAGTTCAGAGACGCTAACAGCCAAAGCACCTGCTCCACAGAAAGGCACAGCCCCGTCAAGTTCTCCCCCGCAGAAAAAGCTTGTCAAGATGCCGCCTAACGCCTTGGTGCCCTCCCTTATGAAGAACTTGCCTTCCACATCCAAGGGATTCGAGAGGCAGATGATCACCATGAAGCCGCGCCCAGAGGACAAAATGGTGGCCCTGAAACCCGTAGAGATTGTTTTGCCTCCGGTGATGGTGACGTACTCTGGTGCCCAAGCCAACAAAAGCCAGATTCCAGCACCACAGTTCTATTACCGTTGGATTGGAGGCAAGACTGGCAGCTTAGGGACACCTTCGACATCCAAAAAAACAGAAAAACCTAAAGAAAACTTACCTTCCACTGCAGTGAGGCACCCTCAACCATGGCTTTGATCATCACCTGTTATTTTCCAGGGGTCAAAGGGCAGAGTATTTTTCTACCACGTTTGACCCTTCTCTAAAGGTTAAATATCCTAACATAGATATTTATCCTTTAGGTCCTCAAGCCTCTACTGTGAATCTAAATGGGACACTACATTCAGAGGATTAAGATAAGTGACAATAATGTAGTCCAGAAAACTAAGCAAAGCGGAGTTCACCAAACTGGATAGCTTGGTGCTTTCTCTGTTTAGAATGCAACAGTTGTAGATTCACTATCAGTTGTTAGACTTTTATTACTTGGTCAATAGGACATCAGAGTTTTAAAAGAAAAGTGGTAGCGTCTTACCTAAAGATAGATCTTTATCTTATCCACCAGGTTTATTTAAGAACTTAACTTTTAAGAAGACAGCTATAGGAACATAGTTGAGAAAAGATGCTGGCCTTGTCAGATGGAGTTTATATTCTTATTTTAGCACGCATCTTGTTGTAACTAACATTGTAAGACAGCCTGTCCAGTTCAGCCTTTAAGCTGAACTTTTAGTATACAGAAGTTAGGGAGACTGCTTTATACTGATACTGAGACTGATTACAAGTAGAAAAACAGGAGATTCTAAGGACCCCATGGGCTGTACAGAACAATTGTTCTTTTATCTAGTGATAATACCTCTCTGAGGGTGAGCTTTCCAGGGTCCTGAGCAGGAGAAGTGAGCACAGCTATTTTTTGACCACTTAAGTCAAGTGCTTTTTAAAATAATGACTGAAAGCAAGTTTGTCCTGAGTATTATCAGTTCCAAGAAGATGTAAAAATCGTTGGATCCAAGTAACACCAGTGGTTGAAGAAACCCTAAAGATTTCTAGTTCCACTTAAAAAGATCAGGTGAAGTGTGAAAAGCTACAAGTCATTTCAAATTGAAAACAGTAATCACACTTTGGCAAATCATTTCTGTTGCACAATCTGCTAAAATATATTAGCATTTTGTTAATTATATTAAATACCAATTCATCTTCTAAGTATTATCAACTGCCTACTAAGAATTAGTTTGATTGTCATTTCTGGGTCTACTGATCTCTTTTCATCATGGCAACAGAAATTGTTTGACAGTAAGTAGAACTAGTTACAACTTTAGTGTCTTTTAAAAATACTGTTCAAAAAAGTTTCATAAAGTTTGAATTTAAATGATGTTCTACACCCAAAGTTCAGTAGTGTTGAAGTGTTGAACAGTGTTGTATAAATTACTCATTTCTGAATATTTAATTCAGGTGTCTATACACGATAAAATTTTAAAATAACTTAGTATAATTGTAGTAGCATGTTTACGTGTTAAAAAATGAAATCTTAGCCATATATTTGAAAAAAAGGAATTGTGATTTTCATTTTAACTAATAAATTGTTTGCTATTTTAGTTGGAGGTTTACATTGTCTCATAGGTTAAATATTAATGAAAAAAGGAATAAAAAGACTCCTGTTTTTACACAGGAAAAGTTATGTTACTTGGAATCCTCAAAAGAAGAATTGTTATGTACTAATTATGATTTTTAAAATTGTCAAGGAGTACAGCAGTGTTCTTTTTATCTTTATGAATGTATAAATCATGAGCCACAAATACTATAGTTTATCTAATTGCCATATGTTCATCATCATCTCTGATTTACAGCTGGTTTAGAATTCACAATGCTTCCATGAACCTGTTCTACTTAAAAAAACCATATTTCATCTTGACAGCAAAAAGACTATTATTTCTCATAGCTGCAGTATTCCATTTTCTACTAGAAGTAGTTCTAAGACTGTGTATGTCTTCTTACTCCAATGGGGGGGAAAAAACTTTAGAATTATGAAGAAATTTAGTGTACTTTTCCCCACTCTGTTGCATTTGGTTTTTGTAGTTCTGTTAGAACTTGCATTTCAAATATAAATTATTGCATTAAATTATTTTAAACTTTTTCTTTACATTTAGCATAATATGAACATTCTGAATTAAACAGTTGTCCAATTAAGCTTCTTTTTAATGTAAACTTTTAATAAGAACATGATAGGGCTTTAATGATCAATCATTTATAATTTTTTTCATAATGAAAGAAAATACCACTTAGAATTATATATCTTACCTAAGGCTAAGCAGGGATTTAGCCATTGCGATTGAATCTTGATGGTCTAGAACTGGACCGCACGCTCTAGTTTATGATGTTGGATTATGAAGCTATTGCTGTGTTGCTATCTTCAGTCAATATATGTCAGGTTTCTTGGTCCTTTATGAGAACTGTGCTGTTCAACCTTAGGTGCTCCTATGTTCATAGAGTGACCGATGTCTAGCGTACCTCCCATCAGCCCTCAGGTAAGAGTTTTGACTGAGTGGTTTTATAATCTGGATTTGGTGTTACATCAGACTATATGTAGCCAGTCACTGAACCATGACTACTTAGTTAAATGTGAAAACATTTTGAAAGATAGTATCCTGGTCACATTTGGTCAGTTGTTTCTTTTGGGAGGTGTGAGGTATGTTTTCCTTTGAATTTTCTTGAGAACAAAAGTTGAATTCTGAGGCCAAAGATGAGATGATATGCTGCATTTGTAATCAGAAGTAGGTTTTCAGAAGACATTTTGTGGAATGAATATTTGTAACTTAGAAAGATACAGAAGTATGAATTGTTTTATTGATTATCTTAGTCCCTTAGTTCTTTAATCACAGTGTGATGTCACAATTACCCAAGTGGGAAACCTAATAGTTTTCCTTCCCCCCCCCCAAATTACATATATCTAATGCTCAAAAAAGGCTAGTTGCTCTGGATATATCAGGTTCTTATGGTAAGTGAAAGATTGGGAAGGAAGTTTTCTCAACTAGATATAACCATTCTTTAGCGAGACCAGTTTGATAGTTTTTTTTTTTTATTTAGCCCCTACTAACTGCATGACCCTATTCTAGAAACTATACAAAAATGAGATACAAAAATGAAAATTTTAGCATATGGAGACTTGGAGGGATATAATCCTAACGTGGAGGACAGATAGTCTATGGGAACGTGCCAAGTGAGAGAGGGCAAGAAGTGATCAGGGAATATTGTGTCAGATAGACAATAGGAAACTAGCAGAGGTTTTTGAGCAGGGTAAGACTTGGCTGTTAAAGAAATTATTTTGGCAAATGAAGGATGGATCAAAAAAGAGAGACGCGGCCAGTTAAGAGGCTGTTGATGTAGTGAAAAAGGGTGGCAGTTTAAGAGGTCATATGTGAGAACTACTCTGGCAGTCAAACATAGGGATTGAGGAAGAGGAAAGAATCAAAAGTGACTGCTTTAAGCCTGGGAGATCATAGCCATTAATTAGCAAAAATAGAGATGTTTAGCAATCAGCTGAAAATAGAGAACTGGAGCTCAATAGAAAACCCAGGATTGGTTAGATTTGGTAGTCTACCAAAGGGATAACTGAGCAGTGAGACAAAATTGCCGAGGGAGAAAGTGTACAGCTGAGACAAGAGGCCCCAGGACAGAATCTTTCGGGGGGGGTGGGGTGGGAAATACATTTTAGGCAGGAAAGAAAAAGAATGAACCAGAAGAAACTGAGAAAGTTAAGCTAGATGTTTAGAAAAATGTTATTGAAGCTGGGATAAAGATGACATCTTTTCTTGTTCATTCCCAAGAGTTTTATGAGCTATAAATGGCTCTAAGAATGTAAGCATTTAGATAAAGGCAATTAAAAGATGACCATATTCCTTGCAGATAAAAAGTTTGCATTAGAATACTTATCCCCTGAAGAGGGAGGTGAGAATTTTTGTAGAATTTTAATGGAAGAGTTATTGATTAGGCAAGAGAACCAGATGTATCTCTTCTGGTTGCTAAACGTGTACCACACTGGCATTTTATTCAGAATTTAAATATGCCAATAATAATACCAGTTTTATCTGGGAAAAGTGGTGAGAGCCAATTTAATCAAAGCCTTAATCTGTAATTAAATATGAAAAAAAAGCTGATACCTGTAATAACTGTATCTTAGATGGCTAAATTGATATTTTAGAGGCAGTTCAATTTTGGAGATTTTGAAGTAAAACAGCTAACAAATAAATGTATTTAAGTTTCTGTCCCCCCAAATATGACTGTTATTTCAGATAAATGAGTCAAACATTTTATTCAGCTAAGTTTATTCTCACAACAAATTACATTTAAATGTGTAAAAGTGGTCAACAGCAAAATGAAAAATAAAGGAAAACAAAAGTTTCTTTTTGGAATAAGCTGCTTTGATTAGAACTGAGATCTTTGACATGATAAACCTGGAGCAAGTATCCTTCCGCCAAACTTCAATTTCCTTTTGCTGATTGTAAAGCATGTATTTGAGCCACATATTAAGATAACTAAGCTTATTGAACACAGAACTAAAAATATTTTTAACATTAAAGCTGAACTCATATCAGATCTTCGAAAAAGGCAAAAGAAACATTTTGTTGCTACACGGGAAAAGAAGATAGAATTAGGGTTTGTAGCAAGTTCATCCAGTCTTAGAACTTTTAATTTTCAAAACTGAAAAGAGGGGAGTTTTTTTTTAAGCTCTAGGTTGCTGTGCCCACAGTTTATCATCTAAGAACTCATTTTAATGGAAGTGGGATTGATAACCCATCATGCATTTTAAAATAGTATTCTAATTAGTTGTAGATGGTCTTATATGAAAGTGGGGGGAAGGGGATATGTATACAATAATAAATGAAACAGCAAGAATTTTAAAGGACATTAAAAAGTACAACTTAATGTTTCAGTCTGCAAAGTAAAAGCTTAAGCTAGACGGTGTTGGCTACATTTTCCTTGTTCTCAAGGAGCATATTATGAGGTGGTATGTCTGCATCTATCTTTCTAATTGCTTTTTAAAAAATAAAAGAAATGAACTTTACACATTTTGCCATTTCTTCTACATACTCCAATAAAAATATGACTACAAATCATTACAAAACCACCTTTTAGGTAACCTATAATACACGGAGATTACTTAGAACTGGATACATTGTGAAATAATGTCCAGTAAAGATTATAACATAATAATGCAGTATATTTCAGTAAAAATAGAATAAATAAAATAAAAATATTTTAAGCTGTATTTAACAGGTTAATTCAAAAATGACACAAGACATACAAGGCAAATAGTGCACATGGCTGCCTGCTTACAGAATCACTAGATAGAAAGAATGCATAGATAACTGAAGTGTCACTACAACATTGGGTAAAAACATTGGTATTCTCCCTCTCTCTCGATCTCACACTCGCAGGTACAAGCACACACACATACACTTCATACATACTTTTTGGCCATGGCAGAAAGTGTCTGAACATACTGTTTAAAATAATCAGTTTTATAAAATTAATTAGCATTTAGGTAAATATGCAAAGTTATTTTAAAAGCAAAATATCTGCAAATATGTTTTCATATGTAACGTCTATTTATTTGTCTTAATGCTTCCTATAATTGCATATATATATGCATATATGTATATGCATATATACACATATATAAATTTGTTGCTCAAAGCTAGCTCAGTGTTCTTGATCCTGACAACAAAACAAATAGCTTAAAAAATAAAAATGAACTCTTGGTTCTGATGGAATTTTTCTAAATGAAAGTGGCTTGATTTTTATTTTTATTGTTTTAGTCATTTTACCTTGGAAATCACCAAGATGGAATGTAGACTTCTGGGTGGAATTTTAAACAGGAACTTCTTAAAAGGACATAGGGATTTCATAATTTAGCATTTACTTCCAGATGCACTGGCCATTTCAGGGGGTAGATACCAGTAGAGGTGAGAATATTAAGTGTAGTAGTGACCCTGGAACTCAGCAGTTCCATTAGTTGAGGATTTAGAAGAAAATTCACCCTTTCCAGAGTTACATTAGGAGACCAATCACTAGTTGCCTTAAAAACTAGTCAGAATGTGGTAAACAGCAGAATGAAGTACTACCAACTTCAGTTCACTAAGTCACATATGTGTGGCATATGGGTGACTAGGGAAATTTATGTAACTCCTGCTTCTGTTGTACACATTTTTGTGGGGTGGGAGAATTCTTCTGCATGAATATATTCAGCAGCATCCAGACATATTTCCCACCCCCTGTGTGTTTATAAGAATTCCAGGATTGCCTGAAAATGAATTTTTCCATTCATTCATTTTTTTTTTTTTTTTTTTTTGCTTTTGAAAGGACTCTCATGACTGGTGTGGAGCCTGTAGAGTAGAAAGAAATGAGAGTCAGGAAGACCTGGATTGGAGTCCAGGCTCTCTCTCTAAGTTGACCTCAGGCAAGTCACAACTTAACTGGAATTCAGAGGGGTCTTTTCTCCCAATCTGCCACCAACTTTATCTCACAAGGTTAATGATGCTCAAAAGAGGTAATGATTTTTAGTTTTGTTACATTTTAGGTATGTTATAAATGTAAAAGGATTAATATTAGAAGCGGGAAAAATTAAATACACAGATGATCTTGATAATATAACACTCAGTAAGTTTAGATTTTCCTGTTAAGTCACATATTTAGATAGAAAACAAATGGGCAGAAAATAAGAATATTTCCTCCATATTATCTTGCATTATTTTGTTTTGTTCTAAATTGCTTTTGTAAATTTTAAAACAATTTTCTGTGGCACAGAAATCGATATATCCTATTCTGTTATTGATATTAAGAAAAAATGTGATAGACAAACTCAGGTAGAGTAAAATATCAACTAGACTGAGAAGAACCAGGTGCAGAATCTCAACTAAAAGATGGCTAATGCAGAGAAGATGTCACCAAGTGACCAATGTAAATGTATGTGACTGACATTGTGTAAATGGCATTGCTTCAATTATAAATGGTATTGCATAAGAGATCAAGATCAAACTTTTAAGGATGAAAGGTATAGATTGGTGTTTTTCACTTTAGGTGTTTACATTGAGCTACAGCAAATTGCTAACTAACATTCTAACATTCTCTGGTTGCATTGTTCAATGTAAGGCAGAGTATTGGAATACGTCCCACCCAAAATGCATCATACTTTCTTTGTGACACTCATTTGTTTCTCATTTTTTAGTTTGAAAATCATCTGATGGAACTACTTGTCTGAAGTGAAAGGATGACTTTTTTGATTCCTCAAAATGATGCTTCCCTCTCCCCTCTGACATCATAATACATAAACAGTAGTCGACATGAAAGGGTGTCCATGGTTCAAAAGCATGTCAAACAAAGTTGTCAGGTGGTTTCTAGACCAACGTCAACAATTTTGTCAACAAATGTTATTTTGTAAGAAACAAAACCAAACAAAAATCCTTGTTATTCTAGCCTACAGGAATTCAATGCTAACTATCATGTAGTATCTATTCCAGTGTTGCAAACAGGGCAAAGTGCTGAAGGACTTAAAAGTTGCTTGTGACAAATCCCGCTCAAAAAGACAGTGACCCCCGGCCTCCTTCCCTCACTGGGGGAGGGGGAATGGTCACCTTCTCGGGTGTGTGTGAATGTAGGTCCCGGTCAGAATATTTACAGTACCGACCTTCCACCGCTCATGGTGTAACTCACTTACACAATACTCATGCTTCTTTTCATATCACATGGTGGTGGCAAGGACGAGAGAACATGCTTGTCTAACATTGTTTTATTTTCTGAAGACAAAGCAATTGAATGGAAGGCAAAATAGTTCATGTTTCTGTAGTGTGTGTAGCTACGAGCTCTTCAGGTAAGAGAACCCTTGCATGTGTGCGGTTATGGCGTTTCAGTAACAGGACGTTTCTGTTTCAAAGTGTCAATGAGAGATAAGACGCCTCGTTTTACGTTGGTTGTGACTCTTCTGGTCACCGAGTCTGCTGGAGGTGGGGGTGGCCGAACTTTCTGTGAAGGAGGTCGGGCAACCAAGCACTTCTGATACCGTAACTGCAAGCAAGGAAAACAGATGTGCTGTGATGGTTAGTAATGTGTAGACATCTCCTCTGTATATTTTAAATGCACCGTAAGTAATCCACCCTCAGTCCCTCATCAACCCGGCAACCCATCCAGTTTTACTGTTCCCAGAATTGTGGAATAGCTCTTTTGATACAACACTATGGCCCAGATAATTATGGTTCCTACTCATTTCTACTTAGCTTGAGCAAATATAGCCATGAGCAAATATAGCCACCTTTCCTGGATCAGTGAAATACCAGTATTTCAGATGGTAGATACTTATTAAACAGGGAAGAGTTTTTCATTAGGTCTACAAAGCTTGAAGCATGTCACTGTTCAACAAGGAATAGTTTGTGGTTTAGCATCTTAATAGTCATATTAAAAGTTTTATAAAAAGCTTATTCATAAAATTTTAAATAGTGACAGTTTTGTTTTAAAGCTAGGTTAAATTAATAAACTGGGAAAGTTTACCTTTTAGACAATGCAGTGCTGGCCAAACAAAAATTTAAAAAACATCAGAATAAGGATTTGATTTTGATCACTGTTCAAGTTTATGGTCAAACATACTTCTTGACCATAGGTAAGCAACTTGGGCTCTCGGGGCCCAAGGCAAACTCTGAGATTGAGTGACAAAGTTCCCTATAGCAACAGTGAGAAGGTCGAGAAGGTCTAAAGAGCCAAAGTACAGAGTACAAGAGAGATGCTTGGGGACTTGATGGCAGGTAATTTCAGGCAAATCACTTGAAATCTGTAAAATAAGGAATTGGAACTAGATAGCTCCAAAGTTCCATGTTGTAATCCTGAAACTATCAAGAGATCACCCTGTATCACTTCTAATCCAGTTCCACCAATATCAAATGTTTACTATTTATTTTCTAGACATTCTAAGCTTGGGGTTTCACAAAGTATTAGCTCCAAGGATCCAGGAAAAAAAAAAAAACAAATTCAGTATCTCTTTCTTTACCAAATTCTAACAAGAATGTACAACCACAAAAATACTACAAGGACAAAATTTTCAGAGGTGGTATATATCACATGGTTGATGTGGTTAAAAAAAAAAAAAAAGCAAAACCAGCTGACATATCACCTTAGCATCTGTAGGATAAAAGTTTCTGGTAAGATGTATTACCTCTTAATTAAATTAAGAAATGGACATGGAGCTACATTGTCTCTCATTTGCATCAATAGAAAAATGGCTGACTTGGAGATGCTGAGGTGAAAATAGCAGAAAAAGGAGGAAAACCACCCTCAATATATTTGTGGATAAACCACCTTAGAAGGGCTGGCTAGTTTGGTTCCTCCCTCCTTGCCCTCTCCCCAGCGGATTCTTTTAGAGTAAGAAGCACCAAATCAGTGTTTTTAACCATTGCCAAGAAGAACCTTATCAGAAAAACAGACGTAGGCCCCATATGAGCCCCTATATGACTCCCTCCTCTCCTTGCAGATTTTCAGGTTTGCACTTGTTTTAGATACTAACTGTATTCCCACCAATTAATCACACAGATTATCTTTTGGAAAGAACTAAGCAACCCCAAGATCTCCCTGATCAAAAATGAAGAATGGAAAAAGTGACCAGTTGGGATGAAGAATGGAAAAAGTGACCAGTTGGGATGAGAAATGTATTAGCAGTTTGGTATCATACAACATAGTTTTATGTTAAATATTGTTAATTAAGTTGTTACTAAAACCAAATATCTCTCCCAGAATGCCAAACACCACGGAAGGGAGAGAGCCAAGATGTACAATTATACTAGATTTAGAAAATTAAACGTTATTTTAAACTAGCAAATAAAAACTTTATATTCATGACTGAAAAAGCCTGTATTTGCAGTTAAATGCCAGTTAATTATTCATTCACTGATCTTTCAGACTCAGGCCTTTTGCTTCTTTACCACCAGGCTGCTATCAATTAGAAACCACTTTAACACTGTAAAATTTAAATCTGTAAATTGTGCTCTTTGTTTAAATCATCCTTAAATCAGAGTTTAATTTTACATATAGCATTAATTAATTAATTCTTGCCCATGATTTTTAATCGTTTTTCATATAAATTAAACATCTTGAAGAGCTGGCTGAACTGAACCAGCTCAAAGGAATTGATTCTAAGTGGCATCCTTTAGCAAGGCCATTAAAGCAACCAAAAGAACCATGATCTCAGTGTTCACAGCATTAAGGACCACAAGTTGTTACTTGTAATTCTTGTATCAATGGAAAGCTCATAGTATGAATTTATTTTGAAGAGAGTACAAGTAGTAGAGCAAGAGAACAACTTAACCATTACGCTGTAGCTTTGGAGGAAAATTATTGGAAAGGAAGAAGAGGACAAAGAAAGGTTACTCACCATGCATGCAGCTTGTACAGCTTCTGATACATTGCCTGCATTAGGCTCACACCAGAAGACGTGGCACTCAAAACGCTGATTCCCTGTGTCCATGATGAAGGCAAAAGTATGAACGTCCTTGCCAACTCCCATGAAAGACAAGAATCGAACACGGCACTCCACCAGAATTTCCTCTTCATTCTGTGAGAAATGACAATGCAGCAAATGCAGCAAGTGTTTATGATCTGCTTAAAGTGGCTGACAGTGTATGAACTATTAACTTTCAGAAAGGCCTTTTAACAAAGCACAGTGAAATGAAACCATGAAAAAGCTGCCAAATTTAACTTGGAAAACCCATTTAAAAAAAAAAAAACTCTTAGAAACCCCCAGATTTGTCTAAAGTGATCTAGACTGAATAATAATAGGAGCTTAAATCAATCGATATGCACTTAGTCAGTATGGATTATCTTTTGAGCTATTTAGTAATTTATTAGCAACTCAGTGCAATCAGTACAAAGGACTTAAAAAAAAAAAAAGGAAACTATTAGATATTTTGATTATTCTTGATCTACCCTCTTCCTGTTATCAAGTTCACATGAATACAGTATTTTAACTGACAATACAATTTGTCGAGTAATATTACGCTCAATCATGATTGCTATATTGTAGAATACTAAAATAGGTTAGGATGAAGCTTCTTAAAAGCAGGGACTGATTTGTTTTAGTGTCTTAAATGCTTGTTGATTGATCATCTGCCATGTGACTTGCCAATCTGATTCCATTTCTTATTAGGTCTGAGAAGAATTAATCCCTCTTTCTCTACTGGTATTTTACAGGTCCAAGTTAATCTTCTTTCCCCAAAAAGGTTACGTGATCACTGGGGAGGGGAGAACTTAGGTAATATACTTCTTAAGCAGCCCCCATATTACCCAGTGGAGGCAAGTTCAACAAAAAGGTAGAACCCCCAGACTCTGAGAGGTTCATCTTTCAAAGATCAAAGACTCTCAGCACTTGAGAATCAAAAGGTAGGGCAGTTACCATAACTAATCAGAATCTAACTTCTGTGTAAACTTCAGAGCAGTTGGTCAAATTTACATTTCAACAGACACACAAATAATCACACCAAAATATGCCAGTTAATATTTTCATTAAAGCAGATCTCTAAATGTGAATATTAACTGTCATATAATATCACTGTTCTCCAACATAGACCCAAAGAGACTTTAATTGGTGTCCTTCCTAGAACAAGGCTGAAAGGAATGAAAGTAAATGAAGATTTGGCTCTGACGAACAACTTTGAAAGGCAATAATTCAGAATGATGATGACCTAAGCTACTCACAACAAAAAGATGAATTCGAGATGCAGAATCAGATAATTTTTGGCATGCATGGCTGACATTTTTGTTTTCCATCAAACTTGTTTGAACATAGAATTGAGAACCAAAAGGATCAGTGATAAGAAAAGTATGTTCAAACTAATAATAGGAAAAATGTAAAATCATAAACTTGGATTTAAAAGCCCACAGATAGGTACAGGCTGGAGTTGTAGATAAGAACTGGAAAAGCTAATGAGATCAAAATAGTATTACCAATAATTTGCCATATCTCTTGGTGCCCTTTTCTCTATGTAGTCTAGGTCTGGCCATGACCTAGCCATCTTGTCTGGATGACAAGACAAAACAAAGTAGGCCCCAAACCAGTAAACTAAGATAGTCAAAGGCTTACAAATCATGCCATCTGAGGGTGTGTGAAAGACCCGGAGAAGTGAAGATATGCAATCCTTTAGTCACATAAGGCTTTTAACAAAGCACAGTGAAGTTAGATAAAGTTAATATTGAAAATGTGGAGATAGAGGCTATATATTTGTGATATTAGTTGGCAGGATATCTTCCCTGGGAAAAGTCTGAACTAACTCTAGTTCTATGACTGAGTCTATAAAAAGTAGAAACCAAAGTAATGCTTCTCTGCAAAAACAAACAACAAAAAAACCAGATCTGACATAGCGTACGTGTAATCCAATCTCAAGGACACAGATATGCAGAATATAAAACTTTGTACTAGAAAATGTAGTAAACACTTGGTTTGGTTTCTATCAAAAATCAGCTAAATTTTAAGTGTTTAAGTTTTTGATAGAAACCAAACCAATTGTCTAGAATGGTTTCTGTAGCACATACCATTGTTTTTGATTACATGTATATAGTGCATTATATGTGTTATATATGTATATATTTGCATGCTATAAATAGTGCATTCGTGATCCTGTATATCTCCTCCACTAAATGCAGATCCCAGCTAATTCATCCTTCTCATTTTGTGCCCTCTCATTCTCCAAGGAAGATCACCCCAGCAACCTAGAGGTCTTCCTTGCTGCAGTATTTAGGCTACAGATCTGTTGCCTCTCATTCTCACCAAATGATCTTTTCCAGTCAACACAGATTCAAAGAACAGATGTTAAAAATGTCTTTGCCTTAAATACTATTGGATCCAAACAAAGCACATGCATTTAAGTCCTCCTTACCTTTTCGCTGATGACGGTCACAGTCGCATCTGCGACATTCATGGTAACTGGCAGCCAATCTTCTTTGTTCGATGAGCTCGTCAAACTTTCTATGGCATTATTCAAGGTATCCATACCTATGGTGGAAAACAGCATAAGGGCAGAGGCAACTCTAGAAAATCCTTCATTGTCAACCCTAGTCTGCAGAGGAAGATTCAGACAAGTCCAGTGGCTGAAGAAACCCAAGAGATCATAAGTCTCAAGTTATCCAGGAGGGAAATCTAAGCAAAACTGTTTCTGGATAAGGTTATGTTGGCTGCTTCTCTATCATGGATAAAAATGAGGGCTGGTTTCTAGCATCAGGAGGGAACATAAATTCCCTCTAAGATTCTGAAAGAGGAAACAAGAAGATAACTAATCACAGCAATCAAACTAACTACTGTTAGCTACTCTTCCCAAATCCATTGGACTCCAAATATACAAACAAAATAAATCTTACAAATAAATAACATCAGCACATTATTCAGACCAAAGGTCTTAGGGACTAACTAACAAGGACACAGGAACAATATGTATTGATAGGGATTTTACCTTCATTCAGCTTTACTTTTTTAGATCAAATCTGTCAAAGGTAACACATTTTACAGAGAGATGACCTGTTCCTCCATATTGGTCACCTTTAGCATCACACTGTAATGTTGGCATTGTACTGAATCATTTCTTTCCTTTTACATGGAGACCCAGGGAAGGTGCTTTGTGGGTTTTGATTTTTATTTTTCTAATTATCAATTATTTCCCCCCTCCCTTTTCTTAATTTCACAAACACAGTTAAGTAAAACAAATGAAAATATTTGTTACTTCCAAAAATGTGTTTCTTATTCTATATATTAGTCTATCATTTGTCATACAGTGGGCAGAATTCTTTATCAGTTCTTCAGATCTGTTGATCATTTAGTTTTTATTTTTATAAAGGACTGATTTTTTTCTTTCTTAAGCCAGATGGTTTCTGGGACTTTTTTTTAAAAAACAAAACCAAATAATTTTTAGAGAATAATAACCTCAGTAGCCCCCTAATTCAATTTGTCCCTGAACCAGGAATCTCCTTTACAACATACCCAATATCATCCAATTTTCCCCTGAAAACCTCTTGGGGGGGAGGGGAAAATCATTCCCAGGTGAGGCAGTCCATCACACTTTGGGGCCACTCTAATGTTTTTCCTGACATCAAATCTATGGTTGTCCCTCTGCAGCTTCTATCAATTGCCCTCCCAGAAAAGTTTTATCCTATTTCTTTCTAGATACTTGAAGACATTTATTTTCCTATCTAAACACCTCAATTTCTTTCAAACTAATTCTTTTCTGGTAGGTCAAAATCCCTACTGGATCACTCGCCTCTGGACATACGCTGTCCTGAAAACATAGCAGCCAGAAGAAAACACAACATCCCAGATGTGGCTTTGCAAGCCAGAAATGTGGCAAAAGTATCCCAACTCCAGCCATGCCTGCTGCCTCTTTCTAGAAAAGCAGACCAAAATGCTTTGTCCCTTTCAGAAATGCTCTAAGCTGTGATGGAGTGAGTGAAGGGTTAAGGGAAGGAGACATAAAAACGGATGCTGGGTAAACTTTAGCGCAAGATGAAAGAGTTCAACAAAAGGAACAGAGACAACAGGAATCATGCTAATCCTCCCTAGCCTGACAGTCATACGGCAGCACGCCCCCTTTCCCCAACCAAGGCCTCCCCTGGACTCCCATACACATAAGGAGAGACGTAATGGGATACATACCTACTGGTTTATCTACAGGTAGCATGCCCAAGTACTGCACGTGGAACTTCTGTACCAGTTCAGTCTTTGGTGTTGGAAAATCTACTACATGGGAATAAAAAATAACAGCTCTTTATCGGCACTTACAGGCCCACACGTTACAACTTAAATTTTTAAAGGCCCTCACACTTTTATGTCAAAGAGTTTAAAACTCCAACAAAACAAAACACCCCCTTCCTCAAAATCCAACTTAAACCATTTGCTTGTTTATTATAATTCTTATCTAACTACTTTAAGGCCACAAAGTCAGTCATAGCCTTTTAAATTGGCCTTCCCAGATGGGGCAGCATTATTTTACTCTCCACTGTTAAAACTGCTGTAGTCTGCTAGCTTGCTGTCTAGGTTATATTTGGGTCTGGAGGCTATTTAATCATGAAGAGCAGAATCATAGATGTGAAATAACGAACTATACATACAAAAATGTAACCACCCACAACTTCTTTCCCTCCATGCGGGCTGCCTTCCCTGAAATAATACATGATTCATAGGGCAAGAAAATCAACATTCTTTACTACTAGTCCAGCAAAAAATCCTATCCCACTGACACGGAGAATTTAAAGCATACGCCCCCGAGGAACACGGAGTTTGAGTGCCCCATGGCAGACATTCAATGAATGCTGAACTGAATTAAATTGAATGTAATTTTAAAGAGGAAATACTATGAAGTATCACCAGATTTAGGTTGATGATGGTGGCAGCAGTAAAATCCCTAAGTATTTAACGACTATATGCCCAGAGAATGCAAGGCACAAGCAACCAGGCCCTGCCCTCAGAGGAGCTTACATTTGAACAAAGGACACTGCACAAATATATAGTTATATGCAAAATACACAGACGCATATTTAGCACACATTCGGCTGCTTACAAGTAACTTTTCTGGGGGACAGTCTAGAAGTTGGGGAGAAACGGGAAATGCTTCAGGCAGAAAGAAAAGATGGGTGAATTCTGACATTTTGAAATAAGAACTTAAAAAAAAAATGATGGGCATGGAAGGTAACCTAATGGGAGGTCCAGAAATGGAATAAAGGGCTGTGTGAGGAATAGAAAAGTTGCTTTGGCTGGATACTAAGTTTATGGAGAGGAGGGATGTGAAATAAGGGTCGGAAAAATAGGATGGAGATGGGCTTTAAAAAAGCTTTAAACATTGAGGCAGAAATGACAATATTTGGCAATTAATGAGAAACTGAGACTGATACCAAGACTGAACCTGAACACCAGGAAGCGTGGGAGTGGTCATAGGGAAGACCAGGAGAAGGGTGAATTTTAGAGGAAAGAGAACGGGAATGGTTTTGGTCATGTTGAGTGTGAGGGGCCCATGAAGCATTCCGGTTTGATATACTTTAAAAAATGATAGGTTAACTGCTCTAAGAAGAAAACAGAAGAAGTCAGGCCTGCTGACCTACCTTGCAAAGGAACGTCGAGATTCCCATTAGTTCTTTCCTGTAATGAGCTGCAGGCGACAGCTTTGGCATTCTTCCGTTCGGCCATGATCTGGAGATGAGCAAAAACACTCTATGTGTGCTTGGCTACCGGTCAACGCAGAGAGTGTTCCAAATCATAAAGCTCTTCTCTACTACTTAGTTTGGGATTCCATCTTTGCTATCTTTTTGATGGAGATTTTGTACTCATTCCCAGGGACAATGTGTAAATGATTATTTTCCATGAATGACAGTCTCCTAATTCTTTCAAACCCTCAACCTTCAACTGATCTTTAATATGAGCGGTGGCCAGAACCAGTATATTTGTGTTACACATGAGCTGGTCAGCAAACTCTGGCCAGTGACCGCTGGGACTACTACACATTTATCCCCATGAATGTCACTTAATTGCTGGCTTACTTTTTGTGTATCAAAAAGGTCGATGTTCAAAATGATCAAGTTTGGCAGACTACTACGTTCATCCGTGATTTCCAAACTACCTTCTCTTTTTTTGAGAATTACTGTTGCTTTCCTTTATATTCTATTTCATTTGAACTAAGAATTAAGGGCTTGCTACGTGCAAAACTATGCAATGAGTTCTAGAGATTCAAAGAACAAAAATCAGTCCCTGGCCTTGAGAAGCTCATGTTCTATTGGGAGGAGAGGGAAGATGCCATATAAACAAATTAAGGCTTGATAATTTGGAGGAGGAAGTCTTGAGTATTAAAGTGCTCAAAGCTCAGGAAAAACTTCTTGGACAACGCAGCTCCTAAGTACTACAGGCAGCTAGAGATTTTGAGTTTTGTCATTCCTTTGACTAAGGGTCTTATGGGCCCAATTATTTGTGGCTGAATGGAAGTCAAGTCCCAAATTAAGTCAGTCACCGTGGCCTCTGGGATCTCTCCCAGTTGATCTGTATCAATCCCTGTCTCATGGTGGAAGGCTAGAGGGCCTGTGTCTCCTATCACACTGGTCCCTGAGATTTGCTCCAGAAGAAACAACATGTGGGCTCCAGGGCAGCGGGAGTGGAGGCTGAGGAGGAAGCGAGATGGCAGCCCAGCTTTCATTACTACGGATTGCCTGGGCCGTGTTGAAAAGGCATTATCTGCAGTTTATCAGCCACTGTTTGGACAGGAGTTAGGACATGGGCTGAACTGGGATGGGCTTAGGTCCCTACATGTGGGATGCTCCTGGAGAGGAGGCTTTAGCTCCACCAGGCACAAAATCAGATTCCTAGAGCTGCGAGGGACCTTACAAGGCATCTGTGCACCTCCCACCCAGGCAAGTGACCGGGGCCCCACGACATGCAGACTCGGGAGGAGTGGGCCAGCCGGGTCGGACAGCTGAAATACGGATGGTCCCTCACTGAGGGGCAGCCTTTGTGTACTTTGCCCAGTGTAGGGCTTCAGGCTCCTCTTCTCTGCAGACCCGTGTGGACACTCCTTTCCAAAGCATGGAATAACTCAAAGCCACAACACGTCCGATGCTTCCTTAAAGAGCCAGCTTTGTTAAGGTGAAATAGGCTACAGGGCCCCGTGGACTTTAGTTCCTTTTCTAATCTTAAGTTCCGCGTACCATCCCATCACCTGCCACTGCGTTAGGTGTCTGGGACTAAGGTTCAGTGGTCATTGATAATGATGACGAGGAACAGGGGTTCCGTGGTCCTCTCGGAAATGGCTGCTATTGTTCAAACAAGGGCCCTCACTGAGAGAGCAGCTCGTGGGCTCAAAGCACACACAACCCCATGCAAAGCTCATGAAGGGGCTGCCACGGGCCCAGGGTGACACCTCTTGCTGCCCAGCTGCCGCTGCCAGGCAATGGTCTGAGCAGCCTCCGGAGCATCTTCCCCCCTACAGGCCCCAAATACCCATCTTCCAGGTCTTCTCTAGGCAGCACACGGTGCCTGACCTAGAGGTCACAAGTAGGGGAGACTTGGCAAGCAGAGAGTTCCCATTAAAAAGCCCCGGGGACTCAGCTGGCCCTGAGCGGTGAGCCTGGGCTGACAGAAGCTACAGGAGGGGCTGCGCCCAGGCTCACGCGGCCCGGGGCCGGACAGCCACAGGCCAGAGTGCATCCGGGCGCGGGGAGCAGGAGCACGAGGAGACCTGGAACGGATCACGCCGGAATTGGAGCAAAGCAGTGGGGAAACGCCCGGCCCCTCCTCTCGCTAGCGCACACGCTCTGATGCTCCAGAGCAGCGGAAAAGTTACAGGGGCAAGGGAACGGAACGAGCCCGTCCATGCCACCGGCTCCGGGCCAGCTGGGGAGCTTTGTCCCGGGAGGCGCCAAGGGGCATCTCTGTGCTAGGACGGGGAGCCGGAGGAGGGGCTCTCGTGCCTGTCTGCAGGGGTGGGGGGAGCCAACCCGAATTACCTGGCCAGTCTCCTCGGGCCGCCTTTCCCCTCTGGCCCATCGCTGCCCCCAGCCCGAGCACTGACGCGGTGTTCACGGCCAGTGCCCCAGGAGGGCACAAGGCAGGAAGACTTTGTAACTTCGTCTCTGTCTGCATGATCCTGGGCGCCCTGCCCTCGGCCTCCCTGGGGAGCGTGGGGCACACACTCACCTTGGAACAGATTTCGTGAAGGCTCGTGGCGATGGCCTTGGCTGGCGTGTCACATCGAAACACGTGACATTTCAAAATCCTGGTGTCTTTATCTCTCGCTACATAAGCAAAATCTCTGTGCAAACAAAATTTGTCGACAGATTAGAAGGTCATTCTCTGCCAGTGCCGCCGATTTTAAAGTTAATGGAGCAAGCGCCCAGTACGTCTGAGTCATTAGCGAAGAGGATGTATGTCTTGGTTAGAAAAACAGCATTTTTTAACTGGCTCCTTGAAGCAGGGGGACAGTCTGAAGAATCACATTACAAGGAGATTTAGGATTCAAATGATGGCCTGTTCCTAACCACGGGGACTCCATGAAGATTCCTACCGAAAACAACCCTTACTAATGTAGGCACAGAAAGGACCGTTAAATGGATGGCAGTCTCGCACATGAATTTGCATGAGTGATGAGACAGGCAAGCCAGCGCAGATGAGACAGAGCGACATGGTCATGGCAGAAAGCTGAGCGCCGAGAACAGACACCGCAGCGGACACCCCCGAGAACGGGGGCTTCTCAAAGGCTGCTCTGGCTGAAAGACCCCAGGCCGCCCGGACGCGGGGCCGGCTCGGATGCCCCATGAGCACGAGGCTGAAGTTGGTTTTAGCTTCCGCTTTACTGATCAGAACAGCATGGCCGGCAGGCCACGGTCAGGCAGTCTCCAGCCTAGCACTTACATGAACTAAGTTTCCTATCTTTTAGCGAAGCTACGAGCTGCTCGCCCAGCAGACTGGTTCTCTTCCATTTGTACCGGGCAATATCACGGGTGCAATCGGAAGAAAACAATTCTATTAAGAGAGAATAACTTGGACTTTGTGATTCATAATTCAAAACGATCCTGGGGAGAGCTACCTCTGGGTTCTGCAGTTTGCTACTGTTGGTGAGCTGGCAAGGGGATGGAGCCGTTGTCCACGTGGGAACGGACAGAGGCCTCCCTGGTAAAACGGTGTATCTGTCTGAGACAGAACCCTTCCCAGAACATGCCGATTATGGCACCAACTGGGGAGGCGGCTCTGCAAGCTGTGAGTAAGTCAGGGCAAACTTCTCGTCACTTTTCCAACTTTTTTCGTAGGATTGGCCCATCCTCCTTTAAATATGACCCTCCGCCAGTTGTCCCCATTACACTACGGTAAGATTAGCTTGAAAGAAAATCTCAAGTTACTCGCAAGCTGTTCTAAAGTCTTTTTCTTTGCACTAGCAAGTTCAGTTCTTATTTTTCCCACAGCGGCTCCATTACTATTTGGCTTTTCTGAACACAAGCCCTTCCTATAGAATGATGAAGATGAGGATGATAGTAGCAGCTGGCCTTTATATAATACTTAGACTGTGCCAGGGACTGCGGATCATACTTTCCAAACATTCCCTCATCTGATCCTCACAACAACCCTGGAAATGGGTGCCATCCTTACCCTTCACTTCATAGATGAAGGAACTGAGGCAAAATCACTCGCCTAGGGCCATACAGCTAGCAAATGCCTAAGGCCAAGTTAGAACCCGGATCCTCTTGAAAACAGCCTGCACTTCTGCGTGAAGCATCTAAACCCCTCCCCCTAATCTGCTCTATTTTCCATCCTTGTTTCTCAAAGACAGAGGAGCTCATTGCATCAGGAAGAAGTTATCCTTCCCTGCTCATGCTATTCCTTCGTCCATTATTCCTGTCCATAACTCTCATTTCCCTATGAACTTGCACAATACTGAGATCCATTTACAGCACAATTTGAAATCGCGCTGTTTCACAGTGTTTGCTCTATGTTATCCTTCTCTATTAGACCACGATGGCTGCAGAAAGAATTTCAGACAGAATCAAAAGCCAGGGCTCCCAACTGTGTGTGACTTTGAATGAATTATGAACTTTCTTTGGATTTCAATTTCTTCTCTGTAGCATGAGGAGCCTGAGCTAGAAGGTCTAGTTTTACAACAGGTTCCCTTTTCTTGTTCTAAAATCACATCATTCTCCAACTAAATTTTAAGCTCTTTGGAGTAGGAACCATCTATTGTATGACCACCTCCCCATTTAATCCTGGCATCCACACACGGAAGTATCTGTTGGTCTCCTTTGTCGTGGCGGAACAGCCGCACTGCTCACTCTACTGTCTTTCTCTGGCTTAGACTCGAGACGATGAACATACAGAGAATTACAGAGACCACGGGAGGTTTGACACTGTGGGGAGACAGCTCACAAATTACCTGGTCTAATAACTATTTTACATATGAGGAGGCCGGAGCCTGGGAATGTTACAGGAACTGGCCAAGATCATCTAGTTCGGAGCGGCAGCAAAATCCCGAGCTAGCCCTTTCACTACCAAGGCTGCTTCCGCCACAAGGCAGTTCTTCACCTGGGATCCATGAACTTCTTTTTTTTTAGGAAAATGTTTTCATGACCGCATTTCACTATAATTGGTTTCTTTTGTGATCTTATGTATTTTATTTTATGCACCGAAAAAGTATGACTCTGAGAGGAGGTCCCTAGTCTTTGCCAATAGCCAAGCCCAAGCCAATCCTTGGGACCAAAAAGCCTAATTCCTGTGGGATCTCATGTGGCTTCAACATTTCCTCCCTATTGGAGGGCAGAGCACCAAGACACCGTGACCTTCACATTGATGATGGGCTGCAAGAGTAAGTGTAAGCAAGTCTAAGATAAAATTCTCATTTTTTTCTTGCTCGCTGGTCCTCAGCATCGGACCCTTATATAATATCTGGGACTCACTACTTTGCCCTCCACTTATCTAGAATATATGAAAATACAACTGGGCTGGGTTTGACTTTACAATTAAAAAAATGTTTAAGAAAATTTACTGTAAAGAATATTTTTTTTTTGGGGGGAATATGTTTTATTTGTTAACTGAATAAACTGTTTTTAAGAACTCAAATTTAAATATCCAAATAATTCTTGCTAATTTAATTGGTTCATGGAAACTTCCAATGTGAAAGCTCCCTCCTTCTCACCTCTTCTGTAACAGGGAGTGAGAGCACAGAAAGCTTAAGTGTTTTTTGAATTGTCGTGAAGTTAGTATGTTATCAGAGGCAGGATATGAATCTATGTCCTCAATTCATTAATCCAGCCTTCTATAACCTGCTGTCTCTTTTGCTAATGATACTTATGGTGCTAGTGGTCAATGTTCATTAAAAATATTGCTATCTTTTAGTGGTTGAACAAGTATTTACTGGGCAACTATAAAGCTATTATGTGCAAAGCATTATGTCAGGTGGGAATTAAAAAATGACCCTGTTCTTGACCTCTATCTCCTTTCAATACTGATCTTGACTCTATAGAAGAATATCCAATTTCTAACAAAAGTCAAATGTTTCATGCATGAAGAAACAGGAAAGATGCAAACTTTCCATTTCATTTTCCTCACCATTGCAGTTGGCAAGCTTACAAATGCAATAACAGCCAAGTTATACAACTGAGGATAAATTTTCCTGGAACAATATCTACTCAAACAATAGAGCAAAGCTATCACAGCTCAACTTTATGCCCTTCATTCTTACATGGGGCATCTCTTTGGACTCATTTCTTTTATTAAGCTTAATCTTTCTCTTCCTCAGGGAAACATGATTAATGTTTAAAGTATAACCATCTGGAACATGCCCCTTTCCAAATGCAGCAGTCACACACTTCCCTTTGGAAGAATCTGACAAAATTTCAGTCTCAATTTTCTAAATTCCCTCCCAGGTGAAAGGAAAATACAGTGGGAAGGCTAGAACAGATCTGGGGACTGAAGAATAATGAGGGACTCTTATGTATCAGGGATTTAACTCCTTCCTGCCAAAAAAAAAAAAAAAAACAAAAAAACAAACTAGCTTTCTCTTTCTCTGTCACCTCGAAGGTTAAAACATTTACATATGGCTATTAATTCTGCCTAGACTGACAATGGAGCTGCTACCTAAAATAGTTGCAAACCCACAAAATAGGGATTTGCAAAAAGATAGGTCACAAGTGTGAATTTCCAAAATTTAGGCTTCCTCTGAGAGTGTGAAAACATATGGCTGATCCCAACCAATTATTATTCCAAACAGAATCCAAAAAATTCTCAACTAAATTTCATAAAATAAGGCTTGAGTTTTTACCATTTACCTTCCAACGAAATTCTTTGGCTTTAGACTTGTGTTTCCCTATCATTAAACAGCAAGTACACTTAGTAATAGATTATAAAACCAGAAGGTCAGATTTAAATTGTGTTAAATATTCTGATTAAGTCAGCATTGTATTAAGAGATTTCAGAGAAGCATTGAAGAGGAATTTGCTCTTTTCCTTAAAGCCCCTTACATTTTAGGAAAGATTAAGATCATTTTCCTGCCCAACTGTCATTCAATCATGTAAAATATGCAGGGAAAAACCCACTTATAAAATAAGTATTCATAAAAAATTCCTGTACTGACCCTGTCTATAAATGGATGTCCCATTATGTTTGTTGAGACCATCACCTCTGTATAGAGAGAGGTAAATTAACATCTTTGATCATCTATCCTTTGGATTATAGTTATTGTGTTCAATTAGTTTTTAAAAAACATTTTTACATTGTTATTGTATAGTGTTCTCTGGACTGGCTTGCTTCACTTTGCACTAATTCAGTCACCCCAGGTTTCTTTGAAACAGCCCCCTTTTTATCTTTTCTTACTGCACAAAAGCCTTCCATTACATTCACATATCACATTTTCTCAGTTCATTTCCCCAGTGAATGGGTCCTCCCATCAATTTCCAGTTCTTTGCCACCACAAGAGCTGTTGTAAATGTTTCTGTGCTCTTTCTCTGACCTCTTTATGGGAATAGGTCTGGTAGTGTTATTGCAGGGCCAAAAAAATTCAGAAATAATTTGGGGGTCATGATTCCAAATTGCTTTCTAGAATAGCTGGACCAATTCACAATTCGTTATCAATGGTGGACTAATGGACTAAGGGTCACTTTTCAGTCTTACTCCATGGCTAGACCAACAACTATGTTTAAAAAAAGTAATGAGGCTTCTGTGGCTTCCTTCTCAGGCTCTCATTGTCTTTTTTTTTTTAAATCAATGAATTTAATGTATTTTCTTCATAAAAAACCAAAAAGGGCTTTGATCATTGGAACCTTCTATTTCTGTTCATTAAACCGCAGCTACAGTTGATTTGATTCTTTTGTCTAAAGATGCATCTGTCCTTCTTCATCTTGGTGCTTTTGTGTTCTATAGTCAAGCTTTCCTAGAAGTTCTTCTCCTAGAGTAATTTTTGTTCTGCTTGTAGAAAAAAAGCATTAATGGCTAAAGCTCTCTTCCTTTTGAGATGAAATCTTTCTATGTAAACTTTTAACTAAGGGTTTTCAGTCTCACAGCACTCTCACCTACTGATTCTCAAACTGGAAATTCTAACTCCAGCTAAAGATGATTATGACTGATCTGTCTGCCTTTTCTCTGAAATCTCTCCCTGTTTTCGGCTTCATTCAGTTTTGTTAATGGACCATCCTAACACTAATCTACCATTAAACTAATGCTCCCTTCCCTAAATTAGCTTAATTGATTTTGGATATATTTATCTTTTGTTACCTTCTTCCAATAGAATGGAAGCCCCATAAGGGCATGAACGATTTTATTTTGTGGATTTTATCCACAGTGCCTGGCAATTTTTCTCGATCATTCATTTCAATCATGTCTGATTCTTTGTGACCCATTTGGGGTTTCTTGGCAGAGATACCGGAGTGGTTTGTCATTTTCATCTACAATCTGGCAAATAGCAGGCACTTATTAAATACTTACTGATTAAAGTAAGAAATGTGGGTCCTTATGCACCTTATATTCATCTTTCTTCAACTAGTCTGTTACTCAATTTGTCCTATACAATAGTCATCACACATCTCTGTTTCTTCTATCTCAAGTCAGATAATATTTGTGAATGCATTTAGCATAGTGCCTGGCACATAATAGGCATTATATAAATGCTTATTCCCTTCCCCTTCTCATTTCCTCCTGACATTACAAATCTTATACCAAATCTTGGTCATGTTCTAATTTATTGAAATTTAGCTTGTTTCTTTCATAATGTATGTTTTCTCAAGGTGCTACTTTGATAACAGTGACTAAAACTCTGGAATTTTGTATGCACATTACAGTTAAAAGAGGTATTTTCTGCATTGAGTTCTTTATATTAAGTCCAGCGTTCAAGATCAAAACCTTTTCAAAGAACACTGGTTCATCTGAGTGTGTAATATAATTTTTATTTTTGGATTCTTTTGGTCCATTTCCATAATTATAGACTTTTTGAACTAGATGAGCTATTAAAGATCATCTAATCCAATGTAATAATATATTCCAATAATACTTATAAGCTAATTTTGCATAAAAGGAGTTTAAGATTTTAAAAAAGTTGTCAAATGCATTAGTAAAGGGATAAATAGCAGAATTACAAATAAATTACATTTTCTCTATAGTTCCAATCTAGTGTTCTTTCCACTACTTGTTGCTTCTAAAAGAATAAGGACATTTTAGAGGATCTTATTTATAAACTCTGTTCAACTTCTGGCTTTTAAGATCACTTCAATAATTTCTGCATCCTACTTTTCTTCCCTAAACATACTGCCACAAGAATAGACACTTCTCTGGGTGTCTTCCTTGCCTATCACAATCTTCTGCCCAGCAATAGCTCTGCTGTCCATGGTACTGTTGCCCAAAGCCAGGCTTCCCCAATAGTAGGATGGAAAGTGATCTCATATCATTTCCCTAAACAAAGACCAATTATATATAAAAATGACCTAATATGGGAGTTGGTTTAAATACAGTCCATTACATGACTGAATGTTTCCTTCTTCTTAGTACTGCTGTTGATTTTTACAGAAGATAGGGAACAAGATGGGGAATTAGGAGGACTCTAGTCCACTAAGATCAGAAGAAGTATATTATTAAAGAAAAAAATACATTTAAAAGGTCAAAATTCAGGGAACTTGTCTGTTCTATAATCTTGGCTGAGGTCTGTTTGTTCTAAGGCAGTATTATTCTGAAATAAGTTTGATACGAAGCAATTAAAAAAGCAATTGAGTAAGTAATCTCTGCCTTATGAAATTCACACCATAAACAAGGAAAAGTAAAATTACATAGGAGAAAAGACTTTTAAAAAGCCTTCACTAAATAAGTGCAAATGTATAAGTATAGAGAAGGGTAGTTCTTTAGTAAGTATGGGGTATGTGTGTGTAATACATCTAGCAAGAAAACATTCAGCAATGAGCAGGAATGAAGTAAGGAAATTTCCCTAGAGAAAGTGACCTTTAAGATTTCTCTCCTATCTTCAAATTGCCCCCTTTCTACTGGCTATTTCCTTATTGCCTATAAACATGTCTATGTTTTCTCCATCCTCAAAAAACCATTGCTTGATTCATACATTCCCATTAGCTACTGTCCATGTCTCTCTTCCCTTTTGTGGTTTATCTCCTTGAGAAAACCATCTACAATCAATGCTTCTACTTTCTTTTCTCTTACCTCTTCAAGAGTTTCTTTTCTATAGTTTGGCTTCTGAGCTCGTCATTCAACCCACACTGCCCTCTCCAAAGTCGCCAATTGTAAAATCTAATGGACTTTTCTTAATGCTCACCCTTCTTGCCCTCTGACACTGTCAATTACTTTCTTTTCCTTAACACTTTCCTTTCTTTCTCTAGGTCTCCATGATATTACTGCATCCTGGTTCTCCCTTTACCTTAATATGGAACCTGCTCACCGACGTTCATCTAGGTCAAACCCACAAATGATAAAGAAGAGTGCCTAGGACAAAGTCCTTTCTCCTTTATTCTATTTTTCTCAGTCATTTTATCAGTCCCTATGGATTCAATCATCATCTCTATGCTCAGATATACTCATCTAGTCCTACCCTTTCTCCCAAAATTCTAGTTTTACTCCCCAGCTTCCCCATTAGATGAAATTTGATGTCACTTAAGTCACCTTAAACTCCAAATGGCCAAAATTGAACTCATCTTTTCTCCCAAACCCTCTCTTCTTCTGAACTTCCTATTAAGGTCAAAAGTACCACCCTCCTCTTAATCACCCAGACTTGAAATCTTGGTGTCATCATCATTCTTCCCTCTTTCTCATTCCTAAATCCAATATGTTTTTTAAATTGCCTTAATTTTTATTTTCCTATAATCTTTCATAGCCCTAACATGTCCTCTTCTCTCCTCTGGTGCTTCAGTCACTCTGGTGACTTATCTCATGTCTGAACTATTACAATAGTTTGCTGGGTGGTCTTCAGGTTTCAAGTCTGTCCCTCATTCCAGTTCATCTTCCATCAACCATCAGATTAATATTACTAAAGGTGACCATTTCCTCCCTCAATGCATTGCAAGAGTTCTCAGTCATCTTCATGGTCAAATCTGAGACCTTTGGCATTCATCACTCTTTATAACCTGGTCCCCTCCTACCTTCCTACTCTTCTCCACTTGGTTCTTTCCTACATACTATCCAGTAACATAGATTTCACTTGTGACACTCTATCAGCCAAAACTCATTATTTTCATTCTAATTCTAATTCTCCCTTTAATTCTCATTTTCACTGACTGTTGCTCATGCTGGGAATTTTCTCCTTCCTCATCTCTACCTCCCTGATTCCTTCAAATGCCATCTAAAATCTTACCTTCTTACAAGACACCTTTCCCCATCCTTCATAATTCTAGTGGCTTCCCTGTGTTGATCATTTCCAATTGAGTTCATGTGTCATATCTTGTTTGTATATGGTTGTTTCCAAGTTGTCCTCCCCATTAAATTGTGAGTTCTGGATTGTCTTTTTTTTGTCTCATTATTCCCAGTTTAACAGTGTGTGGCATATAGCAGTTTAGGAAAGGATTATTTCTCTCTTGTTTTTAATAACTAATTATTGAATCAGGACCCAGGGTTTTTTCTTTTTTCTACATCCTCATCCAAAAACCAACCAGTGTGGCAAATTTCTCTTACAGATTTGCCTAGGTCAAGACCTAATCAGACAGTAAAAAAAAAATCTAATTTTAAGCTATTGGGTACATTTCTGCTCATTGCGTTTGCTCAGTCTCCTTAAGTCAAGATTTAGGTGAGCCAAGTCCCATACCCCATTTTACTATATAGCTCACCTTCCACTATAATATTCAACTAATCAGAAGTTGCTTTCATCCTCAGATGAAGTCCCCTTTCAAAAGACTTTATAAACATTGAAAATTTAAGACATTTAATCTCTTTGGCTGCAGAGAAGACAATAAGCCAATTTCTGTTGACTGCTTTCTAAACATAATAAACAAAGTGATTTTAATTTGCCTCCAAATTTGGCCTTTTGGAACTTTTTGATCATCATAGTAGGTACTCAGTAAATGCTTGTCAACTTGACCAGAAGGAGAAAGAGAGGATGTAATTTTGTGTGGGAAGATATGTTCAGAGCAATGAAGGAAGAATCACCATGTAGCTTTTAAACAAAACAAGAAAATGAGCAGTAGGTGGGTATAGATGAAGAGAAATGTTAAGAAGAAAGGAAACAAGCACTTATTAAGTGCCAACTATATGCTAGGCACTGTGCTTTACAAGTCTTATCTCATTTAACAACCCTGAGCAGTGGATGATATTATAATATCTCCATTTTAAATAGGAGGAAATTGAGGCAGGCAGATATTAAGTGACTTGTCTGGGGTCACAGTAGTAAATAAGGCAGAGTTGAAGCTTATCTTTTCCTTGTGCCAGGTCAGCACTCTATTCACTGTGACCCTTAGGAATAGAAAGGAAACCCTTAGGAAGAAAATAGCCAATAAGAGATAGACTATCCTCTTTCTAGAAAGTAGTAGAATATAAGCTTGAGGGCTGCAATGTTTTTTATTTTTGCATTTTTATCCTTCACCCAAAGTACAGTGTCTATAATACAACAGGCACTTGATAAAAGGCTTAAAATCAGTTTTATCATAGTTAAGTTCGACTTAGATATAGGAGTTGATCTCCTTAGAACTGTAAATCATATGCTGCTGAGCAATCATATTCATAGTTGGGACTAGTAGCAAAAAGCTTGGGCCCAAACCTTTCATGTGATCAGTGGTACCTGATTAGCCTGAGGATTAAAGGACTGCTGAAGACACTGTTGAGGAACAGGTGGAGATTTAGCCAGATGGGAAAGACATGAGAATGCCATGTGATCACTACATGTCTGATGTACATGTTCCACAACTCCATCCTTACCCATCTCCCCATCAATTAACAAGATGGAAGCAAAATATATAGGGGGAAGGGGAGGAACCCATAATTAAGGCGAATGTGATGATCTCTCTGAAATGCTTTATTTCCGAATTATGAATAAAAACAAAGCTAACTTCTTAGGGCAGAAACTATTGACTATATATGCAGATGTAGCACCAAAGCTAAGGAGAAATGAGCTCATTTGGCAGTAATGATCATGAGAAATGAACATTCACCTCAGAGAGCAAATTTCCTTTATACTATGAATGCAGTGGATCCTATTGGAGTAAGCAATTTTTATTCCTCCCCTAGCAGGATACTGCTCGCTCCTCCTTTTCTCTGTTTATAAAAATTTTCCCCAACAGCAGGGGTGGAAATTTTATTCTCCAACATTTGGCTCCCACCTTCCCCAAATGCATAAGACTTTCTTTGTTTTCTTCTTGTTTTTAAAAACCTAATCCCACGGAATGTATGCCAAATGTACACTCCGACAATTCTCAAAGTTCAGTGTTCTGTTCTCTCATTTCACAATTGTGTTTTTTTGTCTGCAAGCCCAGAAAAGGGATCACGGGCTCTAGAGGGTAAGAGGGCCCTGTGAAGTCACCTTGGTTAATATATATATATATATATATTATGCTAAGTCAATTCTCATCAAAACATTTTCAGTATTTGAAATATGCAAATTGAAGATTAAAGATTCCAGCACCTGGAAATACTCAAGGAGACTCAGGTGGGAGGAAAGAGAGTGTGGTAATTCAGGGCCAATTTCACCCTAATTAGAGCAATTAGACAAAGCTGTATCATCAAATGGACACTTGCTAGCCTGACCAAGTCCGAGCTGAGGATGTCATCTCTGACTTAAGCATCTCTTTGCTCCTAGGAGCCAGGAGGTGGTATTAAGATGCTCTGGATAATTACCAAGAAGCATCATCTCACCTCCCCAGCTAGCAATTCTTTTTCAAGAATTGATTAAAAAGCAGTCAAGTATGTAAACTTCCCTCCTTTCCAGGAACTGCCCACAAATCTACACCTTCTCTTTCAGTCCTACCAGAACTCCAGAGCTTTAAAATTTAAAGCAAAGGATACTGGGCAGAGGGATCATAGAAGCACAGCCTAACATCAGGGAAATGTCATTCTAGGATAGCCATTGTACTGGCAGCTCAGTTTCAATCATACTAAGAAAAATCTCATGATTTTATGTGTGATCAACTCCAAAACAGAGGCAAGTAACCTTGATGATTCTGACTAAAATTAGAAATAAACCTGGTCATCCTCATTCTGAGACAGAGAGAGGGAGGGAGGGAGGGAGGAAGAAGGAAAAGGAGAGGGAGAGATACACACACAGAACCAGAGGGACAGACAGAGAGGAAGAGGGGGAGAGAGGGAACGGGAGGAGAGTTTTTTCCCCCAACAAATGTATTATAGACTCCTGATAGAATATTGACTAATATTAGCTATGTTTTTAAAATTACTTTTTAAAAGTTTTTTAAAATTATTTTCAAAACATATGCAAGAATTATTTTTCAACACCGACCCTTGAAAAACCTTGTGTTCCTATTTTCCCTCTTTCCTCCCACCCTCTCTCCTAGATTAGCCCTGGTTTTAAATTTTGTAAACAAACTTATTCTTTTTTTTAAAAAATTAAAAAGCATTCTTCACTTTCTGAACGTACAAAAACAGGCAGCCAGCTTTGGCCTTTGGCCCAGGGCACAGAGTTTACAGTAATTTGCCCATCTCTCTGGATTCTAAATAGTACAAAAGAAGCTAACGTACACTGCAGCCCAAGGGGTTGGCTAATGATGCCAGATGAGATATTCACTTGTGTGTAAACATATCAGTGACAATGGTTGTGGTTTTAAAGAATACTAAACTTTTTATATCAGAAATGGGGAAAGGGAGGAAATTAGAAGAGAAAGGAGAAAGAGAGAAACGTGGGAAAGAGAAAAAGAAAAGAGGGAAACTCGAGGGGGAAAAATGGGGAGGAGGGAGACTAAGTGGGGAAAGAAAGAGGCAAGAGGAGAGGAGAGGAAAAAGAGAAGGATGATGACTGGAGAAAGAGTTTTCAATACTCTGCTTTAGATGATCTGCTCAGAACTCAGGGTAACAAAGGAATGGAGTAGCAAAGTCTTTGGCCAGGACCCACTCACTATGATCTCAGAGGACTTACATGCTGTCTGAAGAAGTAACTAGAACATCTCAAAGCAAGAGGCGCTTTGCTACATGATATGGTGCACAGCCTAAGCATTTCCTCCATGTTTGTTCACAAACACCTTATCCGGATCCTCCTAGTCATTAGCATGAATTAGCAAGTTCCCCTCCATGTTTAATCCTTCAGGACCACACTGCCAAACAGACTGAAATGCGATGGACAACGAAGACCGTCCGAGGCATTGGTTTCCAAGGACGGCTTGGGAGGAAAACCAACGATGCCCGGCTTTTAGGAGACAAAGATGACTGTGATCATGGCGTGACTTTATGGAGAAAGCAAGTGAGCGTTGCCAGACAAATAGACACCGAAGATGGAAAAAAAAAGATCATTTACCTCTCTCTGAATCCAGGACAGCATGAAGGAACAGAGCAAAAACAGCACGTTAGCATTCACATTCACAGGGAGGGCAGCTTTTGGCATATAATAAAATCGCATTTACCACCCAGGCTTTTTCACCCAGCTAATTACTGCGATCAGACCCCTTTCCTTTAGTTATTTCAGCTGAACTCAATCACACCTAAGTGTGTATTTTGGGCAGTGTACGAGGAAGCCAAGAGAGATCAGCTAAATTTACAAGGCAGCATACCAACGTGGGAAAGTAATCTGGCTTAAAATATCATGGGCAAAGAGGGGCAAAGTCATGCAGTAAACATTCCCATACTGCATACACATCCTCATTTTGTTTCCCCCTCCCCTCAAAAGAAAAAATCTGATATTTTAAAGGGACTCATGAGATGAATTTTGTGGGGATAATAATCATGTAAAATATGGTAACAGTTACAGCTAACATTTATCTAGTGCCCACTACGTGCCAGGCTCCATGCCGAGTATCTTACAGATCTTGTCTCATTTGATCTAACAGCAGCCCTGGAAGGGAGGGAATATTATTTCCATCTTACAGGTAAAGAAACCGAGGCAACATAAGTTAACTTGTTTAGGATCACACAATTAAGACTGGATTTAAATTCAGGTCTTCCCAACTCCAGGCTCAGACCTCAACCCACTGAGCACCACGCCGTCACCAACGGCTGAGTTGGTTTTATTGCCTTTTCAGACATTAGACGTGGCCACTTCCGTTAGGTCTATTTTTCATTTTCTTTGCTGGTGGATTGTAAAGAGTGGTGCGATCACCATTCGTTCATGGAGACGTTCTCCAAATGGGGTGTTGGGGACAGAGCAGAGTCTGACCAAGTCACGACGAGATAGGAGGGAGATGAGGAATGAAGGAGGGAGAGAGGGCAAGAGAGAAAGAACTGCCAACAGGAGACCAGAACAGGCTGAGCAGGAGACAGGAAGTGGACAAGACTGAGGGAGAGAAAGGACACTTATGGAGCAGGGAGGAGCTCCTGGACCCTGCAAAGCCTTCTCAGGACACACCAGAGACTCACTGTCCGAGGAAGAGGCTTTTAATTCACCAACCCATAGTAAAGACAGGCTTATTCTGTTCCTGACAACCATTAAACAAGGAAGAATACCCGAGACCTTAGCTTAGCGAGGCCGAGGTCTCCCACCGCATCCGGGGCCATCTCCCATCCAGATCTCCATCTGGCCCCCGGATGGCTCTGGAGGGGAAGGTGAGATGGGTGACCTTGCCCAGTCTCCCTCCCTCAAATCCAATTCACTTGTGGTCACGACGTCATCTCCCTGATGTCCTGGTAGTTTTTGATGATGAAGGACAAGCAACTTCTGGGACATCAAAAGTATGTCACATAAAATACTTTCTACAGAGAGCAGCTAAGAGGATCAGCAAATGCCATTAACACATGAGGAAAAGGCAAAGCTTTTTCTTCTGTACCAAACTTGTCCTTCAGAGAGTGCACGCACCTGTGGCCCCCACGCTAGATTAGACTTCTGGGCTCTCAACTTAAAGCAGAAGGTAAATATTAGCACCTCTTAATGGTATATCTCAACCACATGTCACAGACTGAGCAAGACCCCTGAATGAGTCCTCCTCTATGGTGAGAACTTTAAAAAATATATTTTAATAGTTTCAAAAGATTAATAATCTTGGTAATCCTATATAATTGATTTTTTGCATTCAAAATATGATCTTGAGAAAAGGAGTCCATGGCCCCCAAATCATGAAGGACCCCTGCTCTCTGGGGCTTACTGGTGAACATGATGGTACTTTGCTTCTACAGGGCAGAATCTGGAGGAGAAGGCAGCTCAATGGGGAAAAAAGAGTTTAAAATTCAAGAGTATGAATTATGGCTAATTGTGGGATCATGGGCAAGTCAACTCATTACTTTTGACTTCACTTTTTTCCAATATAGATATATGAGAATTATTAAATATCTATTAAGGTTGTTCTGAGGAAAAAACTTTAAAAATCCTAAGTAAACGAGAGGTGTTACTAATGTCGGAACATCCATTTTTTTGCTAATATTTAAAATTTTTGCATCAATATTCATTAGGGAGATGGGTAATTTTCTTTCTCTGTTCTGGCTCTTCCTGGTTTAGATATAAGTGCCCTATTTGTGTCATAGAAGCATCCACCCTTTTCACTGACCCACCAAACTCTCTGCTCCTATTGCCTCATGATCCTCTCTTCCAACAAGCAGAAGAGAGCTGGGCATCCTGCTGGACATGCAGTAAAAGCTCTGTTTTCGGGGGATCCCAGCTTTGCAGCTGGTAGGATGTCTTTGAGGTTGCCTGGTCCAGCCCCCAAGGTTTGAGATCCCAGAGAAGAGAAGTGACTCGTCCAGCCTCACCCAGCAGAAGCCGGACCGATCTGCTCACGGACCCTCCCATCTAAGGTCGTTGTCCAGGGGCCGGGGCCTCTGCTGGGCTCTCCCGTCAGCCCGGCTGCAGCTGAACAGATGGGGACCAGGGCGGGGACCAGGGCAGAGACAGCGGCCTAGAACAGGGCTTTTGTTTTCAAGTTCTGACAGGGCGCCGCCCCCCAGCTGTCACCTCCCAGTGGGGGAGTACTGCAGGAGGGCCGCTGGGCATCCAGGGGCTACAAAGCGTGTTTTTCCAGAGCTTCTGGAGTTGTGCTTGGGACTGGTTCTTCCCAGGCTGGAATCTCTCCACAGGACCCTGTTATTCTCCAACAAGGTCCTCCCTTGGGGACTTCTGGTACTTTTGATCCCCTAGGCTGGGGGAGAAATCTTCATTTCACAAGGTGAAAAATAAAACTTGAGACTCCAGAACAGGGTTCTTAAATCTTTCCTTGTGTTGTGTCACAGACCCCCACAACTTATGGACCTTCTCAGGATCAGATAAAGTAAAATAGAAAAAGATTACAAAGGAAACCAATTATAAAAATACTTATCAGAATTAAAAAAAAAAAAGTCCATGGACTCAGGTTAAAAACCCCTGAATTAGAGGTTATCTAGGTCAATCACTTCCTTTTAGTGATAAGTTCAGAGAAATGACACTGGCTCAAGGTCACAGAGGCAGGGCTGGGCAGCTGAAGCATTTTTCTCTACTACTCCATGTTTTCTTCCATCAGCCGGGTGAAGCCGTGGCTCCATGTGCTTGAGCACCATGCAGAGGAGGCCAGACTCATCTGGGAATCAGAACCAGCTCGGGGGCAAACTGGAGCCGGACACGTGCGAAGTCCTTGCGGGGTTCACTGGCCGAACCTGGAATCCCTCGCTGGGCCAGCAGACATTGAGCCCCAAAGAGCGAAGGAGACTTCCTCCTCTGACCCACTTCCCTCTGCCGAGGGTATCTCTGATCGTCTCTAGGAACAGTGACTGAACCTGAGCGGACCAATGTGTGATTGATTACCCCCCATCTCTTACCGTTATAAACCCAGCTGCCCAAGTCCGCCCAGAGCTCCGTTCTGCTGCTCCCACAAACACCCCCAGACCATCTAACTCGGGCGAAACTCAGAGACAAGATTGATATACTAGAGTAACTTCGGGAACCATCAAGAGACAACCCAAATCTAACACTCTCCTCTTAGGGGTCTCATCAGAGCAGCCACAAAAAAGGAAGGAGAAGGGACCTTGGATTAACCTTCATTCAAGATGATCTGGGATCCTTTCCTGGACTTTGTGATTGATCCAGGTTCTTTTGCTTACATTGTGGAAAACATCTTCTATGTTTCACTTTATGGTGAAAAACCCAGTATTGATGCAAATTTTAAATTAGAGTGGCGACAAGTTCACTGATCTAACCGATACACATGCAGGAACATTCTTTCCTGAAGGCAGACCTTAAAAAAAGTAAAAAAAAAAAAGTTTCTAATGCCCTTAAGTGACAAATTTATGGAGGGAGATTCTTTTTTGATCGAAGGTGACACAGTTTCAATGCCCCAGAGAAAACTTGCTATTAATAAAGATTTTTCCAAGAGATATTTAAAATATCAAAGTCATCAAGATTACAACCATCTTGTATAATTAGCTCCCCATGTATATCTGCCAGAGAAACTCCTTAACCCAAACTTGTTCCGTGCAAAAGCTGAGACTAAGGGAAGTTAAATTTAGAGCTAAATATATTCTTATTTTTCCTTTACCATGTAAGAATCCAGCACAAAAAATGAAAGTGATGCTGTGCTAAGGCTGAATAACTCATGATTGCCTCATCAGGATGTTCCTGGTAGCTGCTTGGGATGTGGGATTTAGATATAATTTGCAATGTTTCCACTGGGGGAAAAAAAAAACCCAACCCTCTTACCTGAAAGAAAAGAAATGCTTGACACTATTATTGTACATCCCAATGAGTAATTCCTCGTAAAAGCACCAGAATGACAATGACCTTCGTCAGCCAACTGGAAACAAAGCGGATGCCCCATCCTTCCACTTCCTCTGAGCCTCCAAGCCCCCGACTCCACCACGAGACTCCTAGCCAGTGCTTTCCACTACTAGGTAAAAAACC
Organism: Antechinus flavipes; assembly: GCF_016432865.1. NCBI lineage: Eukaryota > Metazoa > Chordata > Mammalia > Dasyuromorphia > Dasyuridae > Antechinus > Antechinus flavipes. Next base: position 29,687,771 of record NC_067403.1, read on the forward strand.
CGATCTCTCCATCTCCATCACTCTCTGCGTACTGGCTTATACCAGTCTGTCTGGACCACAGTGGATTCTCGGCCGACAGACTCTTTGAGTGTTGAGTCTGCCTGCTGTTGACTGGAGTATTGTCACTTTAGTTCAAAGGAACCTTCGAAGTCCGGACCAGAACATCAATCCCTCTCCTCCCTCTTCCCCGCCATATTCTAGCTCCGTACAAGCCTGCAACAAAGGCTCTGATCCAATTTTGCCTGATGACATAGAACCCGTTGCCTCCCCTGGAAGCTCATTCCCCTTCTGGAACTCTCTCACGATGTCATGCCCACAGCAGCCTCTTTGCAACTTCAACCCATGACTTCTCTCTCTTTTGGAGCATTGAGGACATTAAGTCTACGTTTGTGTGGACAGAGCTCAGTCCAGCACCACACATATGCTTAAAAGTGCTTTCTAATAACAACGAGGAGGATGAAAAAGACATCGACACAGCACTCTTGGGCTTGTCTGCCGGGCCAAATGTGAAATCTATAAGCCAGGGATTCTTAACCTGAGATTTATGAACTTCAAAAAGATGTTTTGCTAACTTGACTTTGATAGAATTGATTTTCTTCATACTCCTTTGCTTTTATTTTATATACTTAATGCAATTCTGAGAAGAGATCCCTGTTTCCACAGAATTTCTTAGGGGTCCCTGACCAGAAAAAGATTATAAACTATTTCTTTTCCTCGAACTTTCCTCTATAAATATCATTTCTTACTATGACTGAAGAGAATTCTGGAGAGAGGTACAAATGAGGGTGGGTGATTTAGGAAAGCATTAAAACATGACAAGCGGTGAGGAGTAGAAAACAGAACCCTTAATGTCACTTTCTACTTTTCCAAGCATTACCCTCTCTGTGACATCATGCTATCCCTTGACTGTGCCAGGGAACAGGCTAGTACATCCTGCCCAAACAGTGAGAATTTTGAGTAAAAACAAAGTCCACCAAGATGCAAAACATTGAAAACTCAGTTGGGCACACCTGTGGGGATCTCTGCATGATGAGCTTCCTGAGGAGACAGGGAGGGAGTGAAGGGCCTCATGAGCTAGCAGGAACTAGATATCTCTGAAAGGAAGGGAATTTATGGAGGTGTCAGCTTTCCATTATGCCAGATTAGAAAGGTGTTCTGACTACCCGAGACAAAAGCAAACCCACGGTTCTTCATTCATTCTCAAGGGGTGTATAAACTTCCACTCATGGAAAAAGTAAGATTGGTAAAAATAAGCCCTATTTGTGCACTGGGAGATTATGCTTCCAGAAAGCAGAGATGTGGAAAAAAACAAACACTTAACGCCAAATAAGTTCATAGACGGTCCTCACTTTTGTCTTCTACAAATTTAACTTTATATAAAGAATTCTGAAAAATCCACATTCTGAAAACCCCCACTTACAATGACTTGACTATACTGGGCTCTCTTCTGGCTTTTGCCTCTCCATTCAGCATTCTGTGGCCTCCACCCCTCACATCAAAACAAAACAAAAAATTAAGAAAATAAACCCTCCAAGCGAAAGCAGAATGGACACGTGGAGGCATGGCGGCCACTAGACCAGGGCTGGGCTCGAGACTTTAGGTGAGAAGGGAGCTTTGCCCCAAGCTGCCGCCCACCCACACATCAGGCTCCATGTACCTTGTTTTGTATCGGTCAGCACTCAGTCTACATGTCTGTCCCAGTTTCCATGGGTCATGTCCGGCGCCCACTGCCTGGCTCCTGCCCCCATGCTCTTGTCCATTCCAGTCAGTCCAGCCCATCCCCTGACACATTCTGCCTCCTATCACCATCTCTGAACTATGTGCCTGCCTCCCTCTCTCCCTCACATCTAGGGCTAATTCACTTTATGTAGAGATCTACAGAAGAGAGAACTGTCTATAATTCACAAAGCAACAGGGACTTGGGAGGATGTGAAGACTGTCACGAAGGCAGAGACACCTGGCAAAGCACCTTGGGGCACACTGCCAGGGAGGCTCCCCAAGACAAAGCGAAAGAGAGTCCAGCCAATTAAAGGGAACCAAGAGAGCATGCTTCATTCTTCAGGACTTTGTTCCAAATCCTACTGCCATTCCTTTATTCCTCCTTCATGTTTTCTCTCAGTTGTTCAGTCTATTTTACTACATGGTCAACTGAAAAATGTTTAGGATCTTTAATGATCAGAGATCCTCAAATCATTTCTATTTGGTTTTTCCTTTCCTTTTTCCCTCCCTCCTCCCCCCTTCTCTCTTCTTCTCCTTCCCTCTTTCCTTCCTCTCTCCTTCCCCCTCTGTCTCTTCCTTTCCTTCCTCTTCATCTCTTCCTCCTCCTCCTCTTTCTCTTCCTACTCATTTTTTGGTACTTATATTTGAGTACAAATATGTCTGATATTCTGTGAGTTCCTAATACTTCAAGGAATTATAAAGCCAAATTATCAAAATTCGGTTTAGGAAATTCTCCTAACTTCCATATGTCATTATCCTACTGAGCAGACCAGAATCTAGCTGCTGAAGCCAGGAAAACCTGCATTCAAGCTGTGATCCTGGACAAGTCATTTAGCTTCTCTGTGTTCTAAACAACTCACAAGGACTGTGAGTCTAAGTGGAAGAAAAGTGCCAACGTGCCCTGGTGTATTGTTGGAGAGGGTTTCCTTATCTGGGAGTCCTTCTATGAGTGAATTGAGCAGTGTGATCCCTATTTCTATCTCTTAACTCATGATTCTTCCCTACTTCCCATTCTGTTCAGCAAATTCAATTAGATTATCAATTCTTCATTGAACGCACATTCATGCTGTCTCTAGCTCATGGAATCAACCATGTTTTGGTCTAGAAGTAATAATGATGTCACAGAACCTCTGAGTGCAATGGAACTTCCTCCAGGGTGATCTAGTCCTACTTGTCATTGAATAAGAATCCATTCTAAACTACATTCTGCACCCAAAGAGGACATCTAGTCTTTGCTTGAAGACATTAAGCCAGCTCTTTCCATTGGGTAGTAAATTAGACATCTTTACGGGCTAGAACAACCAACCATTTGCCTCAACAACCTTATAGAATGAAAAAGTGCATTTAAATACTATAATAGACACTGGATACCAGAAAACAAAGAAGCTGTCACCTATTCCTTTTGGTTATGACAACAGGAACTTGAAAGCATGCTCAATTTCGAATAAATGAGAGCCGACTATATTTCTTCTCTCCAACTACATTAAGGGATTTGCTACGGCACTTTAAAAATGATTTTTAGTTATCATGTGATCTGAAACAATACTAGTAAAACATATTTCCCTTCTCTGGACAGCAACTGAGCTCAGTGAACATTATTATTCTCTTGAGAGTCTATTTGAAAGCAGCGCAAATCTATGTTTCCCGATCATCTCATGGTAAACAACATTAGCTTTTCCTGGGCTTTAAAAGTTGATGCCTTTTTCGAAACATTTATCAAAGTGAAAAACAGTTTCTCTCCTCCTCAAGAAAATGCTCTATAAATTCCTTCAGTACGCAGATCAATAACACAATTGACTTCCGAGATAGTCTTCTTGACGTCTACCCTAAAAGAAAGCAACTTTTCGCTTACCATTTAAAACCAACTGAATGTATCAGCCTGGATTATATAATCAATAATAAATATAATAAATTATATAATAAAAAAGACTATAACACATATACCAAAGGTCCCATGGAGTTAAAAGTTGCTATAATGTCTTGGAAGGACTTAGTCTCTGGGCTTGCTCTGAATAAACATGTAACCTCCCTGTTTATTAAGTTTACTTTTTTCCAGTCACTCTCCTCCCATACCAACTTGAAGAAATAAATGAATATGAAAATGCTAAGAGAATAAGCTTTCAACCACAGAACTAAAGGAAAAACTCAGTAGAAGGGAGTCATGAGTTACATTTGTGCTGAATAGATTTTTGGGAGTCCGATTTCTGAGAATCTTTCCAGGTTTTCCAGAAGATGGCTGGGTAGCCTAAAGAAAGTGGACTTCACTGGAGCCCCTGAGATTGCAGCCAAACCCAGGTAAAAATTTGGATTTATTTACATTACTGAGAGGAGATATATGGTCTAGATATATAGTCCCTAAAATCTCCAGCAAATTTTTAACAGTCTGCAAAAGTTTTCCAACAAAAGGTCTTACTTTTAGGATACAACCTAAACATCTTAAAAATTTAAATCCTGATGACCTCTTCTTTGTCTCAAGTCTTTCAGGCACTTTTTTGAAGTCCAGGTCTCACTTCTTGAGCTTCTGAGGAGCTGAGCTTACAGAGTGCTGGCTGATCAGTCCATAGTAGAGAATTGACACGTTACCCATCTAGAACATCATTTGTTCAGGTTGGGAAACCATCAACTATAAGATAGCTTAAAGTCTATTTCAAAGCCCAACAGCCCACGAAAGAAGGCAATCCAAACATCCAGAAATGGACCATTTTCAGGTAACTTAGCAAACCCATCCAAACCTGAAAATGACAGAATCGGGCTAATTGAGGGCACAAATGTCCTGTTGCTGCTCTTTTCCCCTGCAGTTATCTAGGCTGTCATAACTTATTCATTCCTATACACGTATAATAAATATTCTAAGATAACTAGGCAAGGCTTCAGAAAGACTGGCAAGTGCAATCTCTTTGTTCCTCCTCATCTGCTTATGATACCAATTACATAACTTATAGTGGGCTACCTTGATGAGTGTTTCTAAGAAAGGAAAACACATATAATATCCTCAACAAATTTTGCAAGTATTCAACACGTTTCAAGGCTAGGGTCCCATAAAAATGAAAGCATTTGAATCTCACAAGCTTTACCAAGTTACAAATAGAAGCACTTTTGAATTATGAAAGGAAAAAAGACACAACAAGAACTAAAATACTTTTGTGTTTACTGTGGATATAAGGAAAGAAGGCATAGAATTTTAAAATAGCTACCAGGAAAAAAAAAAATATATATATATATATATTTTTTTTTTTCAATGGCTCCTAGAACTACTACTTGCAGAGGTACTAAGAATATTTATGATTAAGTTAAAGAGTAAGTTTTATGACAACCTTAGCTGTTACTCTGATAGTCTTAGTACCATAGTATCCAGTTTCTGCCACATCCCGGGGAAAAAAGTGCTATTTTAAAGGAAAATTAACTTGTAAATTACAAAAGGTTGATCATCCAACTGGGAAATGCATGGATGATTCCACACAATTTAAGTCATGAAACAATTACATCTTCTCTTTTCCTTCCTTCCATCCATCCAGTAGTGAAGAAGCTGTGAGATGTGGTGGGAAAAGTAGCAGAAACTGAGCCAGTAAATTGAGGTCCGGAGTCCTGGCTCTCCCATGGTGACTATGTGACCCCAAGAAAGAAATCTTCTCTTGCTGTTCCTTAGTGTCTTCTTCAAATATGCAATGTGGGGAATGAATACCACCTAGTATTGTTGTGAAGCTTCCAAGACTTGCACAAGATAGCGCTTTTGTAAAATGTGAAACATGAATACAAAATTGTGCTGACAACAGAATGAAGAAACCCTTATTCATTTTCTATATGACACTAAGCTGAGTTGATGAGATTTCAAAATAACCTCAGCACACTAGAAGAATGGGCAAATGCACAGACATCAGTTTGGAACCTAAAATACATAAACTTCTTCGCACACTTCAAAGCACTCTAGAAATGTCTGCTATTCCTACTCCAGCTGCTGCTCCCGGGAATCTTTTTATGTACATGCACAGGAAATGTTCGGGTCAAAAACTTGTACCTTCCCCCACTGTACCCTTATTTCTGCGTACTTACTACGTGAAGACAATACTGCAAAAATGTGTATTAACAATCCAGATGGGGAAACAGAAATCTGACTTGTAGCAGAAGTTATCATCTAGATCTTAAAAATGGAAAATTAAATATTTTCATGCTTCATGCTCCCTACCTACCCATCTCCAAATAGCTAAATTGTATTTTTTCATCTGTTTTATCCATCTCAGTCTAAACTGTTTAAAAGTGATACAAAGAAAAAGCAAAGGACATATGACAAGCTAGCAGTCTGCATTTATATCATACTAGAGGCAACTCTTTATATAAAGTGCTAAACACCTAGAGTCAGGAAGATCCAACTCATCTGATCAGCTGAGTGATTTTGGCCCAGTCACTTGATCTCTGTCCACCTCAATTTTCTCATCTATAATGGGATCACAACACTTCCCAGATTAATAATAATGATAATAAGATTATGGTTTCCCAGGATATCTGGCAAGGATCAAAAAATGTAAAGAACTTAACAAACTTTAAAGTACTATAACAAGTGCTATTATTATAATTGGTCACTGTTAGAAACTCTGGATAGAGATTTTTAAAAAAATTGAAATGAAAATTTCAAGTCATCTCTTGATTGTTCAAGTAAGGAACATTAAAACCTAACCTTATATTATGCAAGACTTCCCCCCACCAAAAGCTTTTCAGAAATTCTAGTAAGTAGCACAGAGAAGTTTCAGTTCCTGTCAGCCTTCCCTGCGCTAAGGAATGGCCAGGAGGGAGCTGGTAAAGGAGACACAGAAGCGGGGAGTCTCTGGGAAACCCCAGGCTGGATGATCAGCACCAGAGGAGGAGAGAGCTCCCAGGGCTTTTAAAACATAGAACCAGCAAGTCTGAAAATAGAAGTTCAAACCCAGTTTGGACAACAGTACTGAGAGGTGAAGCACATCCTGGCCGAGCTGCTGGGAGGGGGCTTATGAGCAGAGGAATGAAGACCTTCTCCCCCGTGGAACCTCTGGCAAGACGAATATACTCTATAAACTATCCATTTATAGCCAGAGGGCGTCCCAGGCCCCCTCCACTTACAGAGCCAGCGCAAGTGGTTTGTAGGCTCACAGCATGCGGTACGGAGAGGCAGCGTGACAGTGGAGAGAGATCCTGCTTGGAATCAGGAAGACCTGGATTCCAGTCCTGCCTTTGACACATACTGGCTGTGAGACTGTGGACAAGCCACTTGACCTCCTTAATCTTAGTGCCTTCCTCCGAGAGCATCCCCAAATTCCTTTGGAAAGGGAGGTCCTTGAGTCCTGGGGCTGAACTTTGCCTCTATTTGTCTCCTCAGCATTTTGACAGCACCTTCAGCCCGTTTAACTCTTCACGACCCCATGATGGAGTTTTCTTGGCAGATCCTGCAGTGGTTTGCCATTTCCTTCTCCAGCTTTATGCAGGCAGGGGTTAAGTCAAACAGCTAGTAAGTGCCGAGGTCACATTTGAACTCTGATTCCAGACTCAGTATTCCAAGAGGAATTAAGGAAACTGGTTAAAGAAATTAAATGGCAAGCCCTAGGTTAGGTTCAAATCAATTAACTGCAGAGTACAGGATTGAGGAGGCAAATTAAAAAGTTTTGAAACCTTTTTATGAGGGGAAAAGTCACCAAGAGCTGGAACTTCCAAAGTCTTGGAAGCACTGGGTGAGGGGAGCTGATCTAAAGAAGACCTGGGGGTTTAAGAGGGCAGTCACCTTCCCTTCTGTCCGAAGGAAGCCATTGAGTGCCAGGTGGTTTTGTGCTGCAGAGAAGCCCAACCCCTCGGAGTAAGGGCCGGGTGCCACAGGGGAGTCCCGCTGTGCTCTACACTCATCGGATCATAGTCTGGGGGGGTCGGCTCACTTTGGGGGGTGCCTTCTGGGCAGGGCACCGAGAAGCTGCAGAGGGTTCACTGAAGGCAAAGGAGGCAAGGCGATCAGGCACAGATCTGGACTCGGGAGGGCTCCACGGGCCTCTTATGTTTCCTAAGAGGGACCTGAGACACAGCAAGGTTTGCTTGGGCTCACACATCATGATTATTAGAGGTGGGCCTTGGGTCCATCCAGGTCCTCTAATTATAGTCAGGGCCTTGTCCACTATACTCTAATGGAATATAAATGTAGTATTAATACTCCATGTATATGGAGTATCTAATGGAGTATAAATGTAGGAAACTACGCTGAAGGATTTTGGGATGTTCAAACTTGGAGAGAAAGTGGATCAGTGGGAGTAGGGGGAGGGACAAGATGGCTGTCTTCAATAATTTGAAGAACTATCACACAGAAGAGGTTAGATTCCTTCTTGATCTCCAAGAACAGGGACTTGGGACAACGGGGGAGAACTGCAGAAGGAACAATTCCTGAGGAGGAGGAGTCCATGAATGCAAAAGGCTGCTCCTTGACCCACGGGTCTTGTCTATATTGTGCATGAAGGGTCTTTAAAAGTAGGCAGCTTGTAGTGGGGATCCTGTCTCAGCATGGGGAGCACGAGATGGTCTCCAGGATTCCTAAGATGGCTCCCTGTTGCTCTCGCCTTAAAACAAACAAACAAAAACCAAAACAGACCCCACAAAACTAGGGACTTTTTAGCCTGGAGGGGAAGAGAAGACATACATGATGGCAGCCTTCAAAGGCTGTCATGGACATGAGTAAGGTCACCTTTTTTCACCTGGGCAGGATGGGCAGAGGTGAAAAAGCCAACTTTAGCCTGACAGGAGGAACACCTTTCTCAGAATTCCCCCACATGGAACAACCAAGAGCTTGAGGAGTGGAAGCTGGGTGCTTCCTTCCCGAGTCTGACTGAGATCTCTGGGGGCTTTTCCAATCCTGAAAATCAGAGCTTGTCGGAACGACAAGCAAGCTGAATAGATGAGAACCCCGTACAGTGACTGATCTCGGAGCTCTGAGGATGAGGGGATCCAGTTGTTAACGAGATCTGGCTAGCGAATGGTCAGAGGGCCAGGGCAGCAAGCCTGGCTTTCGCTCACCAAAGGCAACCCCAAACCGCATTTCTTTGTGGAAACCCGTCATTTAACTAAGCTCTTGATACAAATCATTCTGACAACAAAAGCTTCACTATTTATCCAATGAAGGCGGCGTTTCCAAAGAGTCGTTTACAACAATTTTCCAAATAACATTTTTGGAAATGCCTGAAGAGCTCGATAATTCCAACTAAAAGTAGCAACTACAAGGAAATGTAGTAAAGCTTATGAACTGCTTTTATTGCACGAGATCAAGGCTGCTTAACATTCTAGTACTCAGAAAAAAGAATGAGTACGGGAATAAGGGAAGCGGATAGAAGTCGGCCATTCATGTTACAAATCAAACCCAAGTGTGCAGCTGCAGTTATAAAAAGCAAAGAAAAGATTAATGGGGCTGCTTCTTCCGCCTTCCCTCACCCAGCTCAGTAATGAGGATTCACAGCTATATATCAATTAGTGAATCAATATGTGCACCAGGTTGTAATTATCAGTAGAGGGATCTGAAGATGATAGAAAAGGGGCAGGTCTCTTGGGAACCTGAACTGGTGTTTAAGCAATGTTTAAAGCTTGAAGTTGCTTTTTCAATTATTACAAGAGCTAACCTGGTTCACGTGCACTGAAAATGTAAGAAACATTATAAACCTGCTTTTTTCTTGGCACTCGGGATTTTTTCCCCTCTTGGTAGCCACATTATTAATATATTAAATCAAATCAGATTTTTGTTGTTAGTGCTCACACAGCTCTTACCAAAATTTATTTTTGCCAAAACATTCATCATTTATCTAAATACACCACAAAGCCAAAGAATGGATTGCCAAAATAATACTTGCCCTCCCTGTTCCCCAAAGCTTCCTGGAGATGCATATATTCTGAGCAATCACTTCTGCCATTTTTACATCTATGTATCTGTTTGCCCAAATGAAAAGGACCGCCAATAAATAATAAGAACTCCCAGACCTTTTGAAATGACCATTTAGAAGCAATCAACAATAAAACAAGTAACCCCAGCTTCCTGGGGAGGCGGCTGAGAAGCAAAGATGAATACTTCTGCTATCTGTACTCCTGTGAGGATTTCAATTACTTTTTCATTCTTGTACCACGTAAAAGAAAGTAGGATGGGGAAACACACACACACACACACACACACACACACACACACAGAGAGAGAGAGAGAGAGAAGATAGTTAAGTGTCAACCTTGGAGAGGCGAAAGCCAGACTCCTTTGTCACACATGGCCCGACGGGGGCTTTGTAGCAGCTCCCAGTCTTTCCAAGTTGCTCTGTCTCACAAAATACCGGTAGACAAAGACAATTACCTCGCAAAAGTGGGGGTCGCCTCCCTCTTAACTGCCCGGTCCAGCCCGCTCCTAGTCCTCGGTCACTGGGCGGGCAGCCCCATCGGCTGAGGACGCTAACTGCTCCCGCTTCTCCGCCTCTCCGGGGCCTGGGATGCCCCACTCCGGTTCCCCCCAGAGAACAGCGCCTCATTCATCTTGTAGCAAGTTAAACAAAACCATGTCAGCTCCGGCTCTCCTCCTGGGGAAGAGTGGGGGGCTCCTCCTGCCCTCCCCACTCAGCGCATGGAGGGGCCATGCTGATTGGGTGCAGCTGGGAGCCAACCAGACAGGTTTTTTCCAGCCTTAGAGCCAGAGTTTTCTTTCATGGCTCTGGGAAGGAGGAAAGGCAGAAAAACTACAGAGTTCAGGAAAAGGAGGAAAGAGTGGATGTTTCCTGGAACCGTCTACCTTCTGGGGCATTCCCTTCTGAGTTCTGGGGGGCTTCAGAAGTGCACTCCAGTCAGATCAAAGGCAATAGCTTCCCCTGCAAGTTAAGCTCTTGGGATTATGCTCCTAAAAATATCCAACTGTCACTTCAACAGAAGCAGCTAGAATCTCTTACCAGAGAGCTTTTGTGCGAAACAATCAGAATGTGAATTTTAATTTAATAAATTCCCAGGAATGAGATTCTAATAATGGGCAAATTCAGGATCATCCGAGGTGGGATTTTTCAAAGAAAGGATCCTGTCTGATCTTGTACTTGTCTGCCAAGCCCATTTTTCAGAGAAGGCATCCTTTGTTTTCAGTGGAGTCAATGCCAGATTTAAAGTGCCTACCCCCACAACACTTTTCCTTTATCAGGATACTGCTACTGAGTTGGCTCCCTCCAGTGCCAGTGGTGACAAAGTAGTGCAAAACCGGCCAAGTGAGAAGCCTTAAAAATGCTTCCACACGGCCAAAAGAAAGGCTGAAAAAAGTAAATCTCAGAGCTCCCCTTCCAATTGTTGACTTTATTCTTTTGAGAGCTCTTTCTCTCTCATTTTTTTTCTCCATTCATTTGTTTCTATGCAGGAATTAGTGACTCAACCATCCATTTCTAAATCTCAGGGAGCTTCTACCAGCCAACAGAACCATTGAGAATGGCAAAGCTGGATTTGAACCTCATTTGTTTAAAAAAAGGAGCAAAAACATATGTAAATAACCAAAGAGATACTCCCTATTTCAAAAATCTATTAATTTCAACCTGATGAGCACCTATGACAATGCAGCCTCATGTAGTAGACAGGGAATGTGACCCTGAGTAAGTTGTTTAACCTAGCCAAGTCTCAGTTTCCTTTCATGGGGATAAAGATACTGAAGTAACCAACCTCAGAGGGTTGTTTGTAAAAACAACCCTCAGGAGGTTGTGAAGATCTAGTGAAATAAAGATACCCAGAACACTTTGCAAACTTTTAGGTGACACAATCCTGAGTAGAGCTGCTATGTCCAAAAAACATTCATCATGGAGTCATCGTGGCCATCCTGGTAATGAGCCTCTAAATGAGCTTTTCACCTCAGATGAAAAACAGGAGTCTAAACCTTTCTGAGCTCAGAAGGGTCTGCCTGGGCTTGTACTCTACTGGTGTGGGTTTCATGAACCTGGCTTGACCTACAAGCAATGATGAGCTATCAGAAGAGACCTTTAGTGGAAGAATTCTGCTAATAAGAAACTTCTGCCAAGTTTCACCCACAAGGAGCATATGGAAAGGCATAGTAAAATTCCCTTTTTAATTCTTGCACTGTCAGAGAGAGGTGACTAACTCCCAGTTTACAATTGTGCTATTTTTAGCTTTTGCTTGGGTAATTGTGTTTGCCGGGAGAAACATGATTTGATCTTGTTGTTCAGTCATGACCAACTCTTTAGGACTTCACAGACCACGGCAAGCCAGGCCTTTCTAACTTTTAAATGTCCATCCAAGTTCATTGTCATTGTTTCCATGACACCATCTACCCATCCCCTTTTGCTTTTGCTTTCAATCTTTTCCAGCATCTGGGTCTTTCCTAGTGAGTCCCGAGTTCTCATTATGTGGCCAAAGTATTTAAACAATTATTTGGCCTTGCAGCGAATAGCCTGAATTGATTTCTTTAAGTATTAACCGATTTGTTCTCCTTGCTGTACAAAGAACTTTCAAAAGTCTTCTCCAGCACCACAATTCCAAAGCCTCGCCTAGCTTTCCAACTCTCACAGCCATACGTTGCTAATGGAAAAACCGTAGTTTTGATTATAGGGATTTGTGTTGGCAAGGTGATGTCTCCACTTTTCAGTTTGCTATCCAGATTTGCCATAGTTTGCTTTCCAAGGAGTAAGTGTCTTTAAATTTCATGGCTACAGTCACCGTCTTCAATAGTCTTTGAGTCCAAGAATATGAAACGCGACACTGCTTCTGTTTCTTCTCCCGCTATTTGCCAGGAAGTGATGGGACCAGTTGCCAAGATCTTACTTTTTTTGATCTTGAGCTTCAAGCTAGCTTTTCCACTCTCTTCTTTTACTCTCACCAAAAATCTTCTTAATTCCTTTTCACTTTATGCCATCAGATGTACAGATTTGAGAGATTGTCGATAATTCTCCTGGCAACTTTAACTCTGGTTTTTGAGTTATCCAGCCTTTTGCACAATGTATTCTGAATATAAGTTAAATAAACAAGATGACAACATACAATCTTGTTGTACTCCTTTTCCAATCTTAAAACAATTGGCTGTTTCATGTTCAATTCAGCATAATGTGGTAGAAAGTGCCTTGACTCTTGAGTCAATCTGGCTGTACCTAAGTATTCATTCCAGCATTCATTAGCTGTGTGATTCTAGCCAACTGACTCATTTAGCTTTCCTTAGCTTTGCTATCTTCATCTACAAAATGGGCTAATAGTAGCAGTACTACCTAGCACAGAATCATATATCGAAAGCTGGAAGTTATCTTAAATGTGAGCCAAATCAACTCCTTCATTTTTATCGATGAAGAAGCTCAAAGGATCGTTATGAATCATGTATTTTGTGATCTGTGCTCTATAGAAAGGAATTACTGATTTATGGGATATCTGTTTCCATACAGAATACATCACTTGTGCAGAAGTGACCCTAACTAGAAAACAGTCCCAAGCATAGAAGCTAGCAAAAGATATCCCAGTAGACAAAGCAAATGTCTCAAAGTCCACGTGTTAAAAGCTCATGAACTTCACTTGTGGGACAGATCATAGCTACTTAAGAATTTTCAAAAGAATTGCACTATTAACAAATGCCAAGTTTCTTCCAAATTATTAAAAAATAAGAAAAATGCAAATCAGAATAACTCTGAGATTCCATTTTTCATCCGAACAAATGGCAAAGATGACAAAATATATAAATTGTCAGTTTTGGAGGGGCTGTGGAACGACCGGTAAGTATAATCTATATACTATTAATGAAGTTGTGAGCTGGTCCAAATACTTCTAGAAACAACTTGGATTATGCTAAAAAGTCACTAAAATGTCCATACCTTTTAACAGAGATCCCACTGCTTGGGCTTAGATCCCAATAAGGTCAAAGTTAGAAAGAAAGGTCCCACATAAACTATTTCATAGCAGAGAACTGGAGACAAAGCTGATGTTCATTGACTGGTGAACTGCTGAACTGCTGAACTAACCAGGGGTTGGTTAGTAACGTAAAGAAGCTTTGCCAGAAAGGATATTCAGAGATATATGGAATCAGATAGAAACAAATATAGAGTGAAGTAGGTAGAACTGGGAAAATGATCTACACAAAGATTACCAGATTGTGAATGAAAAGAACAACAACAACAAAAGGAACCAAGCTCTGTGAAATTGCAATGACCAAACATTTTGGCCCTGAAGAAGAATTGGGGGAAGGGGGCAAGAAAGACGTCCTTTGTTCCTTCCCTTCTTTTCAGAGATTGGGGACCAAAGAATGGGGAGCATGGGATACAGTGGCTGGATTGCAGGACTTCTTTTTCTTTTCCTAATCTATGTTAGAAGGAATGGGTTGCTAGATAAGGAAAATGGTGAGAAATATTCTTAAAGATAAAGGTGATCTGCAAACAAAAGATATTAATAAAATTGTGTTAAATCACACTCAAAAATTAAAAGAACTAGTAATGAACTTAGATGTTATCTATTTCCTCAGGATAAATCAGATTTAGAAAATGTAGATTAGGAAGGGAGATGAGGCTGACAGAGGCAAGCACACTGACAGCAGTGAGCAGTGACAGCTGTCAGTGAGGCAAAAACTATAAAAAGCACCTGCTAAAAGTACAGTGATTTGAGGGAGGGGAGACCTCATTTCAGGGTCAAACAGCCCTGCATGCTTCAGTGACTTATAAGGGTTATCACTTGATACACTACAATTGTTCTTAAAAATCAAGGAAAAATCCAATTATGTTCTGGATGCTCCGTTAACCCCTCCAGCATTTTCTCACAGCCGAGAAATGACTCCAGAGTCCAAACTCTAGCTGGTCCTGTAAGCTGGAAAGGCTTCAAGAATGGGCCCAGACTGAGCGTCTGGTAGCTAAGCACTTTCCTAACGCAATTCAGAGAGACTCGCCGTGAAGAGTTCTCCCAAAACTGGAGAGAGCTCAGCAATGTGTGCAGAAGTGAGGGACTGCGGGTGTGGAACATTGCATACGGGGTAAGGTTCAGATGAGATTCTTGATATAGTCAATTATGTTAATAGTTTTCCTACTGTTGAACCAGCCCTGCATTCCTGATATAAATCCTACTTGGTTATGGTATATTATCCTGGGGATGATTTTCTGTCATCTTTTCGCTGATACTTTATTTAAGATTTTTGCATCAACGTTCATTGGGGGGATTGGTCTGTAATTTTCTTTCTCTGTTTGTCCTACCTGGTTTGGATCAGATGAGACTCTTAAAGCCACGGGCCCTGCCTCTTCTGCGTGAGAGGGTGCTAGAGCATGGAACACATTTTAGAAAGACTTCTATCATTAGTGATTAAAACTAGAGGGATGGAGCTTGAAGGAATAACCCTCAGCTGTTTGGAAAATTCAATTATATACAAAAATCATATTCCCTGATACTACATCAGCGATGTCTTTGCTATAGAAACAGTCTCTGTTATGACGGGATTGTACCTGATTATCGTCCCTCTCCTGCCCTCCTCGCCACTAAACTGTCAGCAGCTTTCAGGTGTGTGCTGATCTCAAATAACGAACCGACAAAACCTCCACGTATAAAGTTATCTTTAGTCCGAATGAGGGGGGAACACCTCTAGAGAACGATATCAGCAAGAAATGAATCAAAGCCCTTTCCCCTTTCTCGAAAACCTAAGTGAAAATACAATCCACCTCCAATGTCCCCAAATAGCTCAGAAAAATCCATTGTAGCTCCTCCAGACCTGCATTTTAACCGGACAATAAGGGCTACGTTCTGTTTCCTTGGGCGTGGACCACAGCCACAATCCAATTTCAATTTGATTAGATGGGTATGAACTTTTAAGCAAGGAAGTCACGGGGCCTTCACGAGATCGCGTTCACGCTCCCGACCCGTTAGGGAACACGACGCAGTACCTGAATGGGGAAACGTGAACCAGAGGGGATGGAAAACCCAAAGGCAAAAAGCCTTTTCGGTTTACGGAGGCCATCAACGGCCGCTACGTGACGCAGCTGGTCACGCCGGAAAGGGCCCGGCTCTGGCAGCCCGGTCCGGTGCCGATCCCGGTGCCGCAGCTCCTTAGCTGGGGAGTCTGGCGTGGAGATCCCGGGCCAGGCCTCGGATCCTTTTCCAGCTTGAGATCCAGGCGCCTGTGCCTAAGGTCTCCACCTTTACCTCACCTCAAAGGAAGCCTGGCTCCCGCCGAGGCCCAACTCCAGGCTCCGGGTCCGGAGGCTTAGCCACACCAACGCCCGCTCACCGACTCCCGCGCCCCTCGCTGTGGCGTCCGGTACCGGACGGAAGCCCGGCCCTGCACGGAGCGGGAGCCCGCACAGCCGGCCCAACTACCCCGGCGAACCCCGAGCGCTGGCGCTCGCTCGAGAAGGGCGGGCGGGGAACGGCCACCGGGAACGGTCACCGGCGGACGATCCCACTGGGCGCCAGGACGGGGGAATGAACGCGAGGACCCCCACGCCTACGTCCACCCTCCCCGGGCTCCGCCCGCCTGTGGGAAGCCGGAGGCGAGCACCAGGAGCCCCTCAGAATCAGCCGGCGAAGCTGCCCCGGGCCAGAACCGTAAGTGCGCCGAGATCGGGCAAGGGAGGGACTCTTACTGCGGAGCCGCCTGCTTCCCCAGGCGCGGGGCTGGTGACAGAGGGCGGGGGTCTCCTCCCCGCTGAGCCGCTCAGTTTTAGAAAGTTTCCCTCCTTCCTCCATACACGTGGGCCCAGCTAAGTAGGGTGGGATCCGTGCTTTCTGCCAGAGGCTCCCCGCGCCACGGCGGCCGGGCCGGGGCTTCCTAAGATTGAATGGCTGGCTCGCAAGGGCTTTTTTCCCTATGGGTTTTGTTTTCCCCTGGGGCAATTGGGGCTAAGTGACTGGCCCAGGGTTACTCCAGCTAGGAAGCGTTAAGTGTCTGAGGCCGGATTTGAACTCGGGTCCTCCTGACTTGGGGCCGGCACTCTATCCACCGCGCCATCGGCTCCCGGGTTTTCTCTTAAAAGAACAAAAGTGATTTTGAGCAAGCCCCAAAGATCCGGTCCCTTAATGGCGGCTTGCTGGTCCCTCACAGACATTCAGAATGACCACGGCCAGTCTCATTTCCGCACAGACCCGGAGGAGAAGGAAAGCGAGAGAGAAAACGTCCCGGAGGAGCAGGTGGTCACTGGCCCGAGGGCCAGAGGCTTAAAGGAGGGATAAAAGCGGTCA
This sequence comes from Antechinus flavipes, assembly GCF_016432865.1. Classification (NCBI taxonomy): domain Eukaryota; kingdom Metazoa; phylum Chordata; class Mammalia; order Dasyuromorphia; family Dasyuridae; genus Antechinus; species Antechinus flavipes. The sequence continues at coordinate 29,704,625 of NC_067403.1, forward strand.
CAGCAGAAGCCCACTGTGAGACGCTGTTTCCTGTGTGGTGTCAGAGCCCCGGGAGATGGATGGAGGCTATTACTCTAATGCCCATTTTACAGGGGGGGAAGCTGATCCTCACGGATGCCCCAGGATCACAGAACTAGCAAATGGTAGCCCGAGAGAGCCCCAGCCCGGAGGCCTCTGACCCGACTCACGCCTCCGAGCCGGGTTCTCGCCTTTACTACTTCCGGGCTCACTCCCAAGTTTTGAGCCCGCAGTTTCAGAACAGCCTCAGGTTAAACAGGCCCATTTAAGCAATCGTGGTCCCTCGGCTCAGCTCCATCTCGCTCCCCCCATCTCCGACTGCTCCATGGGAGACACCTTCAAACCGGATCCCTCCTCCCAGAGCCCGCGCTCCTGTGACTTTTGTAAACAAGGGGTCATCCTCCGTCCCGCATCCACTACTCGCCTCCAACCCGGGGCCAAGTTCTGGAGACTCCTATCTCGGATCTTTCCCATCATCCCCTCCCCCCGACGCTGTCCAGACCCGCCACCGCCTCCCTGCCCCGCTGCAATAGCTGTCGGGACTCCGGCCTCTGATCGCCCCAGCTTGGGCTCCTCGTTCACTCCTCGGCCAAAGGGACCTCCCTAAAGCCCCCCCAGGAAATTCAGTAGCAGCTTTTAGTTCTAGGATCCTGACCTCGGGGTGCCTACAAATTTAACCTCCGTGCTTCTATGAGGCTTCCTAGGGGTTTTTCATTATTAGGGGTAAGAGAGACAGGAAATGGGGCTTCCCTTTATTCCCTACCTCCCTTAAGTCCCGTCTCCCTATTTATTGACTTAGGCCAAATTGGGATAAAGAACCACAAAAAGGTAAAATAATGGGAGAGGCTTTGGGTATACCCAGGACTCAAGTACCGCCGTCAGCATTAGAGAGGAAAACTTGGGTTTCCGGGGAGGGGGGGGGCAGAGGTAGGGAAGAAATGGGGCCTTATGTCCTCTTTATTTATTGGGATTTTCTTTGTCTTCACGTCAGACTTCAAACTCCTAGTTTTGAGGCACTGTCACTTTGGATTAACTTTTTAAAGCACTTTTTTTTTTATTAAAGTAAATGGAATTCACCCAGATTTTGTCAACTGCCACAGACAAATGTAAAGTGAAAGAGTTGCCTTCTTTAAAACCTTCTTTAAGTAAAACGAAACCCATTAATCTTTTTTAAATTAATTAATTAATTAAAGCTTTTTATTTACAAGACAGATGCATGGGTAATTTTTCAGCACTGACCCTTGCAAAACCACCTGTTCCAACTTTTCCCCTTCTTCCCCTCCCCCCCCAAGATGGCAGGCAGACCCACACATGAAACCCATTAGTCTAATTAAGCTAATCATGGCTAACCTCTACATAATGCTGTATGATTTGCAAAGGAAGACACCTGTTACTTTATATGATCGTTCCAATAACCTTGGGAGGTGGATGCTATTGTTACCCCCATTTTACAGATGAGGATGCTGAAGCACACTGAAGTGAAATGACTTTAGTTCTAGAGTCACACAGCTAGGAAGTGTCTGAGGTTGGATTCAAATTCACATCTTTCCAATTCCAAGTCCAAGGCTCTTATTACAATTCGTTGTTTCCTAATTTCTTTTTAAAAATAGATTTTGTTGATTTCCTTTATCTTTATAACATCCATTTTTTAGTACTTTAATCAAAGTGTGGTATCTAGCGTGTCTTTGCATTAGATTTAAAACTTCCAGCTGGGTGAGACAGTGCCACTCTGAATTAAAAAATAATTTTAGCAATTCTCTTTGTGGTGGCAACGAATTGGAAAGTGAAGGGATGCCCATGGATTGGGGAATGGCTGAACGAACTGTAGTACGTGAGTACGATGGAAGACTATTGTGCCGTAAGAACTGAGGAGGCGGCAGATTTCAGAAAACCCTGGAAAGATTTACGTGAACTGCTGCGAAGTGAAGTGCGCAGAACAGGAGAACTTTCCACGGAGGGACAGCAGTATCGTGCCACGATCAGATGAATTGACTCATTCTAGCAGGACAAGGATCCAAGGCAACGGCAAAGGACTCGGGATAAGAAACTCCATGCATCCTCAGAGAAAAAACTCAGAATCTGAATGCAGACCAAAGCATGTTAGTTTTCATTTTATGTTTTTTTCAGTATGTTTTGGAAGATCTGTGTTTTCTTTCAAAACATGAGTAATATTTAGGAAATAAGTTTTGCATGACTGCACATGTGTAATCTGCTTGTCATCTCAGGGAGGGGGAAAGGAGGGAAGGAAGGAGAGAATTTGGAACTCATTTTTAAAAATGAACATTAAAAATTATTTTAAACATGTAATTGGGAAAAAAATAAAGTATCAAGTGGGGAAATTCAAGCAGAAATACAGTGGAGGGGGAAGCAGGAGTTAGGCTTTCTAATTTTTGATGTATCACTAACCAATCAGTAAACTGCAGACAGACACTAGAGCTCACTTCCCCCAGGATGTCCTCCTTGACTTGAAGTTAGTCCTACCTTGTATTGCTATATCCTCTGTTCTTGAAGCTTTTTTTTTTTTTTTTAAACGTACCAACATGCCGTCTCTATAACAGGCTCAATGCAACAAATGTTCATTGAGTATCTACTAAAGCAATGGGGGACAGACAAAGTAAACAAGATCTACCTTAGTTTTACTCTAATAATACTTAAGATTAAATAGATTTGCAAAATATATGAAAATTATGTATATTTCATATAATATATTCATAATAATGTATATATAAAATATGAAAAAATATATTTTTCATACAAAGAAAGCATATGGCCTCGATTTCCTGCTTTCCAGAAAAGCCAGTATGCTTTCAGGGACACCTCGCCAAATAAGTGTGTTTGTGTTCATGGACCACACACGTTTGCGTGTCTGAATCTCATCAAATTCCTGAAAGGCCCAGACGGACCCGGGATTTCAGAGATATGGCTGTTCCCTGATCGCGTCTGACCACACCTTCTCATGCCTTCTCTCTCATGCAGGTCCCTCACAAGTTCACAACGTGAGATTTACTCAGTATCGCTCGGTTTGGGGGTTTAGAATAAAGGGCGCCAAGTCTACACATACTTCATTTGTTCCTAGTAAAAGCCCAGTCCAAGGTAGGGATTCAGTGCTAGCTGAATGAACTTGGCCAAAGATAATCAAATCTCCTGCCAGTTTCTCTGAAGGTTACCATGACAACTCGGGAGCCGATCCATCAATGGATTTTCCCAACCTTGTTTCGAATCCCATTTTTCCTGGGTAACTTTAGCCAGGCCTCGGCTCCCACTGATCCTTAGTTTGTCCTCATATTTGAGATGAGGAGGCTGGGCTGAGGGTCTCTGAGGTTTATCTCTCAGTCTGGGAATTCCACCAATGTGGGAACGGGTTAACGTGACTTCTCAGGGTCAGATGGTCATTCGATCCAAGCAACTTTTTCTCTGGTAGCATTACAAGGAGTCGGGCAGTTGCAGGACAACTCCATTTTGGCATTTTAAGAAATTTCAGCTAATACAGAAGTAACAAAAAGGAGAAGAATCACTACCCACTCAATTTCAGACCTGCTTTGTTAATTAGTGGGTGTAAAGCTATGGTATAATTTCATTAATTTATTCCTCATTAATTAAAGACCTTTGAAAAGCTCAGGAGATAGACTTGGTAATTCCAAATGCAGACAGTGTTAGAGCTTTGGGAAATCTAATAAAAATCACGATAGCGATAGTCTTTCTGAATACGTAATAGTTCTCATTGGGATCGGATTTCTGGCACTAGAAGAAAGTAGAAATTAATCTTATTTTAATAGGTGAAGAAACTGAGGTCTAAAAGAAATGCTCCCTCACCTCTAATTCAATTTTAAAAATTCACTAAATACCCTGGTGTACAGAGGGCTATACTGAGTAATGGGACAGATAAGGTACCTTCTTATATTGGAGTGTATACGGGTCTAATTAGGAGAGACCGAAGGAGAATCCGGGTTTCCCGACTCCATCTATGACTTATGAGCAAAAGTCCAGATAGTGGAGAGAAAGCCATGCATTGGGAGTGTTCATTGTCAGGGAGCTCTTGTTTACCACAATGGAATGGCCTGGCCCTTTAAATTCAGAAATTAGACCCATGAATGCTGAAGCAGAGACCCCAAATACCATTCAAAGAGCACAAGCACTAGTGGTAGCTTGTGAGCGATGTGCTAACGCCAATGGATCTCAAGCAATACCTCCCTTTGGGAAAGGAATAAGGTATACAAAGAATACATACACACACACACACACACACACACACACACACACACACACACACACACAGCAAGCATTCAGTGAATGCTACCAAAGGGAAATTTTAACATTTTATTCATTCATTTGATGAGTACTTATTGAGTACTTGCTGGATACAGAGCTTATGATATATTTTTCATTAAGCTAGATGACAAGTCAAGAAGTTGCTAGAATTAATATAAAATGAATTAGTTTAAACTAAAATGAATGTTTAGGAGCTGGGGGAGATAAAAAATTTATAAAAGACAGCTCCTTTTCTTTCCTAAAACTTAAAATCTAGCAAGAGGGCAAATTAGAGTTACAATGCCTAGTATTGCCTGATAGTATTACTATGTGAGATCAGACGGAAAGGCAAATCAGGGAAGGCGTCACAGAAAAGGTGACGTTTGTGTTGAGCTTTAATAGATGGACCCGGCTTTGTTAAGTAAAGAGGAGGAGAGAGGATATTCCATAGAGAAAAACAAAACATGAGAAAGTGTTTAAGGAAAGAATATAGTAGGGAAGGGAAATCCACAGCAGGCACACAAGGGAATGCTTCTCAAGTATTTGAAAGCTCCTTAAGATGAGTTCTCTTGAATAATTTAGACATTTCTCTTCCTCCTCCTCAATCTTGTTCATGCTACAAATCTGCTTAGAAAAAGATCCTCGTCCCCAGATCTTGCTAAGAGTGCAGTTTGCTTTCTTGTCTGAAATGATCAAAACTCCAAATTAGTAGTATCTAAATTAATGTTTTAACACATCCTAAACTACAATCATTAAACTGAAAATGACACACATGGAAGCAGGTCTTTCTCTTAAGGTGTTAAATAATTCTGTTTTGCTGACTATGCCCCAGCATACAACTGAGCCCCAAGCACAACAGACTACCTCCCGCCACTCATGCGTCTGGCTCCCAAGGACCAGGGACTCTGTAACTACCCCTAGTACAAGTGGATTTAACACAACTATTTAATGGTACCATTACAAGCAGGAAGAGATCCAGACATACTTTCATGTTTCTAGTAAGCTTTGAGACAAAAGAGTTTTAAAATCTATAGAGGACTAAATCCAATGAATATTTCTGCTACTTTATTACACATCTAGGAAATCAAGTGTTTGTCTGGAATGTATAATTTCACTTTACATATACAAAGCGTGTTATTCTTAACTATTTGGCGTGGATGTGGGTTTCTTCACATGATTATTGGATGGATATCTGGACTGATTATTCAAAAATACTATTGATTTGACCTGTTTTTAAATGGATTTCCAAGCTTCTAGATTGATCCAATCAATAAATGTATTATTTTTCTCAATAACAGACTTATATAGCACTTGGAGGTTTACAAAACACTTTCCTTGAAGCAGCTGATTGAGCTAGGTAGCACATGTATACAGCTTGCATAGATTCATTTTACAGATGAGGAAAGCAAAGGCCAAAGTGGTTAAGTGATTTATCCAGTTAGAGGAAGATTTTGGCCTTGCACGCAGTTCTCACTGCAAGATCAGCCACCTTTCTTCCACATTAAGCTGTTTTAATTAAAAGAGTCAAACCAATTTCTGTTGGAACCCACTTCCAAGTATCAAATTTCTCAAAATTCGCCGCCCTGCTTTTTACACGATACTCATTGTTCTCTTGATATGACCATGAATGGCGTTCATTGTGACTCTCTTGAAATTGCAACCAATGAGAAAAATAAAAAGGAGATGCATCTGAAGTCTTCGATTGTGGGGAAAAGGACAGAGTAATGGAGGATTACTCTATTTTGCCTATTTTAGGAATGACAAAAAAAATTGGCCATTTGAACGTTTATCGAGCCGAGCACTTTAAAAAATCTTTATATTTTATCCCCACAATAACTAGGTGCTATCTCATCTCCATTTTGCAAATGAGAAAGCTGAGGCAGACAGTTTGCCGAGAGTCACACAGTATTAAGTGTCTTAAGGCTGGACTTGGATCCAGGGCGTCCTCACTCTAGGTCTGGCATGGCCCCCCACCCGGTGGCCTCATTCTTCTTCAGATTGCACTCCTGAATCCCAGCTTTCCTCTCCAAAGTCCCAGAAAATCTGTTCATCTTGGAAGCTCATTGTACACTGGACTCCGCGTGAGGGAAACAGCCTCCATCCCTGTGAGCTCTCTCCCTCTGACTGGTTCTCTTTCCTCTCCAGGCTCTTTTCTCAAGAAAGACTTCTGTTTTTTCTTATGATAGGGGGCATTCAACAACACTCAACCAACACTGACTTATTTTTGCTGAGGCAGTTGAGGTTAAGTGACTTGCCCAGGGTCACACTGCTAGGAAGTGTTAAGTTTGAACTCAGGTCCTCCTGACTTCAGGACTGGTGCTCTATCCACGGCACCACCTAACTGCCCTTCAGCCAACATTTATTAAGCGCCTATATGTACAGAGCATTATCCTTTGCTTTGGTAGAGAGACAAATAACTTTAAGGGACCTATAATCTGGAAGGACTGTAAACCACATACATTCACAGAGTACAACTTAGATCTAGGATCTATGTACAGAGGAAAAAATGGAAAGTCGTGTTAAGACAGATGGGTGACAGATTATTTTCAGGTTTGTTTGCTTTTCTTTTGGGGGGAAAAGTTGGAGACGGTTTCATGGAAGAGGGGACTTGTTGAGCTGGTACTTCAGAAAATGGGTATATTTGCTACAAAGCTTTTTTTTCCCCCCTCCTAGTGAGGCAAAAAGGAAGCGAAAGAAAAGAAATGCTGGTTGATTAAAAAAAGAAATCAAAAGAGATAGTTAGCACATAAGATGGGGGTGGGGGAGCGTAGTATTGCTAGCATTTGGGAACTAAGGGTGCATGTGCGAAAATACGGGGTATGTTCTAAGCATGGCAGCTAGCCTGGTTTGGCTACAGCAGCGGTAGATGGGGTTTGAAGGTGGGAAGGAGAGAATCAGGCTACTGAGGTAGGTTGGAGTCTGATTTTAAAGATAAGGAAGCTCATGAGAGGCTTAAAGAAAGAAGTCAATAGGGAATACATAATCACAAAGGGGATGGAGCAGGAGGATCCAGAGAAGCGTGGACATCTGCTCACCAAGAAAGGAGAGCGTGGAAACTGACAGCTTTCCCTTTGGAAAGCTCTGAATGTTTGTGAACCATACCGGCCCAGCTGGCTGCCTCAGAGAGTTTTTCTGCCTTTCAGAGAGACAAGAACTCGTTGCTCCTGGAACATCAGATATTAAAAATACAAAAGAATACCAACAGATCATTTCCATGGTGCAATGTGTGCAACGTGATGATAAATCCATAAGTGAAATATTCTAAATACTCTAGCTAAGGGAGACTAATGCTTAAAAATTATTCCAGGATTCTTCTGAGATGTAATATTTACTAAAATAAAGTGGAGAGTAATTCTTTCTTATTTATATATTCTGAACTTACTTTCCCCATTGTGATATTATAAAGGGAGGCTTTACTGAAAAACCCTCCATAGACAGATTCATGGGTCTATCCATGGTGCATGGGTTCTGTTACCAAATTAGCTTTAGCATAACCTGGGGTTTGTGAACTGGTTTATACAAAAATTAATATTTCATAAATGGAGTTCAATGTAATTGGTTTCTTTTGAAATCCAATGTATTGGATTTTATACATTTCAAAAAATCATTCCGAGAGGGGTTCCACAAGTCTCTCTGAGCTGCCAAAGGGGTCCATGACCCCCAAAAAGATTAAGCACTTTTGCTTTAAAAGGATTAGCCAGGCAGGATTTATCACGCTTCAGAGAAGCGAAGTATCTGTTTTCCAGACTAGTACAACCATTACAGGTACACCCAATAATATGATTTTTGAAGCAGAGTTGATGACTGTGAAAGCCAATGATCCTTTATCAACTAACCACTCCAAATAATATTTTAATGCTTAAATTGAGATGCTAAATCTGGCATGGGGCTAGAGCCCAGGAGACTTCAGTCCAAGCAGGGGCTCGCTCGTCTGTCAGAAGACAAGCTCTACTGAGCACAAATGAGGAGTAATTGCCTCTTTCTCTCAGGCAACGGGCTCGGAAATGTGAGGATACATTGTTGTTAGCACTATAAGCCTTTTGTTAGGAAATGTCAATATTTTAGAGCGTCCCCACTCCAGCACACGGAAGTCACACTGTTTACATACAAACGAGAATGTTGTCTGCTCTCCTGAATAACTTGACTTGTGACAGGAGCTGTCACTGCTTACTAAAGAGCCCCAAATTGGGCCCATAAATATCTGAAGCAATCATTTCCTTCAGGCCGCTGCACCTTATGGAAGGAAACTGATCTCATTAGTACCCACTATGTGCCTGCTGCTGTTCGAGGTGCTGAAAAAAAGTACACAGGAAACAACATATGCATGAAAATAAAAATACCGAATATCTGCAAGATAGGGGTCTAGAAATTAACAGGAGGGAAATCGGGATCACCTTTTGGTGTTGACTTGAAGAGTCTAACAGATTGAGGAGATGGAGTAAAAGGAGTATATTCTAGGAAGAACAGGAGAAAGATGAGATAACGTTATATACAGGAATGGCAAGAGGGCCAATTGGGTGAATTGTTCAAGAACAATATGGAACGACAAAGCCAGATAGAATCAACTTTTGGGAGATCTGTTTGATGGTCATGTGATGGATGGAAGAGGAGAACTCCCAAGAAAAGGGCACCAATGAGAAGGTCACTGCAATTCTCTAAGAAGAAAGGAGATGTGGGCTTGAGTAGTCGGGGTGGTGACTGGGTAAGTGAAGGGAAGGAGCTAACAGACAAATGGATAGGGAGTCAGGAGAGCAAAGGAAAGGGAAGAGTGCCTTTGGGGTTGGGAACTTTTAAAGGGAATAATAGTGGTGATTTCAAGAGATACACAGAAGTTAGGAAAATGCAAGGGTGGGGACAGAGAGAAAGATAATGAATTTTGTTTTGGAATACCGACTTGGAGGCAAAGAAATTGAGAATGCTGGTTTTGTTCATTCATCCATTCAACAAATGTTCAACAGACTACTCTGTGCTACTAAGCCCTAAGGGCGGATATCTAAGAGGCACTTTCTAGGATTTTTGAGCCATTTCTTTAGTTCCCACAATGTTTTTTATTATAATGATGCTCTAATAGATAAATCTACTGTAATCTTACTGGGTAAGTCCTAGGCTAAGCAAAATTCATTCCAAAAATCTATGGTTACATTTCCTAGAATTCTTGGCAACTGTCTAGATGAGCTGCTTTCTGAATTGTTGCCAAACTATCGTTCCCTGGGCCTTTGGACAGTTAATGAGTATGTATGAATCTTCTCCAGTTCTTGGGATGACAGGCTCTACTTTGATATCCCTCGGTTTCCATATGTGCTGTTGCTTCTTTGCCAGAGAGACATAATTATTTTTTATAATTATAAATTCGTATTATTTATTGAGCACTAACATATCAGATGTCATAACATCTTTTGAGATGAAAAAAAAATAATAGAAGTCAAGGAGTTTAAGCATCATTTACTCTAAGCAAAAGCACAAGGACAATGGACTCATGTCTCAATAGAGGTCATTTCTAGGATACTATGTCTAGTATAGAGATTATGAATGATTGCTGAGCTATTACTAGAAATATTTCAAAAATCATGGAACATGATGGGAGAAGCATGAAAAAAATGGAGAAAGAACAAATGCCCCAATTTTGAAAAAAGGGAAAAGAACAAAAGAGTGAAACTATAAGCCAACAAGTTTTAATTTAATTCAATTTAATTCAATTTAATTTTAATTCTAGAATTAATAAAATTCTAGAAATTAATTATTATTAATGATATATAATTATTAATGATTAAATAATTAGTGAAGAAGAGCAGTGATACATGAATTCATACTAAGTAAGTAGTACCAAGAGGACTTTGTACACAGCAACAACAAGATTATGTGATCAACTCTGATGGTTGTGGCTCTTTTCAATAATGAGATGATTCAGGTCCATTCTAATAGACTTGTGATGGAGACAGCCATCTGCACTCAGAGAGAAGACTATAGGACTGAATATGTATCACAGCATACTATTTTCACCTTTTTTGTTATTTTTTGCTTTTTTTTCTCTCTCATTTTTCCCCCTTTTGATCTGATTTTTTTTTTTTATTTGCTGTCTAAGGAGGGAGAAAAATTTGAACACAAGGTTTTGCAAGGGTGAATATTAAAAATCTTTGCATATATATATATTTTTTATTATAGCTTTTATTTAGAAGATATATGCATGGGTAATTTTTCATCATTGACAACTGCAAGACCTTTTGTTCCAACTTTCCCCCACTCTCTCCCCCAGATGGCAGGTTGACCAATACATGTTAAACATATTGAAGTATAAGTTAAATACAATATATGCATACATGTCCAAACAGTTATTTTGCTGTACAAAAAGAGTCGGAGTTTGAAATAGTGCACAATTAGCCCGTGAAGGAAATAAAAAATGTAGGCGGACAAAAATAGAGGGATTGGGAATTCTATGTAGTGGTTCATAGTCATCTCCCAGAGTTCTTTCTCTGGGTGTATCTGGTTCAGTTCATTACTGCTCTATTGGAACTGATTTGGTTCATCTCATTGCTGAAGAGGTCCACGTCCATCAGAATTGACCATCATACAGTATTGTTGTTGAAGTATATAATGATCTCCTGGTCCTGCTCATTTCACTCAGCATCAGTTCGTGTAAGTCTCTCCAGGCCTCTCTGTATTCATCTGCTGGTCATTTCTTACCGAACAATAATATTCCATAATATTCATATACCACTATTTATCCAACCATTCTCCAACTGATGGACATACACTCAGTTTCCAGTTTCTGGCCACTACAAAGAGGGCTGCCACAAACATTCTTTTTGCATATATTTTGAAAATAAAAAAGCTATTATTAAAAAAAAAAGTGACCCCCAATGATTCCATCAAGAACAAATCATGGCAGACTAATATTTCCCTTTGGGACAGAGTTAAGCTGTCAAATTAAGAAAATGCCATAGATAGTTTACTCAGACTTTACTGAAACATTTGTCAAAGGCTCTCTTTACTTTTGGAAATAATCAACAGAGGTGAGGCACTAGAATTAAGAGGGACTGGGAAAGGCTTCCTGTAGAGGGTGGCACTTTACCTGGGACTTGAAGGTTGGGGGACAGGTTATGAAGCGCTCTAAATGCCAGACATGCTTGTCTATTCAGTCCTGCAGGTTGTAGAGAGTCACTAAAGTTTATTGAGTGGGGATGGTGTCAGGGAGGGACCGTGAAACATGGTACCATACCATGGTACAGCCCGACCTCAAAAGAAAGCTCGAACAGTTCAGTGTCAGAGCAAGGTCTCCAGTGGAGTTCTTAGAATCCGTTTGTCCCAACTGTGCTGCTTCACAGTGTAATTAATGACCTAGATAAAGGCATAGATAGTATCTTAATCAAATCTTTGTTTGACAAAAAGATAGCACAGCTAACAGCAAGGTCCAAAATTATCTCCTCAGTGCAGGATGCTGGGAAAATCCAGTTCACAAGTATGATCAGAGAGACAGATTTGGGGGTGTTCACAGGCTGAAAGCTCAATGTCAGAAATGTAGTAGGGAGTCCAAAAAAGTCAATGGGATCTTGGGGTACATTAAAAGAAAGCCAATTTCCAGAAAAAAGAAGGGGATAGCTCTGCTGTAAGACCAGAAAGGGATAGATAGATATTTTCAGCTCTGAATACCAATTTTTAGGAAGGATATTGATAGACTGAAAGGCATCCAGAGAAAGGAAGTAAAAAAACCTTTCAGTTAGATACTGCCTGAATCTGGGAAAAGTTAGTCTAAAGAAGGGATTTAGGAAGACAGAAGAACTATGTATGTCTGAAGGGTTATCATTTGGAAGGGACCAGAGTTGTCCTGCTTGGTTCCAAGAGGGCAGATTTAGGAACACTGGCTTGAAACAGTTGAGACAAACTTAAACTTGATTTAAGAAAAATCCTCCCAACTCAATAGTCATCCTTCAGTGAAAGAGCTTTCTCTAGAAAATGGTGGGTCTCCCTCTTATTTGAAAGCTCTAAGCAAAAGCTAGGTGACCTCTTTTAAAGTATATTCTGGAAGGTATTCCTTTTCAGGAAGGTCTAGAGGGCTTTCGAGATCCCTTCCAACTCAGAAATTCTGTAATTCTAGAGGAATCTCTTGGGCTTGGTGTCAGGAAGCATCTCATTTCAGATTACTTTTCTGAACAAGTAATTTATCCTCCGGGATAAGATCTGTCATTCCCAATCCTTAGGGTTATTGTAGAAGATCCCATCCTTGGAGTTAATGTGCTTCCTGTCTCAAGTGGGGAGAAGCGGGGAAGCCATGTCACATTCTCACGAGAAGTCAAACAGGAAGAACAGGGTAGATGACAGAAGGTTGTCTGTAAGCATCAGAGAGGGCCACAACGATCAGTGACAAATTTGCAGAGAAGGTGGGACTGGGACCTTGAGGAATGGTCGATAGTTAGAGAAACACAGAAGAAGATGGGGGAAACAGCCCCTATCAGGAAATACAGCACAAGGAAGAGTGGAGAGGGATAAGCAAGGAGTCAGAAGCAATTTGGTATCGAAAGACCAAGTTTCAACTCTGGCTCCATTGTGGAATAACTCGGTGGTCTTGGCCACTTTATTTAAGCGATCTCAGCTTTAGTTTCCTCATCTGTGAAATAGGGGTAATACTTGTACTATTGATTTCATAGGGTGATGGATTTAAAGCTGGAAGAGATGGCAGAGCTCTTTTAGTCCATAAGTATACCCATTCTAGAGACAGTGAAACCAATGAAGACCCAGAGTGTAAAAATCAGTTATCTCAGGTCAGATGGGTAGTAAATGCTACTAATGCAAAGAGAAGCCAAGTCTAATCAACTCTGTTTCTATGGAACCATGTGGTCTCCACTAGGTTGTTGGGAAGATTAAATGGGTTAATGTATAAAAAAGTACTTAGGAAACTATAAAATGATAAAATTAAGGTACTGACATTACAATTATAATAGTAGTGTTATTAATATGCCATGTCACTTCATCAGGGACTTGTGATTTCATGGGCATTATAGGTGACCTCCCCTCCGCAGCTTCCTCCTTTGAGATACCTCACAGTCTCAGAATTGCCAGAGAGACAGACAGAAAAAGAGAGAGGCAGAGAGAGAGAAATATATGGAGAAAGAGAGAGAGAGAGAGAGAGAGAGAGAGACAGGGAGGGAGGGAGGGAGAGAGAGAGAGAGAAAGAGAGAGAGAGAGAGAGAGAGAGAAAGAATGAGAATGAGTGAAAAATATCTGCACTCCCACTTCACAGGGTTATCACACTGAAAGCACTTTGGAAACCTCACGTGTACAGTACATACGTGAGATACTATTGTGCATTATGTATTCAAGGGAGGTGGTTTACATGGAGAAACACAAATGCTCAGTTTTAGAATAGGCAGATTCAATTAGCCTGAAGTTCTTTGTCTTGTGCAAGGTCCCACAATGGGGACCTGAAAGCAATTCTTCTCGACTCCAAGTGCAGCGCTGCATCCCTGGTGCCCCACCACGAGCTGGCCAGAAGGACCTTAGAGAGATGGGCTCTCAGGAAGCAGTGAAGAAGTTGGGCTGGCTCCTTTTCTTTCCCACACTGCAGCGCTCCATGTTCCCCTGGCCTGATCAATGTAATTCCTGGGTAGAGTCTGCTTTAAGAGCGAGGCCGTCCATCCTAAATGAATGATTAATAATGGTCTCGCTACTGGCAAGCCAAGATTTAAAGACTCAAACTATATTATATACTTTTGAGAACACTATAATTTTTGCTATAATAAAAAACAGTCTTTAAATCCTTTTTATTTTCAACCCTTGCCTTAAAATTTTTAACAATAGTACCAGGTTTTATCTTTCTTAATAAATATCTTTCTATAGCTTCTTTTTATGTCACCAAAAGAGACAAAGCAATTCTGACGCTATCAGCCATGTAGCCATAAATCAGCCAGTGCCACAGTCAACTGTTCCGGACTACTATGTTTGCGTCGAAAATATATTACAAGATGCCACGCCATCCATTAGGTCTGAAGTCTTTTGTAATCACTGCTTGTTCTCTTTATGGTGGAGGATAATATAATTGGGTCAGCACCCTGAGGGCCTCATACACTCTCTTTTACAGCGTTATTTCCATTTGAACCTTGTGGTTCCTGATACAGTGCTCCTGAAACCCTCTGGCTGCTTAGTGAAAATTAACTTATTGAGATTATTTGTATTTCCAATGCTGTTCCTCTTGCAGAAGCGCCAATATTTTGAAGAAAGGCAGCCATTCTCCCGACATTGCTCAAGCAGAAGGCAAACTATCTTCTAGACCAATGAAAAGTCTGCTCTCGGACTTTTTCATCATTTCATTTGGATTTGACCTTTTAGTTTGATTTAATCTGCTTGTCCTAAAACTGAACATTTGTATTTCTCCATGTTAAACCACCTTCCTCGAATACATAATGTGCAATAATATCTCACGTATTTACCGTACACTTAAGGTTTCCAAAGTGCTTTCACTGGGACAACCCTGTGAAGTGGGAGTGCAAATATTCTCCCTCCCTCTCCCCCTCCCCTTCCCCTCTTCCTCGTTCTCCCTCCCTCTCTCTCTCTCTCTCTCTCTTTTTCCCTTTTCTCTGTTTCTATTTTCTCTCTTTCTCTCTTTCTCTGTCTCTCTCTATAAGTAAGTCAGATAAAGGAAATAAGACCTTAAGGACCACGGAAAGCATGAGTTTCACCAACTGTCACTTAGTCTGACAAATGATAGCACTGGGGCTAGTAGTAAAAATGGGGAACTAGGAGAGACACAGAGAGAAACAGAGAGACAAAAAGAGAGAGTGAGACATACAGAGAAATAAGAGAGAGAGAAAGAGAGAGAGAGCGAGCGCGAGAGAACTTGGCTCTGGCAATATGTACCTGCTGCTAGGATCTTAACAGCATTTTATTTTTCCAGTTACACGTAAAAGGAATTCTCAACATTCATTTTTCTGAGATTTTGAGTTTCAGCATGCTGAGTGGAGTGAGCAGAACCAGATTATTATTATACAAAATAACAAGATTACGTGACGGTCAACTGTGCTGGACTTGGCTCTTTGCAATAATGAGGTGATTCAAGGCAATTCCAATAGACTTGGGATGGAAAATGCCATCCGCATCTAGAGAGAGAGACCGTGGGGATGGAATGTGGATCCAAGCATAGCGTTTTCACCTTGTTATTTGTTTACTTGTTTTTTTTTTCCTACTGTTTTTTCCCCTTTTGACTGATTTTTCTTGCATAACATGACAAGTAAGGAAATATGCTGAAAACTATCTTTATATATATTTAGAAAAATAAACTACAATAGGAAAAAAAGATTTTGAATTTCACATTTCTTCCAGTCTAAGATAACTCAGGAGTCATATAGACTATGAATCCAGCCTATGGGCCAACCTGATGCACCTGCCGCGGCAGCAGTAGCAATGAGCCTTGGAGGCAGCTACAAGAACTCTCAGCCCAGAGGTGGTAAAGGGGCCAGAAAACTTGTCAAATGAGGACCACAGGGGCCCTTTGCTGGTTCTGGGTGCGGGACCCTGGTGCATTGGCCATATGGAGTTTGCAGTTTCAGGAAAAAATCACTTGTGAATAGTTACAAGGAATTAAGGACTTGAATCACAGTCAAAGAAGAAAGGAAAATTGGAGCTTGCATCTGCAGGACAAGTAATTATTTCTGGGTGGAGACCAGGAGACAAATTAGGAAAGCAGTATCTCTCTAGCTCAACCACCTTAGAAACCCCCAAAACATGGGACCCCAGCACCAGATCTGAAAAAGCAGCACAAAAAAAGCCTGAAACTTAAAATCATGCATCCCCACTCTCTGGTCAATAGAGCTAAATCAAGAAATAGGCTAAAAAAAAGAGCAAATAACAAAATAATTTCACTACAAAAAGGTACTACGGTGGCACTCAGAATCCACAAACTCAGAAGAAGACAACAATGTGAAAAGAAGTATAAGCAAAGCCTCAAAAAAAAAAGTTCACTAGACACAAGCCAAATAATTTTTGGAAGTTAAGTTTTTTTTTTCCTTTTAAGACATGATAGAGATAAAATTAGGAAATGACATTCCCAGGAATGTCATAGCCAAAGTCCAGAGTTCCCAGGTCAAAAAGAAAATATTCTAAGTCAGAAAGAAACCATTTAAATATCACGGAGCCACAGTCAGGATCAAATGCAGCTTCTCATCCAAAGGCTTGGAATATAATATTCCAGAAGGCAAAGGAGCTAGGACCAAGAATAACCTACCCAACTGGATAGCGGAAAATACACAGTTAATAATTGTAACTGAAAAAGTGAATGAAATGAGGTCAACCATAAAACAGAAGCAGAAGAATGAATTAGAAACTAGAATCCAACAATATGCTGTTTACAAGCGACATATATGAAACAGAAAGATGCACATACTGAGCTAAAACAAAGAGTTGGAGCAGAATGCATTATGTTTCAACTGAAGTGAAAAAAAAGGCAAGGATAGGAATCATGATCTTAGACAAAGCAAAAACAAAAATAGACTTAATCAGAGAAAGAATATAAATGGTACTACGGATAATGAAATATCATCAAAAACGTTTTCAGGAAGTTTCTTTGAAAAAGTATTTCTCAAACACATTAAGTTCTCAGGGAACTAAGTCAAATTTAGAAAGAAGGAACAATTCTCTAACAGGCAAGTTTTGAGAAGAATAAATCAAAGCTATCTATAATCACATAAAAAAACTCTTTAAATCACTACTGATTTAAAAAATACAAAATCACCCTGAGATACTACCTCATACCTATTAGAGATGATAAATGTTAAATGAGATAAGGGAAAATACACTAATAAACTGTTGGTAGAGTTGTGAACTTTTCCAGTCATTCTGGAGAACAATTTGGAGCTATGCCCAAAGGGTTATAAAACTGGGACATATCCAAAAAGACCACTACTAGGTCTGTACTCCAAAAGATGAAAGAAAAAGGAAAAGGATCCTTATGTTCAGAAATATTTATAGCAGTTCTTTTTAGGGTAGCAAAGAATTGGAAATTTAGGAGATGCTTGTCAGTTGGAGAACGACTTAAGATTTGTCATATGATTGTCATGGAGTACTATTATTGGGCTATAAGAAATGATGAAAGGGTTCATTTCAGAAATATACAGGGAGATATATATGAAGCAATACAAAGCGAAGTGAAAAGAACTAGGAAATCATTGTACACAGTAACAGAAATATCGTAATGTTGATTATCTGTGAAAAGACTCAGCAACTCTGATCAATACAATGATCCAAGACAATTGCAAAGGCTTCTTGATGAAAAATGCTATCCAACTCCAGAGAGAAACTGATAAATTCTTTTTATTTAAAAGCTTTTTTATTTTCAAAATATATGCAAGGATAGTTTTCAACATTCACTCTTGCAAAACCTTGTCTTCAAATTTTTTTCTCCCTCCTTTCCTCTCATCCCCTCCCCTAACAGCAAGTAATCCAATATATGTTAAACATGAGCAATTCCTCTATACATATTTCTATATTTATCTTGCTGAACAAGAAAAATCAGATCAAAAAGGAAAAAGATGAGAAAGAAAACAAAATACAAGCGAATAACAACCACCAGAATGAAAATACTATGTTGTGATCCACACTCAGTTCCTACAGTCCTCTCTCTGAATGCAGATGACTCTATCACAAGACCATTGGAACTGGCTTGAATCACTTTGCTGTTGAAAAGAGCCATGTCCAGAACCGATGAATTTTGAGTGCAAATTGAAGTATAATTTCCTCACTTTATGATTCTAGCTTCTTTTGTGACATGGCTAGCATGAAAATAGGTTTTGCATGATTTCACATATATAATTGATACATTATTTGCCTTTTCAGTGAGTTAGGGAAGGGAGGGGAAAAAATTCAGAACTCAAAATATCAAAAAATAGAAAAAAAAAGAAGAGAAAAAAATGGAGGCCACTAATCCTTACACGAGGATCCCTGTGGAGCAATTTCATGTATATTTTGTGGTATATTTACTGGGAATTCTCCAATGACATTATAATCTGGTTTGGGCTACATTACTCAAGAGTGTTAATAGCTAGCATGTCTGATTCCTCTGAGACAGTTTATTCAATCTTGCAAGAAACTGGACTACTTTCTCATAATGATCTGAACCTTTTCCTTTTACCTTGTTAAAAATTTCTAGGTACAAGATATTTCTTCCTTCTTGATACACTGACCCTTCTCCCTCCCCTATGCCCAAATCCCGTTTTGGATGTAAATTGTCAGACTAAATCAAGTTTTTCCTGTTTTTTTTTCCTTTTCTTCATTGCATTTTCATAGCATGTATATTAATGCAGCTTAGTCTCTCACCCACTCTTCCTTCCTTTATTTATATCCTAAATGACTCTTGGTGAGATTTATGAGATTTAATGTTTCCATTTTAAAAATAACTATTTGGTTTACTTATTGATATTTGGAACATATGTCTGATTCTGCACTGCCTAAGCATACATAATTCTCTTACCAGCATCTTCCTTCTGTCAGTGGTTTAGTCTTTATTCGGGGATCGTGACTTTAAATCTTTCCTGCCATTTCTAATGTGCATTTCCCTCTGATTACACCTGGGAGGAGGGAAGGGCAGCCCCCAAGAGAGTAAATCCTAAGTGAAAATAAAACAAGCGATGGAAAGAATGGTGTATTTCTAACCAGAACTGAATCCAAAGGCTTCGTGCCATTGGGAGATAGGGTGGAAAACATTCATCTATTTTCTTCTTCTCTAAGAAAAGAGACCAAAGGGAAAAAGAAATATGAGTGAAAATATTGATCCCAGTAAGAAATCCTCCCACCTTCACTCCAGCTCTCTCACATCCTGATTATTGCCTGCCAGGTGGACGTCAGCCACGGGGCCTTTATATCCAAGCCCACGGCAGAGGCATAGTAACCAAGAATCAAATTCGAGCATGATTTTTTTCCTCTTTAATCACAGTGCTTTATGGTTTAAAAAAGAGTATGTGATTTCAAGTCCCAAATTCATGGCAATAATAAAAGTTAAGAAGAAAAATCCAAGTTTTCTGGAAATTGAATCAGTTGGTTTTTTTTTTTTTAATCATTGTTATTGTTATTGTGGTGTGTGTCAGCTGGGACTGGGAAAAGGATCAGAAGAGGTATAAGGATTTCCCTGCTGTAGATTCATTGACTACACAGAATTGCCTTATCTCTCAGTGGATGTTAGACCAAATAAGAGTAATTAAATAAAAAAGAATAATAAAATAAAATAAATTATATAAAAAAGGAAAAAAAACCAATTATTTAATGCTCTGTTGCTCTTATATTTATAATTATGTCAGTATATTAATAATACCTAAAGACCTACAACTAAATTTGCAAGAAATATTATTGGATAATAATGATGTGATTATGTTACTATAAGTCATTTCTATGCCCTAGTATTATTTCTATTTCAATATTTTTATCTCCCATCATTTTTAGACCTGAGAAATCCAGATGTTATTTCTCCCATTTTGAGACAGTTAAGAGGATACTAAGTCAAGTTAATGTATAATCTGTACGGTACCTAATAGTCTGGAAAACTAGAGTCCCAGTCACATCTCTGACACATTCAGGTTTTGGGACCATGGACAAATCAACCTCTCAGTCCCAGTTAATACTCTAAAGTGATCCATTATAGAGTCAGCACTAACAAGTGCTGTGAGAAGGTGTTATTTCATCTAGGAGTTTTGTGTTCCAATGATTAAAGGGTTGGGCCCAGAGCATGGCAAAAAAAAAAAAAAAATGCTGTGAGTGTACCTCAGTGATCAGAAGGTCTCCCCTTCCTCTTCCTATTACACAACCATACCCACACCCACAAACACATATGTATTTATTTTAAATTTAGTATCAGCTTTCCCCCAGTTACAATTTTCAACATTCATCTAAAAATTGGTTTCTAAATTCTATTCCTCCTCCCCAAACTCTCTTATGCAAGCATTGTGCTATAGGTAATATATGTGGAGCCATGGAAAATATATTTCCATATTAATCACATTATAAAAGAAAATGTAGATCAAAAAAATCCAAGAAAAATAAAGTTTTTTTTTTTAAAGTATTGCTTCAATCTGCATTCAGACTTCATCATTTCTCTGGAGATTAAAAGCATTTTTTTAATTGTAAATTCTATAGAATTGTCTTGGATCACTGAACTGCTGAGAATAGCTAAGTCATTCACAACTGATCATCTTATGATGTTATTGGTACTATATACAATTTTCTCCTGGATCTACCCATTTTATTTTGTATCAGTTCATGTAAGTCTTTCGACTTAGATGTTTTTCGAATCTTTTCTTACAGCACAATCATAACCTGCTCTTTGTGATGATCACTACCTTTCTTACCAGACTGATAATTCTTCAGGAATTAGGAAGGAAGGAAGAGAGGGAGGGAGGGAAGGAAGGAAGGAAGGGAAGGAAGGCATCCTAATCATTTCTTAGATGCTTACTATTAGGCAGATTGTTAAAAGTGTTGGATTTACAAATACAAACAAAAAAATCTCTGCTCTCAAGGATCTTATGTCCTAATGGGGGAAGAGAATACATGAAAGAGTGCTGAAAATGCTGGTATGGAAATCACCATTTAAGGGAAATGTTTGAAGAGTTTCCTAAACAGGTAGTTTAATGCAGCTCTGATCGCTGTTTAAAAAGTTTCATAGTCTTCTCATGGGAAATGATCTTGGATAATGACTTATAATGTCATCCTTTAAAGGTCATTCTATGCAAACCCTGCCCCCCCTAAAAAAAGGAGTAGGGAGCATCATAGTACGATTAATAGGAGACAAGAAAGTCACTTTTAAAGATATAAAATATAACCATGGTTTAAGTCAGCAAAATGGTCAAGTAAATTTTGAAGACTTTGCTTATCACAGGAGTGCATTAAAAAGAAATTAACTCTAGAGGTCAAGATAATAGTGTAGCGTATGGAGAGAATTATAGCTATCTCCCAGAAGACTCTTTTTTTTTGCACGAGGTGAACTAGCAGACATATCCAAAGATTAAATTTTCATCAGCAGATCTCAGTATTTCATCAATCTTTCATTATTGCATGGCTTAAAGAATCATCTGGCCAGGTACCATTAGGAAACCTCCAACTTCCAAACTTAGACCCCACCAAAGTGGGGAGAAATATAGCTCAAAAAGAGCAATGCAAAAATTGTAATGACTTTTAGATTTGCTCAATCTAGAGACGTATATCATGATAATGATTCAAGACTCCCTTATCCCCACCTTTTCATCCCTGATAACACAAGCTCTATCAATATACAAAGCAAGTTCACAAGCACAGGAGCAATTAGGGTCTTGGCCAAAGTGATTAAAAGCAACAGGAAAAAAAGGAAAGAAAAAAAGAGCATTTACATTTCACTGGTGCAGATGATTGCTTGAAACTTTTAGCCCGTCCTGACAAAATTACAGCTCGATACGACATGGTTGGAATTACAATCTACAAATTTCTGTTCTCAGAGCAAGAGCTGAAGAGCTCAGGGTGGACAAAGAGGGCAGCCGTGGCGGTCAGCAGAGCCACGTTGGCTGTCCAAGTCTGAGTTCCATCCTGCTCTTCTACGAACCCTCCATCTAAAGTTCTCACTTGCCCATTAAGTCACCTGCATCTTTCTTATCACTATTTTATGGGTCACACTCTCAAAATCTGTCTCTTCAATAATTCATAGTCATCCAATTATATAGTTGGCTGAGCAGAGGGTCAGATGGTAGGCAGGGGAGGAGGGAATGAATCTGAAATCTGAGCCCTCACGTTCTAATTAATCAGTCAAACGAGGAAGCGGCTGGATCAGCCCAAGCTCTGTGCCCCAGACACAAACAGAAACACTGAAAGTCAGAGAGGAGCCCAACAGTCACTTAAAAATGCACTTTCTTTGTGCACGTCGCTAACTTTGGACGTTTTCCAAGGGGCCTGGAAAGGCCCAAGCCGAGTGCAAATATTTGTAAAAGAACTCCAGCTCCTTCGGGATGTCAAAGGAGAAAGCAGGCTGAGCTCCAAGGCTCAGGAACAGCACAGGTGAGTGTGTGGGGTGTGCAAAACTGGCCAGCCCTGAAGTCAGGAGGACCCGAGTTCAAATCCAGCCTCAGACCCTTCCCACTTCCTGGCTGTGTGACCCGGGGCAAGTCACCTAACCCCAATTGCCTCAGGGGGAAAAGTGACCAGTCCTTCGATGGATGGCATCCGTACTGCTGTATATTCCAGATTAGGGGCAAGGAGAACTCAGGTGGTTAGTCACAAAGGATTTTAGAGGGTTATCTGGCTGGTCTTGCTTTAGTAAAGGAAATGCTGAACTTTCTAGAATTCGCTTATATGTAAACAATATTTTCTTTTTTTTAACCTTTGTTGTAAATAATATTTTCAAGTAAAACCAACACATTTCTTTGTAGATTAAAGTTTCTGTCTTTAGGCAGCAGCTACGTGTCTACTATTAGTTTGCTTAGAAAATTCTTTCTTCACGATAGGGCTGCATCTTAATTAGTGACGATCAAATGAATAAGATTTTACTGGTTCAACAGGACTGCTTATGTATTTTCAAATATCAAATTTTCTCACCTCAGGAGCTCAATGGCCTGTGGGTCAACAGTGGTAAGTTTAAAAAGGCACCGAAGTCTCAATTTCCAATAAACCTTTTCCCTTTCTGTCCCTATTTCGATTTCATAATTCTACAACGACATCTATGTATAAAATCCCTGTCATCAGAGTTTTTACAGCCTGTGCTCTTTCACTACTAATCTGATGAGATATTCCCATGAAGTTAAAGCGGTGTCGAGGGACAGAAGAGCCAGATCCAAGCTCCACGCAGTCGCTGAGGTACCTTCTTTGGGAGGTACCTTCCCTCCAAGCCACGGGCTTTCCCGGCTCACTTTTCAGGTAATGGCGTGTGTTGGTCAGGAGGGAGGGTATCCACGAGGCAGCCAGGGAGACTGCCGAGTGCTTCACCGGCCTGGAGCTGATCTTGCTTTTCTCAAACAGGTCACCACCCTCTGAGGTGTAAGGCCTCACGGCCAGGCTCTGGGTGATAAGAATTCACAGAGGTCCAATGCTCCTTTAATTCCCTCGGCCTCCAGCGGTTCCCACGAGAGCAGTGATCATTTGGCTCCAGAAATGATTTAATTAACGCGATACCTTGAACCAATGACGCGCTTTTTATCGATCATCTCATCCGAACTCAACAGTCCTAGAAAGTAAGTCATACGAACATGGTCCTCTTTCCTTTAAGGATAAACAGAGTCAGGAAGGGAGAAGAACCCAGGATCTCAGACCATGCTCTCCAATACATGAAAAGGGAACAGGTTTTTTTTTTTTTTATTTTGGAGCTTATGTGTGCATAAAACTCTTGTATCATGTTTCACTCAACAAGCTTAGTCCATCTGTTTTCAAAATTTCATTTAGTCATAATTATGGCTATTCTGTTAACCGTTCTTATGATATAGGAATAGACTTTTTGTAGATGTTGGTTTGTTTTTTACATGAAGGAGCAACAGTTCAATCCTAACTGGTGTGAATAATGAATCCATTTAGAGGTAACATGTTTTTAATTCACATTACGTGCAGTTACATTTCTGTAAAATATGGTAATTGGTTCCAGCCCGATGGAAATATGTAGTGTAAATTTAAATAACACGACCACTTCCCAAGATGGGTTAGCTGCACTCATCAGGACCTAGATGTAAAACGAGCAACCATTTCCCATTGGGAGCTCCTGTAACTGATCCCGTCATTCCCAGTGAAAGATCGCCGAGATCACTGGATTCCCAGGGACTCTCCACGGAAAGAATTTCCATGAAGATCGCAAGACTCCTTTGGAGGAAGTAACTGCCAACACTAAACTTTCTTTGCTGATTTTGAAACTACGCTATTAAGGGAACTGTTCTGAATTTTGACAAAGATTTTCTGTCCTTCAAGCCCTGGGCACAGCAGAATTTTACTATTCCCTTTAATTCTATGAAGAAGTCCCCAAAGATACTCCATTTGCTCAGCAAGGAAAGCTACTAAAGAAAATGGGAAATGGGGCTCATTTTCTCGAGCAAAATGAAACACTTTTATGTTTTATTCATGGCAAAGTTAAAACCCCTTTCCTTTTCAGCATTTCAAATTACATTTGCTCTTAAAAGAAAAATAAAAACTGGAAGCAGAGGAAGTTAAAAACACTGTAATTTCAGAGACACATTCTTCTAGGGAGTCCGAAGCTCAGGGGACCAATAGGGAGAGAGAACTTGCTTTCCTCTCTCCTGCTTCTTCCTTATTAATTCATTTCTTCAAAAGGTGGCTCAGCCCAAGAGCTGCCAGCATTTAAATCCCGCATTCTGACAGCCGGTATGGAAAGTTATTGGCGGCAGCGTGCTGGTAAATGTTTAACAACCGACCCAGCAGAAAATGATACATGGCACACTTCTAAATTTAATCTGGGTGATTAACATTTGTTGCCATCGCTTTCTTAAGTCTAGACACTCGACCGAACAATAAACCAAGATTTGTAGCATTCACTGATTTCCAAAGCAAAAGTGCTCCCCCTGAACATTTACCTAGTGGCTCACAGTTGAAGCTGGCTCTAGCAGCCCTTGGAAACTTTAGGTTTCAATTTTGTTCTCAAGTACAAGTTCCTGAACCCTCCAAAAACAACTCCCACTTCCACCGGTGTACTTATTTGTAGGGACTGGGTGAGACTAAAGAGTATGTCACTCCGGAGAAGCCTAAAACCATTCACCTGTAGATGGAGGTTCTGGGTAATAAAATCCCTTCCAAGCCACAGAGCAGCAGGATCTCTGAACCCTCCCCAGACCCACGTTCGTGCTTCATCACCAAAAAGGAGAGTAATCCATCTGGCTCCAGGAGTAAGCCGTTTTACCATTTAAAAACCTCTCCCTGTTTTGTAGTAAATTAGAAATCTTCGATAACTAGAAATTGCAAGCCTGTGACTGAAGCTAACAAAAGCTCTTCCTTTGATAGTCATTTCAAAGCTGCAGTCATCAATTCCTAACTAATTTCAAAAGTTGGAAATATAGAATGTTCTCTATATTGGTATGTCTATAGCAATAAAAATATGATATATAATATCAATATAGACATATGATATATGCTCCTGAGGAGCAGCCACTTCAAGGTGTGAGAGGATGGAATGATTGAAGGCAGAGCATTTAGGTCAAGTCTGTGCTAGAAAATACTAAAAAATACATTGGCACTTTATAAAATCACTAAACTCCCTCCACATCCTCCAGTCTGAGAGCGTGAGTCCGCAGCCTGCCGGGGAATCGGCTCACTTTTGTCTGAAGTGCCCGACATCCCTGGCCGGCTTCCCGGTTCACACATGACAGTTCAAAGAAGCCATCAGCCCTCCAAGAAGATCTACCTAATTAGCAGGCAGAGAGCGCATTTCGGGGCTCTCCTCCACGGAGCATTTCTCTCCTCCCATCACACTTCCTTCAGGACCATAATTTGGAGGACTGTACCTCTCCCTAACTCCCACTGCCAAGAGATCTATTCATGTCAATGGCCAGCGTGACTGTGAGAAGGGCCAAAAGCTGGGATTAATTCCTTCTAAAATGACAAAAGAAGGTCAAGAATGGGAGCCTTGGTCCTTTGTCTATTCCATAGGACATTAGCTAAAACACCCTCTCTCAAGCACCAGGGACTGACACAGATTTACATCCACATCACAGTGGTCATTCTCAGACTATCAGTGACATCCCTGAGACAACCTGGAAAGGCCTTCCAAAACAAAGAATAAAGTAAATTAAATATCTTTCACATTACTTATTGAATTCTATGCTAATTCTTTGATCACTGGGATATTATATTAGGGAATATAGAAAGTTAGTCCAAATTTTTTTTTTTTTAAAAGTAACCAGAAAAACCCAAACTCGAGTTAAGATAAGG
This sequence comes from Antechinus flavipes, assembly GCF_016432865.1. Taxonomy (NCBI): domain Eukaryota; kingdom Metazoa; phylum Chordata; class Mammalia; order Dasyuromorphia; family Dasyuridae; genus Antechinus; species Antechinus flavipes. The sequence goes on from NC_067403.1 coordinate 29,730,743, forward strand.
GAACTTATATTCAAGCTGAAAAAAATAGATTATGGTAGATTTTGTTCAGAAATACACATTGAAAAGAATTTTTGGCAGAGAAATTAGAATATGAAGATTTGGGAATACAAACTGATAGCATACAAATTTTTAATTGAAAGTATCCATTTAATCTCTACCTCATTATGCTTATTAAAACATAATTTACAAGTTTATTAAAACATAATTTACATGTTTATTAAAACATAATATTTACAGACACAAGAACTATGACTCCATATTACACGAACTCCTATTTTCAAGCCCCCTCATTGGATTATAATAATGATGATAATAATAATTGGAATATAATAATAATAATATTATACTAATAAAGAATAAAAGAAGAATTACAGAAAAGGGAAGGGAGGAAAAGAAAGGGTTCTCGAGAAAGTATGGATCAGCCTGGAACTGGGCCTGCATTGTGGATCCAGATAAGAGGAGAATTTGTAGAACAGGAACATAGAACACTGAATGAGTTTTTGACCTGGAAAGTGAAAAGCCTAGAAGATTCATCAGGCAGGGAAGTGTTTATGCATGTATGTACATATATGCATATAAATGTACCTGTATTTCTGTATAATGATATATGTATGACATATTTATATATACATGTGTATGCATGCAGGTATGTCTATACACATGCACACTTGCCCATAAAGATTAGAAAGTGCTTTTTATTTTTAAAGATTGTAAACTCAGAATATCCCCAGATTTCATTTAGTGAGTGCAGATATAGGAACAAAATTTATTTATTAAAAAAAAAAAAAACCAACCCCACACCAATGGCACTAAGTACAGTGATGACTGGTATAAATCAGAAGTCAGTGCTAGACTCAAAATAATAAAGGAACAGTTTGCATAACTCACCGGCCATTGTCTCGGCCCACGCCCCATACACGGATGCTCACGATGGGTTGAGAATGAAGGACAGTGCGGTCCATGGGGTCAACCAGATTTAGCATGTCATTCTCCAGAATGAGATACATGTCTTTCCCCTAGAATTCAATGAGAAAGCAAGATGTGAACTTTATGCTTCCTGGACAACTAGAGGAGTTTCTGGGAGAGGAGTTATTTTGTAATAATTCTGCAAAAAATAGTCAAGTTTATTCTAAAAGCAGAGAATAATCATTTTTGAAGGACCCAGTTTGAATAGAGTGCTGAGCTAGGTGCTGAAAGAGATATAGTTTAAATCAGACTTAAGTAAATAACAGTCCCTGACCATCATTGAAATTAAATATGACCAAAAAATTTTATAACAAGATGATACATAATAGACAATCACAATTCTGTTTGATGCCCAAGTGCAGGGAACAAAAATTTATTTCTGGCAGAAGAGGCATTTGTGTTTCACTTCAAAGCTTGGAATTCAAAAAGTAGAGAGTGAAGTAATAGCATCTCGGGCAAAGGGGATAGGAAGAGAAAAGACGGCAGAGTGGGAAAATATGGGCGATGAATAGAGGGGATCCAGTCGTTCATCGGGTTAAAGGGTACATATGAGAACTGTATGAAAAATGTCTAGGGCGAGAGGAAGATTAGAGAGTGCTTTCAATTTAATGCTAATATTCCAAGGGCTTCAAATAGTGAGTGTGAATGATTTTCGGGAGGTAACAGAGGCCCTGAAGGATGACAAGACAGAGGAAAGTTTGAGGGATGGATTAATGAAGGAAATGGAAGATCAATTAGGAGGCTAAAGGTTAAGGTGGATGGTAATGAGTGCTTGTCCTATGCTGTTAATAATAGAAAGAGAAAAGAAAATGGGATTCAAGAGAAGGAAGACATGACTGGACAAGGAACTGGATGTGCAAGATAAAGGGAGTTGGAAGGGAAGAATCAAAAGCCCTGAGAAAAGAGCTAGTCTGAATGTGGACCAAAGCCTAGTATTTTCAGCCTTTTTGTTGTTATTGTTTGCTTGTTTTTTTCTTTCTTGCGTTCTTTCCCCCCATTTTTAATGGGATTTTTCTCATAGCTTGATGGCTACAGAAATGCATTTAGAAGAATTGCACATGTTTAACCTATACTGGACTGCTTGCTCCCTTGGGAAGGCTGGGAGAGAAATTTGGAACACAAGATTTTGCAAAGCTGAATATTGAAAACTATCTTTGCATGTATTTGGAAAAATAAAATATTATTAAAAGTAAAAAAGAAAAGGAAGGAGCTAGTCCAACCGCTGATAACCCAGAAAAATGAGACCAAGGGAGATGAAGTGAATTCACTGCCCAAGGTTACATGGGTACTTAAGCTGCAGAGGTCATGTTTGAAAAGAGGCTCTTGGACTCCAATTTCAGGATTTCTGCAATTGCCCCTTATTACAAGTCCAGTGTTGGATGGTCTGCCTTTGATTCAACTGCTATCTGTGTAATGATTATGCAGATAGTTATTAAGTGCCAGAAGAAACATGCAGAACGTGCTTGGTCCTGAGCAAACTCACAAATGAGCGAGAAGGATGCGAAGGTACAAGTTTGCCCCACTGGGAACAGTTCAGACTGACAAAGCACTTTATGAAGTTCTGGAAGACGATCAGAAAGCAGAGTGAGGGAGAGCCCTCACAACAATGAGGGGCGGCTGCTTTCCATAACAAATCTGCTACGGTAACAAGGTAACACAAGGACTATTATCCCTCTTTCAGAAGAGAGGAATGATATATAGTGAACGTGCAATAACAATATAAAAATTCTAGTGAAGAAAATGGGAATAAGAGTGAGAAGAAAATGGAAATAAGAGTGACTTGGGGAAAGGAACCATTATTTCTCATTTTAAAGCTTACTTTGTTTTTTTAATAATATTATTTACTTAAAATTATATTTATTATAATTTTGTTGAAGTAAATTAATAGTGTATTTTAAAGCAATCTATCTTTAACCTTTTTAATGTCCTCTCCCCTAATCCCTATTCCAATTATTATGGAAGGAAAGTTGAATCTGGAGTCAGAGCAGCTGGCTTGATTACTTACTACTTACGTGATGGACAAGTCACTAGACCCCAGATTCCCTATCTGTACAATAAGGTGCTTGCAGTCAATAGTTTCTCCAAGATCCCTTCCGGCTTGTGAGAGGGCTACAATCCTTTTACTGGACTAAGGGATCCTCCCAAAGTAAAATCTCCTTTCTATGTGAGAAGACAGCTTTTAAAGATGCCTAATAGGTAAAGAATGCTCCATATCCAGCAGGAAATGAGCAAGATAAATGTTGGCAGCCAGTTCGCTCACATATTTATGATGTGCCTAAGTTCCCTCACACATTTATCTTGTGTCTCCACTGCCTTATCATGGGACTGTGGGGATGCAATGCTATAAAAAACAATTATCCTTGTGTGCCATCCATCCCTTCCCTTGGGATCTCACAATATGGTTGGGAAAATGAACATATTCAAATAAACAAAATCTGAGCCAATGTGTAAAGGCTCTGAGTCACTTAACAAAACAGACATTGATTAGCCTTCCACCAGGGACAGGACACTCTGCTTGGACCAGGGAATTTTTATCCAAGGGTAAAAAGTCACATAGTGCCCACCTCTATATAAGCAGCTTCTGGTCTGTGGGGATCTACAGGAAATCAGAGGAATAAAGAGAGCCAGAATTGGGGAGACAGTTCTGTGAAAATAGTACCAAGGGAGAGAGCTCAGGGTGGGCCAAAGGGAACAACAAGAGCATTCTTTAAAAAGTTGTCTCAGAAAAAGGGGGGAGAGTCAAAGAAGGGATGATACTGAGGCTCTGGGGGAGTGGAATGGATGGAAAGAATCCTGAAGAGAAGGCTGAGCTGCTCACTCTCCTATTTCTTCCCCTTTTCCCCCCAAAGAGTGACATGATACCCAAAGCAAGTATACCGGCAGCTCTTAAAGAGTCTGAGTCACCAGACCCAGGTGATCAATTCCATCCCAAGACACTGAAAGGACTGAAAGATGTGACTGTTGAATCATACTGGGCCTTTTAAAAGATCATGGAGATGCCATCGGGAAGATTGGGTTCTCTTTTCGATAGAAGCCGACAAGCTGGGAGGAAGGGTCCGAAGGGTCCTAGAATTAAAGGGTCCAAAACTTCAGGGCAAAAGGGACCTCGGGAGTATCCAGTCCAATGAGGAAACAAAAATCTGAAGAGATTATTTAACCGGGATTACACCAAGAGCCAATAGAACAGAACCAAGATTAGAGCACGTTCTCAGCATCCAACTCCCTGTACTTGGTGACCTGCCACACAGAGGATGAGGAGGGATGACTGGTGGGGGGAAGAGCTGATGACCTGATAACCTGTGGATGTCCGGGTGTCTGGGGCCATAACTCGTCCTCCTGACTCCAGGGCCAGTGCTCTGAATCACCTACCTCCTCCTGTTCTAGAGTTCCAAGGAATATATTTAGATCATTTTTTTAGTCATAAAGAACCTTGTAATGGGATTGTTTTTTTCAGTAGGTAGAAGGGGCAGAACTGGTAGTACAGTCATATGAGTGAGATTTGGAACAACAAATAGTCAATGTCGTAAAATCGAATGGTTTGAGTAGGAGAATAGTGAGACAAAATGAATAAAAAAGATACTAAGGCCCTATTTCAGAGGGACTTAAAATTTTAGCTAAGCAAATATGGATTTTATTATTTTTGTTAGGAAGAGTCATGGGAGGTTTCAGGGCAGAGGAAGGACGTGGTGAGATGCAGATAAAAAGGAAGGAATTTAAAAATCAAATAAGGAAAAATAAGATGTTCTTAGAAAAATAAAAATAAGCAACTAAGAAAAAAGCCAACGATCCAAATTGGGAAAATAAGAAAAAAACCGGAGGCTAAAATAATCCAACAAGAACTATAACAGAGATTTTTGTTTACAAATACAATCATGAAAATGAATGCAAATGTCAGAGATGAAGACTAATAGTAACTCAAGGGGGCAGCAATTCAATTCAAAAAATATTTATTAAGCTCAAATTATATGCAATATATCATGCTGGATGATGGTGACATTAAAACAAAAAAGAAATATCCCCCAGCTTTTAGAGGAGGCTGGAAGGTAGTGGAGAAAACAAAATATACACATAGCAATAAATGAAAAGTATGGACAAAGTAATTCGGGAGAATTAGGAAAGGCTTCAAGTAGAAATCAGTACCTGAATTGGATTGGAGATGAAGGTAAAGAAGGAGCAACCCAAAGAACCACTTGTGCTAAAAGAGGGAGCCAGGAGCCAGATGTGGTCGGCCTTCTGTAGAAGGGAGGTTTGAGCTGAGTTTTAAAGAAAGCAAGATTAAGAGATCAGGAGAGAAAGCGACATGGCCATGAGTGGTGACCAGTGAAAAGGCATCAAATGGGAAGATGAAGTCTTGTACATGAGGTAAAGCAAGAAGAGCCACAGTCCTTGGATCATACATCCGGAGGAGATTAAAGTTCAAGGAGACCGTGCCAGGGTAAGAAGGGCCTTAAATGCCAGCAGAGAATTCCTCCTGGCTTCTGGACAGAATAAGGAATTCTGACATTTAACCAGCCAAGGAATGGCTTTAACAGTCCCTTTGGCAGCTGGGGAGGGAAGGATTGCATGCCGTGGGGAGAGACTTGAGAGCAGGCTAGCCAAGGCAGAAGGAGAGATATGGGTGACTGGGAGGGTAGGATGGTAAAAGGGACACTTGGGAGGGATGTGAAGGTGGAAGCAAGACTTGGTAACAGCCTGTCTAGGAGAAGTTTACAAAGGGGAGGGTTTGGGGATGCTCCTGAAGTCGTGAGCCCGGGTCACTAGGACACAACCATGTCCTCCACAGTACGAGGGGGGAGGAGGTTTTGGGGGATTGGTCCATCACTTTCATTTGCCACGGTACGGTCAGTGATAGGAAGGGAGCCAAGGGACTCAAGAGACAAGAATGGTGCAGAGTTGAACTGGCTCTTGGGGAGGTCAGGAGGAATAAGAGTATAGTAAGAGTGGGAATGACCTGGGAGAGAACTGAGGGAAGGAAGAATCGGAAGTCAAGGTGAAGACAATGAAAAGGGCTAAAGGTCCCCAGGCAGATGGAAACCCAGAATGAAAATCAAGTTGCAAGAGCAATTTCTCTAACCTAATTTCTTCTACTGAACACTTTTACAATTTTTTTTGCATGATCATTTACTTCTTTTCATAAGAGCAATTTCTCTAACCTAATTTCTTCTACTGAACACTTTTACAATTTTTTTTGCACGATCATTTACTTCTTTTCATTCATGTTAGTAACAGTATCATAAGAACCTTGACACCGCCCAGGGGTGCTTCAGACAAAACTTCCTAAATATCTAACGTTACCGAAAAGTACATTTCCCTTTTCTCTTTGAGAAAAGACAGACTTCACTGATAAATCTATTTGATTATTACATCTACACACTTGTTTACTAGAAAGACAAGACTCCGAAGACATTATTTTGAGGATGATCCAATAAGGCTAAACAATGTAATAAACCTTATTAATTTAAACCAAGCCAAAAAAAGGCTACTCTGAATGAGTGGGAATAGTGAAATGCAAATTTCTAAAAAAATATGTTTTTATTTTAGCTGAGAAATAGTAAAAATCCTTAGGAATACAAGATGCCTTGCGATTAGCATATCAAATGTTTGAACATAGATTCCTGAAAGTGCGTAAAAAAACACTGCGTTCTCTTGAGTATTTGCAACAATGGCCCCGAAATGTTTTGAATGCTATCAGTTTGTTCTATGAATCACCCAGTCCTGACGGCTGATCTTTCCAGTGCGATGTCCTGACACCATCTCAAACCTGACATGTCTGAAAATAAACTCCTATGAGGATTCTGCTGATGGAAGATCTTCAGGGGCCCAGTGGGTAATCTGAATTTTATTCAGGAAAGTATAGATTTGCTGTAGCCTTTAACAGAGAAGTGATGTGCTTGGGAGAATATAATTCTGGCAGCAGTGGGTATGAATGATGAGCTAGGATGGGGAAAGATGGAAGTAAGAAATCTAGTTAAGAGGTTGTTCCTCTAGTTCAGTTCAAAGATAACACAAGCCTGAACCTGAGTGGTGGTCATGGCAACAGAAAAAGCAGCACAAATGCTAGAGACATTTTTTAAGGTAGAATTGACAGTGCTTGGCAACTAATTGGGTATAGAGGGAGAAAGAGTTAAAAATGGATCTGAAACTTCAAGTCTAGGTAAGTGGGAAGGCAGTTTTGTCATTAAGAGAGAGAGGGAAGAAGTCAAAAGAAAGGAGAGGGAGGGGATGAAAATCTGTTGAACTTGAATTGACAGTGGATGTATATATAACATATACGGTGGATATACATAACACATACAGATGCCCAACAGGCAATTGGAAATAGAAGTCTGGATAGCTTGGGACAAGAGATAGGGCTAAGGACAAGAGATAGGGATAAGGACATAGATTTGAGAGTCACCTTTAAAGAGCTGATAATTGTAGCCTCAAGAATATGTAGCATCACTACCGGTGGTCCAGAGCAGGGCTACTTAAACTTTTTCCACTCATGACCTCTTTTCACCAGAGAAATTTTTACATGACTCTGGGTATACAGATATATAAAATAGGTACATTTACTGATAATAAACCATAATTTTGCAGCTCTCACATTCAGTTACAAGACCTCATATAGGGTTGCAAAGCACAGCTTAAGAAGCTGGAGTCTAGAGAGAAAAAAAGAGAAAGGCTAAGGGCAGAATGTTGGAGAATTTCCAAAGCTGGAAGAAAATTGAAGGAGAATTTTAGGAAGATAAAAGGAATGATTACAGAGGTTGATGGAGAACAAGGAGAGTACAGAGTCAAGGTGGAGAGTTACAAGGCAGAGAAAGTCATTAATAATAAAAAGAATGATAAATATATTAGGGCATTCCCAAAGCTTTATTTCAATCTTTAGCTAGAGATGGAATATAGCTATTAAACTATTAAGTGTAAAACTTAACTGAGACTTTTAAACTGAGACTTTGCAGAGTGTTTAAGATTTACACACTATTTTTGTATCTATTGTCTCATTTGATCTTTATAACCACCCTGGAAGGTAAGAAGTATCATTTTTTTTATCACCATTTTACAAATTGGGAGACCGAGATCATTAAGTGATATGCCCCGGGTCACAGTGACTGGATTTGAAGGTCTTCCTCACGCCAAGTCCAACATTCGATCCAATGCACCACATAGCTAGCTGCCTGATTAATGGTAGAAAATTCTATAGAGAGATAAAGCAGGATGACAACTGAGAAAAGACCATGCTATCTGCTCATAAATCAGAGGTGGAAAAGGGAAGGAGGGCTCATGGGAGAAAGGTACCACACAGCTGAGGAAAAAATTTTGTGCAGAATGTTAGCATTCTAAAACATTTACAGGCAGAGAGAGCAAGGGAGCCAGTGGAGACTGATGATGCAAGAGGTAATGGGATGGGAAGGGGGAGCACAGAGAGGGGAAGGCTTGGTCATGAGCAATGACTGCAATCAGGCATGGTGGGCAATAACAGTACGGACCTCCGAGGGTTGTTGCAAAGAGCAAAGGAGATAATATATACAACATACAACCACACACACATATACAAGGTGGTTCTCAAACTGTAAATATTATACAAACTGTAAATATAGCTGCTATTTAGTATTATTGTTGTTGTTTTTGCTGTTGTTACTACCCAGTGCATCAAAATTGCCACTTCCACAACCACCCTGACGTGTACATGCCATATATATTATCGATGATTTAGATATGAGGGAAATGGCAGCGAGAGGTTAATGATCTTGCCTATAGTCTGGCTGTGACTAAGTGTCAAAATCAGGTTTCCTTATTTCAGATGGAAAGAATGACACCCAAGAGCAGAGAATCTTTCTGCTCTAAAGCTCACCTAAAGTGGAAGTCTTCCCTGATCTCCCCAGCTAAAGCAATCTCTCCTTCCTCCCATGACTTTTGAGCACTTTATCTGGATCACTCTTACCGCATTCTGTCCTGTATTACACCCATTTGTGTACATAAAACATCTCCCCCCCTCCTCCCCATCATGTTCTGAGTTCTTCTTGGGCAGAGATTGTGTCATTGTTTATCTGTGTACTGCCAGCACTTGCCAGGATAACTGGCAAACAAGAGGCACTTAATAAATGTTCACTGATGCATTTGTCGAATGTTCACAGCAAGATTGGAACTAAGCCACAGATGAGAATGAGGGAGTAAAGGAAGAGCAGGGGGCTAAGGACTGTAAAAAATCTGACATAACTACTAGGGGGGAAATGGCAGGGAGTCCACTAGGAGGGAATCCCAGGATTTTGGGGCAGAGGGCGAGCTGGTGAGAGCAGCTCAAAAACTGGACAAGGCTCCGAGGGCCAGTATGGTTTGCCCTTATGCAGATGGCAATGAAGGACACAAAGAATTAAAATGAGCTCCAATCACCAAATGCTGGCTGAAAGGGGGGCTTCATCCCTCAGGGATAAATCTGCCTCAATAATATGAATCACACCAACATTGTGGATAAAGGCAACGAATACCACCTTCTATGAATACGTATCTCTGTGCTAGGCACTTTGGGGATGGCAGTTTACAGTCCCGGTGTGAACAAAATGCTCTCCCTTTTGCTGAGCTCTGGGACAGTGTCCATCGGCTCTGCAATCCTTTCTTATATAATATACGATTGTGACAGCGATGTTCTATCTCACATATCTGATCAATGAAAAACAAATATATTTTGGTAACGAACTCACAGAGAGAATAGCAAAGAGCCCCCAGGGCAGGCATGTGGTTGTGACATTGGAAGCGTTTGCTCAGCACCAAGATCCATCATTTCTTGATTCTGATCCCTCACCCCTCACCCCCCATCTCAGACCTTCTTGAAAATGTGGGCTTTCCCCAAAGCACTGAAAGCCCACATTGCTAGTTAAAGATCACCTGCAGTCTAGACTGCACCAAATATATCTCAACACCTTGGAGATCCACCTTGGTTAATATTTCTAACCATCTTGGGTATGAACCAGCACAAAGGAGCACTCCCTCCCTGAACTCTCCTTCCTTGGTATCTTCCCTCCCCCGGGGCTGGAATGTATCCTTTCTATATTTCTCCACCTTTTGAAAACACACACACACACACACACACACACACACACACACACACAGTTCACCATGTAATAACCTGTAGAAATACTGGAAGGGGGGAGGTTGCTTGCTTATTTTAAACATTTGTGTAAAAGATAGAAAACATACTTGCCTCTAAGTCAATTAACAGTTTTTCCTGTCAGTCTCAATATCTAACGATAAGATTTTTACTTTCTGGTTTGAAGGGAAGGATTATATCTCAAGAGAAAACTTTCCTCCGGATTGGGGGCTGATGTTTTATAAGGGCACGCCTGTTTTTCTGTAATCCCACCAGAAATGGAGTTTCTTCACGGCTAGCACCATGGAGAGGGCCAGCAGAAAAGAAAATTGTGGGGCTGTTCTTAAAAGCCTTACTCTACTTTGCCAGAACAATATGAGGAGAAGGGGGAGGGAAAGGAAAGGAAGTTGCCTTTTTTTTTAAATTGTGTGACTTCATAAATCTTTAAAAATTTGTTATTGATTAATCTCCATTCTAAAATGGTACCAACCAGTGATTTAAAAAGTGGTTTCTCAGGGAGTTGAATTCAAGAAAGAACATTAAGGCAAATGACAGGAATGGAAGGGGGAAGGGAACAGGTATTTATTCTGAGCATATTATGTGCCAGCCCTGGGCTGAGCACTTTACAGATATTGTCTCATTTGATCCCCACAATGACTCCAGTGGTATTGTTATCCCTATTCTACAATTGAGGAAACTCAGACTAATAGAAGTTAAGTGACTTGCTAGTAAGAGTCTGGGGTCAGGTTTGAACTAGATCTTCCTGAGGCAAGCCCAGGGCTTCTTTATTCGCAGTGGTAGCTAACAGCCTATGTAAGACAATGGGAGGGATTATATACAAAGGAGGTTTTCAATTCTCTAGGAACCGTGGAACTCTTAGCCCTCACCTTGAGTGGGACCTCAATATGAGAAAGCATACAACATACATAAACATAGCACGAGCTAATTATCGAAGGCAAACACCGAAAACAGATTCTTTCAAGGATTTCCAATAAATGCACGTGAGAAATGCTTTGAAAATCCCTGGGGATGTGATCTAAGCAGCAGCATCATTTATTATTCTGCCTTCTGGAAGCCTGGGGTTACAAGGAAGGCTTTGGGAACTTCTTCTGCCAAGTGATCTCACCTCTCCCCAAATGCCGACTGTGTCTCGGATGTCATTTTTGCAGTACGAAAGCTGTCGGATGCAGTTATTCACCGCCACGCTGCTCTTACCAGGGGCAAGGTCCTCTTCTGCCATTTCTACCCATCCCAGAGAGCGGACAGCAAAGCACTGGAAGACACAGGAAGACAACAGAGAAGTTACACATGTATCAACATGTGGACAGAACTCGTATTTCCTCTAAAAACTCAAAATTTCATTGGACAAAATGGCATTTGTCCATTTCTATCGATCATTGTATTTTGTGAAAATGATCATTTGTTTTTATACACAAGCAAAATATTTCCTAGAATGCCACAATATTAACAAGTTAGAAAGAGAGAGAAAAGGCAGGGTCAGTATAGGCAATTCACACACTGTTCTTCTTGCACAGATATACCTGTATCCTGAATTCCAGAGGTAGACATCATAGCAGTTACATTCTAAAACATTTATTGTGTCTTCAAACTGTGAAATTCAGAACTCCTTCCCTACTAGGTCAGAGCTCCAGATGGAGGAGGGAGGAGGTCAGAGTATGACAAATCTGATTTTCTAAAATTTTAGCAAAGTGAATTTTCATAAGCAAGTTAAAGCAATTACGGGAACTCTTAAAAACTCTCTTATCTGCCCAGCCAGTCTCTTTTCCTTCTGAGATGCGAGACGGAGATTCGCAAAAATAAATTAATAAAAACCAAATGATACATTAATCATCATATTAGAATGCAGAAAGGCTGTTTAACCAACCAGAACACTCATTTGATAGAAAATGCCATTTTTTACAGAATTGTATTTTTCCCTAGATACATAACCAGAAAATTTATAGCATTCATTTTTGGGGATTTTAAGTTCCAAAATTTTTTTCTCTTCCTCCTTCCTTCACCTCTTATAAAGATGGTGGACAGTTTCAACTAGTTTACATTTGTGCTATCATGTAAAACATATTTGTATACTAGCTATAGTTGTGAAAGAAGAAACAGATCAAGAGAAAAAACACAAGAAAGAATAAAGTGCAAAAAACATTTCCTTCATGAGTCCTTTATACTTGTCTTGGATAACTGTGTTGTTGAGAAGAATCAAGTCTATCAAAAAGTCAGGAATATCAAGAGAATTAATGGAAAAAAAATACAAAGGAAGGTAGCCTAGGAGTTGTGTATATAAAAACATGTCTGTTTTTTTTTTTTAAACATATCTACATATGATATCTCTTACAAAGAATAGAAAAAAGAAGAAAGTTCTGATAACTTCAAAAATTACCCATGTTCTATTATTTACAGGATTCTACTCTACACTTTATGAGTCACATATGTGCATAACCTAAGACTTCCCAAACTCCTTGGTATTATGGCATCCATAAGGCTCCTGTGTGTCAGAAAGTCTCTACAGAAGGTCTCCCCTATACTGCCTGACACCTGGCTCTTCCCCTTTCTGAAACAGCCCAATTCTGGAATCTTTCACGCTAGATTCTTCTCGGCCAGACACTTCTCCAGTCCCCAGTGTGCCATCAAAAAAAGATAAAAATTAAGCTGGCACATTTGAGTAGGATTTTGCCTGATGTTCTAAAACCAATGGCCTAGCTCACTGGTGCCCCAGGAAGCCTGCAGAGTTAGCCCCAGTGAGTGAAGGAAAAGATCAGGTCTCCCCATACCCAAAGAGGAGCACTCAGGAGAGCTTTGGTGGAACCCCTCTGTGCCAGGTTCAGAAGGTAGCCTCTTGGGGATCATGACTCCCTTCCTCTTGCTAAAAACTGAAGGGCATCGGATCTAAAGTTCTGGCAATTTCTCGAATTACATCCTTAACTGTTGCTCCCCCACCCAGTTTTTTCCTCAGTTCCCCCTAGACAATTTGATATAGCTCTTACTGCTTTGGTGCATTTCTATTACCCTTGCCTACTCCCTTCCCTTTCTTTTTGAGCACTATAATATGTTTGTGATAAAAGACTACAGCTATTAGCATCACTAGCCCATTTTTATTTTCAGAGAGAAACTCCAAGTGTCAAAACATTTGTGGTAGACTGGAATATACATCTACATCTCTCCATATATACATATATGTATATTTATAAATATATGTATAATAGACACACACACATATATATACATATATATAAATATACATATATTTATATATAAAGTCAAGATGCTGTTGTTCATATGCAAAAAATGTAAACATCAAGTTTGCTCTGTGGCTCACAGTTTATGATTTGCCTTCTTGTGATCAATCCAAGTGATTTTTGTAGAGCTGTTTACTTCGAAACCCTCCTCCCTTGTCTCACTCCTGAATAAGAACCCAGAATATCTTTTAAATTACCTCACGTGCATATTTAGATATACCATATATTCATGGCACACACCTTGCCATACTTAGGAAAAACACTGTGCTCATTCTAGAATTTAAATTCCTCTAATTTTCATCTTTCCGTGTCTTGACTGACTTCAGTCTCCTACCACACTTCCAAGTCAGCAATAACACGGTTCATTTTAAATTTCTTTTTCTCTGACTGTTTCAACACTGTCATTAACCCCTTCCAACTTCTGTGGATTTAAAGTATTCTCTAGCTATCGGGAGCATTTACACTCTTCCAAATAAGAAAAAGTGACTGACTGATAACATCAAGTCATAGGCTTTCTCTGAGCCTCTATTCTTTTCCCACTCCTACACTTACAAAATGTGAGATCAAGGGCTTTTCAAAGCTAACATTGTAATTATGGCTAATAGTAGAACACCTGGGCTGGCCATCGTATTTTTCTCTCACTCTTGGTGATGAGACAGGTTCAATTCCTTTTTCTACAATTCCTGGTTGATCTTTTTAAGGATTTTCCTAATTTGTTAATTTGTGGCCTCCAATGACAAGGTTTTATAGGAGAAGTCACTGTCCAATCATCACTGTGTACCAATGGAGGCAACGGGGATTAAGTGACTTGCCCGGGTCACACAGCCAGGAAGTGTTAAGTGTCTGAGACCATATTTGAACTCAGGTCCTCCTGACTTCAGAGCCGGTGCTCTACCCACTGCACCATCTGGCTGCTCCACCAATGGCCTTTCAATAATCTTCCATGCTATCACATGATGATAATTGGGTTCTCTGAGTGGGAAGGGTAAAGGAAAGAACAGGAGGTCGTATATTGTGATAACAAAGATGTGAACTATTAAGAGGCTGGACCAGACATACTCAGCTCTGAAAGCTCAGTGGGAACCGGGTCAGCACAGGATATGCTGGATTCTTCTTAATTGCTCCTTTGGTACATGGGCAATCTGGAACTTCAGTGTGACCCTAGATTTCATTTTTGCCCTCTGCCCAAAACTACTGGCTACAGAGAGCAGAACTGGCCGACACTGAAAATCTGTGCATTTGGGAAAAGGAATATTAAAATGTGCTTCTCTCTATCACTCCCTGGTTGTGTTCCATGCTGCCGCCTAGCCCAATCCCAGCTCAGCTCAAAAGAATCACTTAAGAAAGAAAATGAACAAGGACACTGGTTTCTCATTCCCTGCCCTATCCTCAAGACATTTCCTTAGCTTTTACAAATAAAACCTCATTTGGAATCAGAATAATTTTTCTTCCTGGACAAGATGTGTATTTAATAAAGATGCAATATGTAAGATATAATGAATCACTATTATATGAAGAGAGGATGTAGAAAGAGTCTAGAATCAAGAGGGAAAGAACCTGATTGAAATCTTGGTTCTGTCCAAAGCAATCCCAATAGACTTTGCCATAGAAAATGCCATCTGCAAACAGAACAAGAACTAAGGAGACCGAATGTAAATCAATACATGCTATGTTCACTTTTTTCTGTTTTTTTAATCTCTTCCATGGTTTTCCCTTTTGCTCTGATTTTTTTTCTCCCAACATGATTCATAAAGCAATGTGTGCTAAAAATAAATGAAAAAAAGGAAATTTTGGCTCTACTTCTTAATAATAATAGTTATATTTATATAGCACTTTTAAGGTTAATTTTGAGAAAATTCCTTAACTGAGCTTTAATGCTCTGTATTATTATTTTCTAAGGTAAATGGGGTCAAATGACTAGTCCAGGATCACAAAGCTAATGTGTCAAGTATATGAGGCCAGATTTGAATTCAGGTACTCTTGACTTCAGGGCAGTGCTCTATTTATTGCATCATCTGGCTGCTTCTTAATGTTCTTATTTGTAAAACGAAGGCACTGGGATGCATATGTCTGTGATTCCTTTCTAGCTCATCTGTGGCTCTCCACATTATTTTGAGAAGCTGAGGGAGAGATCTAAGGACTCATTTTCGGTCTTGAAATCATAGTACATTCCATCTTAGTCCAGAAAACAAAGCTTTTCAGTTTGTTAGAATGTACCTACAGAAGGGCTGCGCCACAAGGGACAGTCCAGTGCCTAAGTAGAAGCCTCTTTCTTTTTAATTGACATAAGTACATCAAATGAAGTGGTAAAAAAGTTTCCTTTGCTTAGGCCATTGCTTTGATTTTTCAACAATATGAAAAACCTCATCCCCATCATATGATCATGTATGGTCATATGAAAAGGAAAATATTATACCTCACCATTTTTTTGGTACAGAAACTGAAAAGAAAAAAAAAAGAAAAGAGAAGAGAAGAAAAGAAAGGCAAAGAAAGAAAGAAAAGAGCAAGAAAGAAAAGAGAGAAAGAAAAAGAAGAAAATAGGAAGAGAGAAAAAAAGAAAGAGGAAGAGAGAAAGAGAGAAACAAAGAAAGATGCATTGTTCAGTGCTGCCCTCCTGTGTCAAAAAAGTTACATTCTTGAGTGATAACGATGGAACATCTCAGACTACATGGTCAGATGAAGGGATTAGTTTCTGAAGATGGGTACTGTGCTGAGGAGACCACATACTGCCATGTTTAAATGAGAGAAACAGCACCACGTAGACGTGGCTTTAGGAGGGTCTCAGGCTAAGCTGGAGGATCTGGGGGCCATGTGGCTTCCTTGAAGCTTCAGAGAGGCTCAAGGAAACAGTCAATTATGGCCAAACTGGATGGGGGGGTGGCTGGGATAGAGAAAGTCTACATGCAAGTTTAAGCTAACCTAACAGAGATAGCGATGATAAAAAGCATCCATTGATCTTCACAACATTTCTAGGAGGTAAATAGGGTATGATCACTCACATTTTTACAGATCAGGACACTGAGGCACAGAGCTCTCTTCCTACTCCCCCTCCCACCATTCTCCAGTTATCAGTACACAAAGATCCAGACAAAGAGGAACTTTAGGGCCACCCAGGGAAAAATGATTAAGACAACATTTGAAGGAATACCATCCTTAATCCCCCTCAGCAGGTGGATTCCTCTAGGGAGCCATTGTCCTCCAGCTTCCTAATCCTGAATTCTTGTAAAAAATAATTGGATCGATATCACTAGATTCGACAAAACTTATCAATGTCACTGTGTTAACTCGTATGTATTTCTCTGTAAGTCTTCCATTTCTAATTTAGGAGTAAGAGGCTTTGAAAGTTAAGAGAATTTTAGGCAGGGACAAGGAGAGGCTGTCTCCCTGAGCCCAGCTGAGCCACTTTTTG
This sequence comes from Antechinus flavipes, assembly GCF_016432865.1. Classification (NCBI taxonomy): domain Eukaryota; kingdom Metazoa; phylum Chordata; class Mammalia; order Dasyuromorphia; family Dasyuridae; genus Antechinus; species Antechinus flavipes. The sequence continues at coordinate 29,747,439 of NC_067403.1, forward strand.
GGAACTTGTTTAGTGTGTGGGAGCCAGAGAGGTCAGAGGCAGCGCTGGCTGTCCCCCCAGTCCTACCTGCCCAGCTCCAAGACTCCCAAAGCCCGAGCCTCAGAGCTGCTGGCCACGCTCCACTGCGAGGGAGCGATCACACTCAAACCCAAGGCAAACGAGTCACAGCCTCGTATCCCGGGGCTTCTGTCGGCCTCCAACTTCTCAGCAACGGGAACACCTCAGTGCAGTCAGGTGTTCAAAGACTCATCCCCTCAGATGTCTGAGTGGGTCCAAGAGTAAGAGAAGAATAGAGCAAAGGGCTTGGTAAATACAGGCAATCATAGGGAGGGGACAGGAAACTCCAGCATGAGAGCACCACGTGTAGGGCAGCAAGTCCTTACAAGAGTCAAAATGGGGGTGTTTGTAGGTGGTGATCAAGATGATGAGGATGGTGGTGATGGTTTAATGGCCTGGGATTCCAGGGAAAACTGATTAAAGTTACCCACAGTAAGAACGGTGTGAAGAGAAAAGCTACAATCTGCTTTGGGTCTGTAAGAGTAGCGCTAATTACAGTCATTTGAGGGAGCTGCTTACAATTTATTTCTAATTACTAGGCAATACAATAACCATTATGATTAAATGTGTAGACTACTTTTTTTTTTAATTCAACAAGCATTTATGGCATTCCTGCCTTGCAGAGTAGCTAACCAATGAGATAACAGATGGAAAGTGCATCAAAAACCTCAAAGCTACAGAAACACTCATTATTATTGCGATTGTTCATTATGGGGTTACAGAGAGAAAAAACTTATTTAATCTCTCCTTTAGTTTCTTCAACTCTAAAATGGGGATAATAATAACATCAATCTCCCAGGATTGTTGTGAGGTTCAAATGAGATACTGTAAAGTGTTCAGCACTAGAAACTATACAAATACTTTTGTTGTTCAATTATTTACAGTCATGTCTGACTCTTCCTGACCCCATTTGAGGTTTTCTTGGCAAAGACACTGGAGTGGTTTGTTACTTCTTTTTCCAGTTCATTTTACCTATGAGGAAACTGAGGTCAACAGAGAGAAGTGACTTGCCCAGAGTCATACAGCTAGTGTCTGAGGCTTGATTCGAACTCAGCAAGATGAGTCTGACGCTCATCTTGTGTCAACTGACAAAGTTGTGTGCTCTCACAGTAGAAACTTATTTTTAAATAGAGGATGGGACCCTGTGAGTCTGGTGCCTTGGATTGGCAAGAAATAATGAGCAGGATGATTTCAGAAAAACCTGGAAAAACTTCATATAACTGATGTTGAGGGAGTGAGCAGAACCAAGAGAACATCGTACACAGTAGCAACAAGATTATGTGATGATCAACTGCGATGGACTTGGCTCTTTTCAACAATGAAGTGATTAAAGACAATTCCAATAGACTTGTGATGGAGAGAACCATCTGTATCTAGAGAGAGAGCTGTGGAGACTGAATGTGGATCAAAGCATAGTGTTTTCACCTTTTGTTTGTTTCTTTGCTTCTTTTTCTTTTCTTTCTCATTGTATTTTCCCCTTTGATCTGATTTTATTTGCACAGCATGATGAATATGGAAATATGTTTAGGAGAATTGTACATATTTAACCTATATCAGATTGCTTGCTGTTTTGGGGATGGGAAGAAGAGAGAAAAGGGAGAAAAATTTGGAATACAAGGTTTTTCAAAGGCTTTTTCAAAGCTATCTTTTCATATATTTGGAAACATAAGATACTATTTAAATAAAAAAAATTATTACACATATAATAGTTCACCTTTAATGCACATAACGTTTTCTCTGAAATAAACAATCACTTATTGTACTTCCATAGATTGAGCAGCTTTTTTGCATAAACTCCAACACATTTGGAAGGATCCAGGGAAGAGGTTCACAGGGAATCTCAAACTGAGGTTGACCTAATTGGTAAGTCAGGCTGAAATAGAAGGATAAACCAGATTAATTATTTACTATGCTAATGACCTATATGGTAAGAAACCCTCATCTCCCTGCTTTCTAAGTAACCAAAGGCAGCATGACTACATTGACCTCAATGGGCTACTGTACATCTGTTCATGCTGTTTTTCCTTCAACTGCCTGTAACATCATGGGCAGCCAAGCTGAAGACTAGGTATGGAGCCCTGAGGGAGGGAGTATGATGGCATATAAATAAATATATAAACATATATACATATACATATATATATATTTACGCCCACTAATGCCAGTCTCCTATCAATTATCTTTGGAGTTGGCCAGTTCAAATGTAAACCGTACAATGGACTAACATCTAACGCATTTACCACAAGGGAGAACATTAATAAAAATAAGGCAAAAAATGCTGAATTCATTAGGAAGAATACTGTGTTTTGCATCAGAAGACTATGTTTCTAGTGTACTTCTTTGTAGCTATGTGTTAACCACAAGTTAGCCACTCTGAGCTCCAGTTACTCATTGACAAAAAGGGGCTAATGGTACCCACCATACCCATTCAATTCTATAAAAATTCATTAGCTACTATTTGCAAGGTGCTGTCCTAGGTGCTGAAGGTACAAAGACAAATGAAAAAACTCGAGTTACTGAGAGGATCAAATGAGAAAACTGAAATGGAAAAAAAAAAAACTCCATGCAAATCCTTAAACAATTGTAAGATGATTATAACCAGCTGTGCATATAAAGTAGAAACAGAGGATCATGGGCTCATAAGTCAAAAGGTATGAGAGATCTTCCAGGCTATCTTGTAAAATCCGTTCATTGTACAGATGAGGAATTCAAGATCCAGAGGTAAATATTACTTATGGGGAGTAAAGCAGCAGTCAGAATCTGATCTCTAAGTCAAGTTTTATACAGTTTAAATTTAATTAAAATAAGTCTACGTGGTTTTTACCAGAGAAAAGTGAAAGACTTTCTACTCAGTTTACCAGTTCTGTCACAAAATCAATCTTCTCTTATGTATTAAACAGACATGGAGGACAAGCGGTGATCCTCTGATCACGGCGATGCCATGTGCACTGTCAACAAAGGGAGAGTGATGAGTGGGGCTCAGGATGAGGAGGGATGAATATGTCCTCTGCTGCAAGGAGAAATCAAGTGCACATTTTTCTTCGGGTTGCATAAAAGATGTTGTCAAAGGCTCAGATAAGGGATAGGAAAACAAGCATTTTAAAAGTACTTACTATGTGCCACGCACTGTGCTAAGCACTTTAGGATTATTATCTCATTTGATCTTCACAATAACTCTGGAAAGTAGAAGCTATCATCCCTATTTTACAGGCAATCAGAGGTTAAGTGGCCTATCAAGGGTCACACAGCTAATATATGTCTCATGTGTATTCAGGCTGAAAACACGTGCTTTCATCTACATTCAGTCTCCATAATTCTCTCTCGAAATGCTGACTTCAGGTCTTCTTGACTCTAGGAACAGTTCTCTACCTGGGCTACCTACTGACTCTACATATAGAAGTTAAATCTAAGAAATATATTATCAATCAATAAATACTGAGGGCAGGGACTGTTTCATTTTGACTTTTTATTTTCCTTACCTAATATGTAGCTTCTGGCTCACGGCAAGCACTTAACAAATGCCTGCCAATTGATAACTGTTAAAATGTATTAATTATTAGTAGCCTAATGAACATCCATTTTTAAACAAATTCCCATATACAGAAATTCCTCAACCTTCTACCAATTAGAGCAAATCGAAGACAATTTATTTAACAGAAGGAAAGAGAAAAAAAATCGAGTGCCATTATAAAGCAGGCAAATGCTTCCATTTCTTTCTCCGACATGCACAGATTATGACCCTGGCCTAGTTTCACAATGTCTTCAGGGATTTAAAAGTCAAGTTCATCACCAAATGAAAATGTCAGGTCTTCCAAAGCCTGTCACTGCTTTTCTCCCTGTGCCATTCTTGTACTAAGGAGAATATTCCAAATTCATGTCATTCCTCTGTCTGAGGAGCGCAGTGGGTCCCTATACTAGAAGAGCAGGTTGGAACAATTTCTAAAACTTGGGTTTGAAGCAGAGCAACATGAGCTGTATGCATAAGGAAAGTTACTCTGTGGGGGGAAAAGTTGGAACAGAAGGTTTTTACAAGGGGCAATGTTGAAAAATTACCCATGCATCTGTTTTGTCAATAAAAAGCTATAATATATGTAAAGAAAGTTATTCTGCAGGGAAGTGGGATGGTGGTACTCTGGCCAGATATGATAGCCAACTCTCTTTGGGGACTCTTTAGCTTCCTGTTTTCATTTGGGGTGACTGTCAACTCATTTATCATCCCTCACTGAGAAAGCTACACAAGTAAACACAAAAGACTAAAAATCTTCAGTTTCCAGAAGAGTTCTTTGCTTTTCTTTTATTTCTCTGGTGCCACAAGTCTGGGTGGAGGCCAAAGAAGCCACTGGATTCCTCGTGCCAAAGCTGGAGAATATTACAGCTTTGTTCCAGTGAAATTTGAAAGTTTTCTCACTTTCTTTTCTTCTCTTCCTCCTCTTTTTAAATTTGTAGAAACACATCTGGATAACAGCTTTGACATTATCGAGGAATAATCACAATGCCGACCGTTGAAGTAGTATTTTGGTGATTGGAAAAAGCCTTACCTACATTATCTCAGTTGGCCAATGAATCTTCAGAAGATTCTATAAAGACCATCATTTTGAAGCGAAGTAAAATGGCTGCATTTCCCCCAGTAACTTAAAGGAAGAAATAAAGGCTTCAGAGCTAGAAGAGTCTTTGTCAGACATATAGCTCAAGATGGGTTTTTGTTTGTGATCACAAACTAAGCAGGGATGGGATTAAATCTGATAGTTCTTTCTACCGAACTGTTCTACCTCCTCATATCCCGGCATTAAATGCTTAGAGATATGTCTTAAGGCAGGGATACTCAAACCTTTTAAAGCCAGGCAACATATACATATGTGTGGGTGTGTATATGTACACACACACATAAGAATGAAACAGTACATCACTTGTGCACTGATTGTGTTTTATTATGCACATATCGTAGTTTTGAAGTTGGGGAGAATTGTAGAGGTCATCTGGCTGATCTAAATTCCCATCAGGGAGAGGATTTCTCCCTATAATATCTCCCACAAGAAGTTCTAAACTCTTGTTGAAGACAGCCAGCAATGGGAAATTCTTCCTCTTGCAAGTGTCATGGCATTTTGGGATATCCCCAGATGTTAGAAAGTTCTTTTTTTTATAGAGTTAATATCTTCTTTCACTAAACTGTTATTAATTGACCATAGTTAGGCCAGGTAGAATCCAACAGAATAATGCAAATCCCCTGACCATACAACACCCTTTAAAATATTTGGAGATTAAAAAAAAATACTCAGAGACAACTATTACTTCATTAGGTTAAATACCCTCAGTTCCTTCTACAGACTTCATTCACTATGGTCCCTGCCCTATTTTAATAATCCTCTTCTGGATAAGCTCGATTTGTTGCTATTTCTCCCCAAATGCTGTGTCTACACTAATATAGTCTTAGTGGAGCTGTGAACTAATAAAGCTACTGAGGAAAACAATTTGTCAGTACAAGAAAATTCACTGCACTGTTTCCATCTTTCAACTCGGTATTTCCATAAGGAATATATATCAAAAGAAAGTCAAAGGTATAAGGAAAGAGCCTGAATTTAATCAAAACATATATAGTAGTACTTTTAATGATAGTTTAACAACAAACTGGAAGCAAGATGTGTGTTCATGACTGGAGAATTCTGGCATATAGTTTCAAGGGAATTTCATGACAAATGAACAAGGAATATGAGGAATTCAGAGAGATATAAGATTTCTGAGAACTGAGTGAGTGGAGGAAGCCAATAACATACCAAATGACTACAGCAATGTAAAACAGAAAAAATGTAAAAAGCAAATAAAACTTTGTAACTATAATGAACAAGTTAAGACACAAAGATGAGAAAATTCACTTCCTTCTCTTCATTGGAGAAATCAGAAACTATGGCAGTAGACCCTGTATATACCGTAAGATTCAGTTGATGGATGAGTTAATTTTTCTGAACTGCTTTTTAACATCTATTTTTGATTCTAGTTTAAATGGATAGCTGGATAGAAGAAGGGAAAGAGCCAATTTCAGAATAAAAGTGATACAAAAACAAAGGAAATCAATAAAGATTTAGTGCCTCAGAATGAATACCATCATCATGGATGTGGTCTAGTACGGTGGGTACATTTTTATCTCTTTAATTCAGAATTCTGTACTTTGCTCTTAAATAGCTCAAGTCAGCTTTCTATAACCATGTCACACTGTTAATATAGACTAAGATGGTAATCAGTTAGGACCCACGTTACAGATAAGAGAGCCATCTAAACTCTCTTATCTGTTACCTAGGTCCTAACTGATTACCAAATTATATATAAGTTATATAGTAGCTTCTCCCCAACTCCCATGGAAAAAAAATTACTCAGGATATGCACTTTACAAATAGCTTGTGTTTGTGTATATGTATACATACTGTTTCCTCCGATAGATAGCAAGCTCCTTGAGGGCCTGAATGGTTTCTTTTTTATGTCTTTATATTTCTTAGCTCCCAGTTCAATACTTGGAACTAGGCAGAGACTTAGCAAATTATAAATCCGCTCCCCTCATTTGATTAATGAGAAAATTAAAGCCTAGGAATGAAATAACTTATCCCTAAGTTTTCCTCCTATAAACAGTTAAGCCCCAACTTCACCCTCTTGTGCTTGTAAAGTTAAGTTTTGAATCCCAAAGTGGAGTTTTATAACTATTCCTCTTAAAATTCATTTTGTTAAGAGTTGGCTCTAGCCCATCTAGAACTTCTCATATCCTAATTCTGTTATCCAAAAAATTGGCTCTTTCTATCTCCTCTACATTAGATACACAAACTCAAAATCTTACAATCTGTGCCCTCAACTAGGGCACTTATGAAAATATTTAACAGGGAAAAGCTAAGGACAATGACTGTTTCTACGTCCTTCCTAAAGCCCTCCTCCAAGGATTATATCAATCAGCAAGCAACATTTTTTGGAGATTAGTTACAAATCCAACTAACTTTTATACAGGTGGGGTACAGAGGAAGGGAAGAGATGTCTTTATTTTGGCATCAATTATGTCATTGTTTTATTTCTATCATGTATTTGCACATCATTCACTCTAAGAAGCAACCCTATATCTCTTTCCTTGTTCCTCTTGCTCTGAAGAAAGAATGAGACATCCTTTTGGTTGACCTTAACTCTGTCACAAGTCTAAGCTAATTCTGCGCTTACCAATACTGACCTTATAATTTATTTTGTACTTATCCTTGCTTATATTCCCCCTCTTTCATCTCTTAGAGACGGCCTTATATGACATGAGCTCATCTAAGAAGTCCCTATGTCACTTGAGACATAAATAAAATTTATTTCATTGGGATCATAAATAAATCATAAATAAAATTCTGAGTGTTGGCCACTCCTCCTTAACTACTCTCCTGTTTAGTCTTAAACCAAGAGATCATGTTTATCAGATTTCTTTGACTATTTTAAAACATCCCCTCAAATTCTAGTCTATGTAGCTGACTAAAGCCAGTTCTTTTTGGACTCTTTCTGTTTACAAGATTATTTTCTTTGAAGGTTTTTTTCATTTTTCATTTATCAGTAAGTTGCCATTTGCTCATCCAAATTAAGTTCTGAGAAACGCTGTCACTAATGTCACCTTTTCCTTCAGAAATGTCAGGCAAGACAAATGATCAGATTCTCTGCTTTTAACAAAGTAAGACTCACAATGGATATAAACAAAATAGTAGAAGTCCTCCAAGGCAGCTTTTCAATGTGATATCAGGAAAACATTACTCATTGCTTCCTTCTGGTTGAGTGGTCTGTAGAACAACACATGTTTGACCAAGGTTAGGTCACTTTAATTCTCAGAGTCTCAGTTTCCTCACCTATAAAATTGGGACAGTACTACTTTGCACCATCTACTTCACAAAACTGTTGCAAGAACAACACTCTGTAAATCTTAATGTGTTCAAGTTTCATCGCTCCTACTTTTGTTTCTCTCTCCTACTATCTCTATCCAAGGTTAGGCTATGATTAAATCCAAGAAAAATTCTACAGAAGTCTGGGGCTCCATGGAACAAAGGTTGAAAACCATTGTTTCAGGGTACTTTTTACTAAGTAATTAAGCTTAGTATTAGAGATTAATCATGTGATTTGGGGCAATGCTAAAAATGGGATGGTTCTTGAAAAGATGAGAGCATGGCTTCAATTCTGGCTCTGTCCCTTATTTATTCCTTGTATGGCCTTGGACCGATAACCAAATCTCTTTGACTTGATGTCCTCATATGAAATGGAGGGGTAGCAATGCAAAAGGAAAAAAATGAAGCTGAATGAGCATAAACCCAGAAAGGGATTGGGGGAAAAAGTATCTTCCTTCCCCCATTGCAGAGATATATAGTTACCGACGCCTATTGTAGCAGGTCCAGTCAATGTGTTGGTTAGTTCTGCTGCCTTCTCTCCCACCCTCCACCCCTGATTCTTTTAGTCTCTCTTAGAAAGAGATATAGAAAGGATAGTCCCTGAGGGTGGGGAGGTCCAATAAAAGTTCCAAGAAAATGTAAGCATAAATGAGCTTCCAAGGAACACACAAAATCTGAGAGGGGACCTAGAACAAAGGGCAAAGTTAGTCAGCAGTCACTGGACCTTGCTTTATCATCTCAAGATGGTCGGGGGTTTCCATGGCCATGAAGGGTCATCGGCTGTGGGCAGTGCCAAACCTTATGGGCACCTGCACCCATTAGCTTCAGAGACTGTGAAATTATACGTTCCTACTCACTTAGAATGCTAATCTTCGGTCCAAGATTTGCTCACTTGGCTCGTTTTTCCATCCCTGGCTGCTCTCTTCCATTTTCTCCCCCACTCCAGACAGTGGCAGTAGTCGGGACCCATCAGGTGAAACCTTATCACCCACAGCTTTTTAAAACCCACCCACTGTGCCCTCATTCTGCCTTAATGGCAACAAAATGACATTGTAAGATTCACGTTTTAAGATTCAAGTTTTGGAAGGATTGATTTATCTCAATATGACGAGTAATTCATTCTTTGTTTTGTTTTGTTTGTTTTTTGTTTTTATTTTTTAATAGCCTTTTATTTACAAGTTCTATGCATGGGTAATTTTACAGCACTGACAATTGCCAACCCTTTTGTTCCAATTTTCCCCCTCCTTCCTCCCATCCCCTCCCCTATATGTCAGGATGACCAATACATGTTAAACATGTTAAAGTATAAGTTAAATACAATATATGTATATATGTCCAAACAGTTATTTTGCTGTACAAAAAGAATTGGATTTCGAAATAGTGAAGTAATTCATTCTTTTTTTTTTTTTTTTTTTTTTTTGCTGAGGCAATTGTGGTCAAGTGACTTGCTCAGGGTCACACAGTTAGGAAGCATTAAGTGTCTGAGGTCAGATTAGAACTCAGGTCCTCCTGAATTCAAAGGTGGTACTCTATCCACTGCGCTCAGTAGCTGCCCTGAAGTAATTCATTCTTAAGAAGATCTTTGTTCATCTTAGAGTCAACCCTAGGGTTCTAATTTGGCATTTAGAAAAGCACTTTGAAAAGTACTTCATATTCATTTTATTAGTTATTTATTATATTGGGAAGCCTGTTTGTATTATCTTGCCTATTGATGAGAAAATTAAAGTAAAATAAGTATTATCAGTGAGTCAGCAACAGGAGGAGGTTTCTAATTTGGGGTTTCATTAAATCATCCTACTTGGAAATATTCCCCCCTTTAAGGAAAACCATTGAAACGAATAACTTGCTACCTCATAGAAAATAAACAATATAAATGCAAACTATGTATATGTAAGATCTGGCTACCGTTATTGTTATTGCAAAGTCCTAAGACTCCTTTTAAGATTCACAGTTTTCATCCATTAACAAGACAGTTGCTGGTGCAACGGCTCGAACTTGAATCTAGGACTCAGGAGGATCTCCCCAGATTCACGTCACGTAACACTCCTCATCTTCAGTCTCCCCATTTGTGAAATGGAGATAATAGTAACATCGACTTCCCAAGTATAAAAATGAGAGATTATTGACACGGCTCTTTGAAAACCTTACAGCCTTACATAACTGCAGCTATTATAATGAATAAAAATAGTCCTCAAAGGATATTCAGAGTCACCCATGACTCCACTAAAAAGCAGCCTTTTTGACAAGTGACTGTCTTATCTCGGTCATCTCCTGGACAATTTTCATTCTGTGCCCGGCTTTAAAGTCATTCAGAAGCCAACGATCCAAACTTAGTCGGGGGAAAAAATACAGAGGTGGAGCCACAGATGGAGTTCTATATTTCTGGAGCTCTACATAGATTTCGAGGTCAGAGTGGATTGCAAAGAAAAAAAGGAGATTCAAGATCTACCTTTTGGCAATGACCTTTAAACTCTTCAGACAACTTTTCAGAATGGGCTTATTTCTAGAACACAAGGGCACTTGATGTTAACAGGGAAAGCATTTTCCTGCAGAAGATGAAAAAACACATTTGGATCCTTTCTTCAGGGAGTCCATCACATACACTCTCAAGCTCATCTGCTTTATATGGATCAGTTTTGCTGAACTGTTTGCTCCCATGTTCCATTTTAAAATTATTTGCTGTTGGGGCAGCTAGATGGCGCAGTGGATAGAGCACCAGCCCTGAAGTCAGGAGGACCTGAGTTCAAATGTGACCTAAGACGCTTAACACTTCCTGGCTGTGTGACCCTGTCGCTTAACCCCAATTGCCTCAGGGAAAAAAGTTGCTCTAAGAGACAACTCCCCAGGTAGGGGAGGAAGGAGCTATGTTTAGGTAAGAAGCTGATGTATAAACAAAAATCATCGATTAAAAATTAATTTAAAAACACAAAGCCAATAAGGAGACCCCTTTTCCTTTTGTGGTCTAGTGGAAAGAACCTTGTAACCCATGATAATTTCTATAACCTTAACGAGCCTCAGTTTTCTTATCTATAAATAAAGCAGTTGAACTAGATGATCCGTAAAGGTCTTTTCTGCTTTAACATTTTGTGTCTTATGTTTTGGACTTTTGCTTAAAATAGTGAGGTTGGCTAATAGCCATTTATGGATAAAAAGATCTTCATCCTTTAATTTGTGTATGCGTACGTATGCACATATGTCGGAGTCTTATTTTATAGTCTGGTGGACTTCTGGACCACTTAGAAAATAGCATTGTAGATCAGATAACTAGGACTACAAAGGAAAGCAATCCTACTGAAACACAGAAATCATAACGTATTTTAACATGCCTAACATATATTGGATTGCTTGCCACTTCGGGGAGGGAAGGAGGAGACAACCTGAAACAAAAGGCTATGCAAGGGTCAAAGTTGAAAAATTATCCATGCATATGTTTTGAAAATAAAAACCTTAAAAAAAATACAGAAATCAAAGGATGTATTTGGAAAAACACTCAAGTTTCCAGAGCCCCGTTACAAATTCGTGCACGTCGATTATCAACATTGCAGAAGGCTTCCATTGCAAGGTCCTGCAGTGGATCCATCCAGCTACTGATACAGCATGACCTATAACCATGCTAACCAGACCAAAAACAATCCAACGGCCTCCTCTTGAAGAGGGGTCAAGACAGGATATTTTCCACATCATCCCTGTAAAGTCCTCTTTATCAAACATGCTCAAGTACACTTTTTGATCCTAGTTACTTCTCAAAAGCTCATTCAACATGGTGAACTATGTCGCCTACTCAAAGAATATACAATCTGAGGAAATGAGGACAGAGGTGTTAGTGGTGTGCGATCACGTCCAGTTCTTCCGTGACCCATCTCCAGCTCGTTGTACAGATTAGGAAAATGAGGCAAAGTGATTTGCCCAGGGCCACACAGCTAGCGTCTGAGGCCAGATTTTAACTTAGGAAGATGAGTCTTCTTGATTCTAGACCAGGAACCACACTATCTGGCTACTTCAAAGGTCCGGGCAAAGATTAAGAGACATTCAAGAAAAAAGACAGAGTGATTTTTTTTTAAGTTTAAAAAAATCATTTATTTTCTACTAACCAGACTTAGTCACATGGTGTCAACTGTGGAACTGTTGGGGTGTGGCTATGAATATGTATTAGAAAAAGGTAAGTTTATTCAAAAGATGAGAACGAAGGCTTGCCGGTCCACATAGTGTATCATGCCCTGGAAATGGAACAGGAAGAGCCAAGTTCAAATTTGACCCACTCACTAGTAGTATGCCCCCAGGAGAGTCAGCTGACATTGATCTCAATTTCCTGATATATGAAAAAACTTGTGAGAATAAAAAAATACTTAAAAACTGCTCTAACATTAAAGTGCTTCCCTATGTAAATATTGGTTACCACCACCACTATCATCACTCTTATTATCAATCTAGTGAGAAGGAACAGATGCTGAGTTTTTCATTATTTTAATACCGCACAAAGATATTTTTCTACCTCCCTTTCCAAACGACTCCTAGGGAACAGCTATCTACAACACTTTTTGGTTTGTGACTAAATGATTTGGGAAGACACAATGACTGTCTCCAAGCATTTGAGTGGCTATAATGCAGGAGGAGGATTGGGCTCCCTTTTCAGATCAGGAAACATTATTTTTCAGCCACGCTGGCCATTTCTTTCTCCTGTCCATTTTGCAGATGAGGAAACTGAGGCAGACAAGATTACAAGATTTGCCCAGGGTGAGACAGCTTGGAAGTATATAATCTTTTATATATATACACTTAAATACTATACTACATATTTATATATTTATATATTTATACACATATACTTATATTTGAACTCAGATCCTCTTGACTTTCAGGGGCAGCTCTCAATCTCCTGCAGGGTCGCACTCAGGGGACATAACCAGGAACAATGAGTGGAAGTTGCAGAGACAGATAAGGAGGGAGGAGGAAAATTTCAGAAGTTGCAGAAGAAAACTTCCTCATATTCAAAACTGTCCAAAATGGTTTTTTTCTGGGCTCCATCACGGGGTAAAAACTCTCTCTTCCAGGAGGTGATCTATCCTGACACGGTACTGAAGAGATTCTTGTGGGAGCTTTGGGACAGACTGGATCAATCAACAAGCATCTGTTAAGTGTTCACAAGGCAGCCACTTTATTAGGCACCAGGGATACAACTACAAGGGCCAGTCAGCCCTGCCCATAAGGAGCTTACACTGTCTACATTTCATCAGATCAGATATTCTTAACCTAAAGTTCAAGGACTTTGGGGAGAGATGTCAATAACTATTTTATTACAATTGATTTTTTTGTAATCCTGAGTATTTTAACTTACACATTAAAGAAAAACATGAGTGAAAAGGGACAACCCCAGAGGTCACAAGAGATGCGGAGAACCCCTGGGCTAGAGGAACATGAGCGGTCTGGAAGCTCTGAGATTCAAACTCTGAATGCCAATGGCAATTTCCTCAGCCAACAATTCTAGAGTCTGGCCTCCAAGTTTAGAACAGTATTAGCTGAGAGACTTTATTCATAAATGTTAGAGAGTGTCCTTTTAAATAAGAGGGCTTCAACCAACTCCCTTAGCTGAATGACCCGATACTGTATAACATCATACTATATTGAATAACAATTACATTATATCACATATTAAAAATAACATTGATTAATACTGTCATATTATCATGTTACATTACATCATGTTATTATGATATATTAAACATATTGTATAATATTGTTCTTTATCAAATGATTTCGTGCTTTTTTTGCTTAGCTTTTTATACCCAGAGATTTCCAGGTCTTAGAAACTGGAGTTTGTTTATTTCAGAATAGGTAGTTAAAAATAAAGAAATTAAAAACTTGGCTTGGAAATGGAAGAACTTGAGCTTCAATCTAGTCTCAAACATAGACTAGCTTGTTCATCTACAAAATGAGTTTCATAACAACACCTATTTCACAGGCTTGTTGTGAGGATTAAATGAGATAACAGATGCAAAGTGCTTGGCAAACCTTGAAGGAATATAGAAATGTTGGGGTAATATTAAGTGTTAAACGGCAGATTCACTTTTAAAAAAAAGAACACATGATATATAAAATGAAGAAAGTACTAGAAGGGGAACAAAAAAACAATATAAGTGAATGATATTGAATTCCCAATCCCTATATTGTTGCCCGCCTGCATTTTGGATTTCCTTCACAGGCTAATTGTACAATATTTCAGAGTCCTGATTCTTTTTGTACAGCAAAATAACCGTTTGTTCATGTATACTTATTGTGTATCTAATTTATACTTTAATATATTTAACATGTACTGGTCATCCTGCCATCTAGGGGAAGGGGTGGGGGAAGGAGGGGAAAAATTGGAACAAAAGGTTTGGCAATTGTCAATGCTGTAAAATTACCCATACATATAACTTGTAAATAAAAAGCTATTAAAAAAAATAAGTGAATGATAATAGAGGCAGAGAATGAAAATGTATGAGTGTCTTCAAGCATATGCTTTCTATCTACAGGAAATCAAACAAAAGGAAGGCAGACTTAAAATTATGAGAGTTTAAGTTGGCAAAAGTTAGAACTTCTTCACTAGAGGAGCAATTAAGAAGAGCAAAGAATTAATTTGGTCTCTGAAAGAGATCTTAGAGCCATTAGTCTAAACATCACATTTTACAGATGAAAAAACTAAAGTCTAAAATGATTAATTGTCTTAGCCACATTCATGGAGAATAGGACTAAGGATTTGAACTCAGTCTTCATATTGCAAAGTCCGAGTATTCTTTCATATTCTTATTCTTATACTTAAATGATGAAATTGATAGTCAAAAAAAGGCTTTGGAAATCTCAGTACCTAAAGAGATTTCATTCTTTTTAAATTTTTTAAAGTTAAATTGTTAACTTAAAGCAATTGAATCCTAGTGTTTTTATATCATTTATTTGCAAATAGCATCCTCTGGTTTTTAACAAAAGTCAGACAAGGTTCCATCTGGCCTACATCTCTGCAGGGAAAGGGCAATGCTCAATTCTATCAGGAGATCGATCTTTCCAGAGCAGGGGAGACAGCTCTTGCCTAAGCCTAAGCCCACTCTGAGACTGATGGGACCAGATGACCTTTGGAGCTCCTGTCAGAGGAAGAATCAGAAAGGGAGGAGACCAGAGAAAGGCAGGATCTATGATTCTCTACTTCCTAAAAATGTGTTTGAGACTTGAGCGTCCCATTTTGAAAATTATGTTTCTAATAAAGTTTTTCTCTTGTGGGAAAATATGGCATTTCACAACTTGGCATATGTAAGCTAAAAATATTTGCATCTGCATGATGCAAATATAGTTTTCTGCCTGCAGCCTCTCTGCATCTATTAATCGTCCGACAGGACCCAACGCTGACCAAACACAATGATCTTTCCTTCATACAACTTGCGGTTGTTAGAAGGAGAAATGCATCAAGCCGCCCGTTATCACCGCAGTTAATTTGGGGATATTACATTCTAGCTCAGAGCCTGTCTTTGCATTGAGACAACTTCGTACTTTGCTTTGGATCCTTCAATAAAATCTGCAATCCGCCTGGTACTCAGTGGGCTTAATGTTAAGCCAAAGGATGTTTACGTGTCATTTTGAAATCCCTAAATGCATGTTTAAGGACCACAGCTCACTTTTTAATAATAAAAAAGGGTTTTTTGGGGAAAGAATGCTTTTTAGGTGCTGCATTATTTATCTTCAGTCTGCCTCTTCAGCAGTGAAAATGCCTTCATGCTATTAATGGAGGCCCACCAATTGTGCTACAACCACTTTAGGCAGTCCCGGTCATTCCCGGGGAGCCACAAAGACTGATGGCTGCCGGGGACACACACAATTCCCTCTCTCTGACACTTGAATGGTCTGCGTGACCGACGCCAATTTCAGTCAACAGTTTTGACGTGACCCAAGAGTAATAAAAACTCAGAAAAAGGGTCTTTATATCAAAATCTATGCTTTTTTCAAATCCAGCTCTGAGAACTGTTGCCTTGACTAGGAGTGCTGGGAGAAGGAAGAGCTTCCACTATTGGAAATAATCTTTGAATATTCTTATTCAAAGTAATTCTAATAACATGAGCAGTTTGGGTGCATTTCTTGAGATATAAAGGAGAAATTTTCCTCCCTTCTTGGCAAAAGGAAATTCACATTTATTTCTCTGGAAAAATGAAAATGTCATTCAGAAATTCAATTCAAAGTTCATGATGTTTAAGATGAGGCAACACGCAGCAACATTCTGCTTATCTAGGTTTTTTATCCTAATTGGTTTCCTGCTTCATTGATTCTGCACATTATGGCCGGGTCCAATTCTGTCCCTCATCTCCATCACCTCACATATTGAATCAGTTGTCAGACCTTACAATTTCATTTTCCACGTCTCTCATCTCTTCTCTGCTTTTCTCTGCTTATACAGCTACCATACTCTCATCATCTGTCGCCACACTATGATAATAGCCTCTCCTAATTGGTGTCTTTTGCCTCCTTTCTTTCACCATTCCAATTTATCCTCCCCACTGTAATCAAAGGGATTTCCTTAAGTTCAGAGCTGACCAGGAATCTTCTACTTAAACACCAGCAGCCACCTATTACTTCTAGGACCAAACAGAAGTGCCCAAAGCAAACCATTCCACCCTGGGGCAGTTCTAATAATTAGGAAATGTTTCTTTTTATTGGGCTGAAAACTGTTTTCCCAAATAAAACAAGCCTAATCCTTCCTCCGCAAAAGAGCTCTATAATAAATAAAGACAGTTCCAATGTCTCCTTTTAGTCTTACAGGCTAAAGCGTTACAAATGCTCTTCACTGAGGCAGTTAGCTGGTAGAGTGGATAGAGCACTGGCTCTGGAGTCAGGAGGACCTGAATGCAAATCTGAATTCAGCCACTTAATACTCACAAGCCTTGCCATCTTGGCAAGTCACTTAACTCCAAGCTCCTCATCAAAAAACAAAATGTTTCTTTCCTGCCATGGTTTTGTTCCCTCACTATACTGATCGCCCTCTTTTGGATACATATTTTATTGATTTATATGAGCTTTAATATAAACACCATAGCTTAGATGTGCTTAGCCCCTTGGATCAGAATCACTTGAGATGTATATTGTAGATTCTTTGAGATTAGGGTCATTGTTTCCCCAATCTTTGCACCTCTCGCATCCAAAGATTTGTTTTTTTTTTTTTTTTTTTTTTAAACACAGAAATTTTTTTCCTCCTGTATACCCCCACCTGCTTTAAATTATACCAGGACTTTCCTTTGTCATTTTGGACTTGGGTTTGTTCTATAAGCCATTCTTCTGTCCCCTGCCCTATGATTAATAAGCAGGGCACTCTGCTTTTCTGGGTATGCATTAGATGCATCCAGTAGAAGGGAAGTTCCTTGTGGACACAGACTATTTAGGCTCTGCTATATTGCCAGCACCTGCGCTAGTGTTTACTAACCTTGTTAGACCCCATCTTTTTAGTCCCTCTCATGCTCAGTCAGCACTTCTCTCAGCATATCCCCCCTTTTCCTTCTCCAGCTCAGCCTAACTCCCCCCTCTGCTGCACTGAGCCACTGTCCTTACAGCTTTGGAACCTCTCCTCCCAGCAATAAATGCCTGCTACTTCTTTTCAGTTGCTTATCTGCGTTGAAAGCTGCTGGACCTCCAAATCCCTTAAATTTGAAGTAGTTTCTTCAGGAACCACTGCCCTCTCACTCTACTTTCTTCGAATAATTCACTATCTGACTCCTATACCTCCACCTTCATCTTCATTTTCTGAGACTAATTCTCACACAATCCAGCATTCTAGCTAAACAACTTCAGGGACCTTCATCCCCGTTCCACTTTTGCTACCCCAGACATTTTGAACCTCATCCTTCAAGCTGAAAATGTCCCACCTTTGTTTCTCTCTCTAATCACAGCCACCTTATTGCACCCAAACCTTAATTATATCCACTATCACCTCCAATCCCTTAACTTTTAACTTTTGTTTATTTATATCCCTTTAGCTTTTATTCTTCCCTATTCCTCCTTATCCTTCCAGCTCATCAAGTGATTTCTGACTTCTCTTCTTGAATGTTATTCATGGTCAGCCCATTTCAGCCATGTTCTTCCTCACGCCCTAGCTCCCCAGAGGCAACACTGTCTGCCAGAAAAAGTACTGACCATGGCAGCAGGATGCCTTGCCAAGTCCCAGGTCTGCCACCTTGAACAAACCACTGCTTTTCTGGGCTGCAAAAGGAACATAATATTTGTCCTACTCCATCTCACAGTGTTTTTTTGCAAGGAAAGTGCTTTGAAATTGTGGAAAATGTTCTAGGAATATGAACAGCTACTATGCTACTATTACTACTATTAGTATTCTCTTGTCCCTTCAGTCTTTATACCACTTTTATCAACTCTCTAGCTTTGAATACAAACGGCTGCTCACTTTATTCTTGTTTTTCTCTTTCTGCTGCTGAACACCTTTGGAGCAAGTCACCAAATCAAACCAATGGATCCAACCCAGGATTGATCTAGGCAGTCTTGGCAGGGCATTCACTACTGGATAGAAATCCTTTTTGCTAATCGTTAATAAGCTATAATTCAAATTCCAACAGCAACTGTTTCCACCTGAGTCTTCTACCTGATCCTACTCCTAAGACCCTTACTAAAACACCTCAATTCCCATTTTGCTAAAAAATATTGAGGTTGTTCCACGGGAGTCTTGTTCCTCTTCTTCATATGATCTCCACAAGAGATCTGAAAGCGCCACCCATTTCATTTGCTTCCTTCCTCTCACATGAATAACCATCCAAGGCAACTTCTTCTCTTGGAACCTTACACTAGCTCTCTCCTCTCTGATCCTGAAGCACCATTTGTTCCTCTTTCATCTACAGCAGGGGTTATTAACCTGGGATCTGGGCAATTTGGAGATCTTAAAAATATTTTGATGAACTGTATTTCAATAGAACTGGCTTTCTTTATACTGTGCATTCAATGCATTGACAAATATTATTGTGAGAAAGGATTCGGAAGACTTCACCACGTGTCCATGTCTCAAAACCAGATTAAGGATCCCTGATTTTTGGTCTTTCCTTCTACTGATTCCTCTTTCTGCCAACAAAAATATTCAGGTCTCCCTATCTTGGAAAAATTATTGGAAAATCTTTCTGTTCACTCAACTCCATTGAGTTGTCAGCCATTCTTCTTTATTTTAATATAGAACTTCTCAATCTAACTTATTGTCTCCATGTCCACAGCACCTATTCATTCCTTCTCCTTTTTACAATTTATCATCCACTAGATATTACTGTGACTTTTCTATTAAAGGTCACCAATGCTTCCCAGATTCAAGTTTATTTATTTGTTTACATTCTTCAGCTGCTTCAATATCTTAGCAGAACTCTATGCTACCGAACACTCCGCCCATCTGAACGATGGGAGCCATCCACTTCATGATACTTTTCTCCTTTGGGGGTCAACCCTTGGTCTTGGCTGGCTACTTCCTCCCCCATCCTTTCAATGTTGCCTTTCCATAAAGATCTAATTTTGTTGTCATCTTTTCTCCCTTCATAAATTTCACCTTGACGATTTGATGTACACTCAATAGTCAATCATCATTTCAATGTGGATGATCTGCAGACATCTATCACAAACCCCCTATCCCTTCCTTGGACTTTAGACTTACATTTCCAGTTGCTTGTTGGATTTCTCCATGTTGGCTCAGAATTTCCAATTTTATATGTCCATATTAAAAGTCATTTTTCCCCTTCCTAATCTTATTTCTCTAACTTTCCTAATTTTATTTGGGATAGGTTGATGAAGTGTATAAAAAGAGGAAAAAGGACACATCTGAAACTTTCTTATTCATGTTGGTGCTATATAGGGGTGCAGTAAACCCTGGACTTTAGGTCAGGAAGATTCCCATGTCCTGATTCAGACACATAAATTATGGCACCATGAGTAAGCCTCAGCTTCCTTATTTATAAAATGGGAATAAATTGTACCTCACATCTCACAGGGTTACTGTGAGGATCAAATGAAATAACACACATAAACCCAATATTTTTGTGAAACTTCAAAGTTGTACGTTATTGCTAATTATGCTTTAATTTTTCAGTGGCAACATGGAGGTGCTTAAGGATAAGAACATTGAGAAAACCATCTTTGGTAACTGGAAAATGTCTTTAAAAATATTAAAAGTAGTTTTAAAAGCAAACATTGTATTTTTTGTGGAACCATAGAGCTCTGAGATAATACTCTAAAAACCTTGATTTGAATTAATTTACTCTAATGACTTCTTGGAAAATCTCTTGAGATCCCTTCACTCTTCCTGGGCCCTAAACTAAGAGGAACTGTAGGGGAGATTTCTGTGCAAAAGAGGATGGGAAAAACTTTTAAGATAAATGAACAAAAGATATAACAAAATCACACATTAATAAATGGTTCTCTCACTCTTCCCTTGCTAAATAAACTATCCAAATTTCATCTTTAGAAAGAACGAGGGAACAGATTATCCAGCTTTTCTCCTCTGCTTATAAGCCAGGGTGAGTCTTTGTCCAGAACAGCTCTGCATTTAGGGGAGGCGAGGGAATACCTATAAACCCCAAGCTCTACAAATCAGCAGGTCCAAGCTGTCGCACGTGCTAAATTATTAAGGGAATTAGTGAACACATTTCCTCTACCAGTGACTGTGCTTTTGAAGAGCTGCTTATTCATTTATGCAAATTTGTCTGTGGTACCCATGGAGATACCAGCTGGGCTACCTTACATTACTCAAATGAAAATAATTTAAAATTCCCCTCTGGAAAAAGCAGGACACAGCTGTACCACCTCTCCTGATGCCATAGAAAAAGCCAACCAAACCATTGGCTGAACCAACTTTTCCACCCACGTTCTCTAAGAACTGGGACACAGACCATTTGTGCGACTGAAGAAAAGTTTTGGGAAGATTTTTAACTTTTCCCCAGCTTTTTGAATCTTCTTCCTATCTTCCATCACATAATGATGTGATGCTATAGAATCCCCTATTAAAACTTCACATTTAGGCAGAGACAGGCAGAGTATCAACTATCCTCATTTGGGGAAAGAGATTCAGTTTGAAGAGCTAAGTTCAGAAACTAGCTTTCTTGTTTATTATCCATGTAATTTGGGGAAAGTCCCTTAACTTTTTCATCTGTAAAATGGGGTGGTTGGGCTTCATGATGTCTAAGAGCTTGTCTAACTCAAAACTCAATGATCAATGATCAGTGAATAAGTATGCTTCCTGTGTATTTTAGTCCTGGAGAAGGTTCTCTGAGAAATCCCGGTGTCGACTACTACCTCATAATACATGCATTCAACATCTTTACAAAGTTATTTAAAAGCCAGTCAAAATCAATAGAATGATTAACTTCAAACCGAAGAAGACAGAGAGAGCATCAACTTCGTCAATAAACACTTAATAAATGCTTCATTTTTCAGGCCCAGACCTGCTCCCGCTTCAGGGACTACTTTGTTAGACATTTAACATCCCAGCGTTTTTTATTCCAACACTGAGGTGATATTCAGATAATCCATATGACCAACACTTATGACCATGAAATTTATGACCCATGCGTGAATGGGCAGTGAATTATCATGAAATATTTGTTCAAGGATAATTAAGGGAGGAAGCAATACGCATAGGAGCATATTTGCAATGGAAAGCTAGGACAATACCCAGAACAAGTTCTGGTTTAAGAATATGAAGTCACAACTGAAAGAATAAAGGAGTGGGAGGGACGGCTAGTCACTGGTATGTATGTGACTGTGTCACCCTGGGCAAGTTATTTCACTTCCTCTGGGCTCACGTGTTCTAAGTCAAATGACACAGTTGGAAGAAAGGATTTTGACATTTCCTTTCAACTCTTAACATTCTATTATCTGAAACTCAACTTATTTTCAAACTGTAGATCATGGGAAGCCACAGAAATAATCTACCATAAATTAAAAGGCCCAAAGAGACACAATCAGGTCCTCAGACATATTTGAGAAGTCAGTATCTCTCAGGAGATGATTCTGAGAGTTAATTTTTAGAAATGCCATTTACAAATGCTGTGGTGGACAGTGTATGGTGAGGTGAAAAATGTCTGCACCATTTTCCAGAGTTTCAGGGCCCCAAATCTAACAATTTCTTCCAGGTAACTATTAAAACAACAGTAGAAAAATAAAAATCAAGCAGAGTGCTTTATTAAAATTTATGCAAAATTATTATTTCAATTTTTTCACCTCCTCCACTAGAATAAGAGACGCACTTAAACCGCATATAAAAGTTGAAGGCTAAGAATGGGATAATTTAACTCTTCCTTGTCTTCTCTCTTCTTCTTTACCCCTCCCCCCATGTCACCATTTTTAGCAAAAATCATGTAAGAATAAATCACTTCTTTTTCAGTTTCTTTTATTAATTAAAAAACGAATGTTTTTAACAACTTCCCTACTGCCTCCCAAATAAATCCCAAACTCCTTAGCTAGACTTCAATGAAGAGATCCCTATGATCTGGCAGACCTAGTTCTCTGGGTTTATTTGACACTAATACCATTTAAATATTCTAGTCTTCTCTCAAATTGACCCACTTAATGTTCCCTGTACTCAACATTCCTCCATTTCCCACTGCCGAGTCACCTATGCCTGGAACGTTCCCTGATTCCCATCCAGACCTGCTGAAATCTCAACAAGGTCCACCTAGGTATCACCTTCTCAATGAAATCTCTGAAACCCCCCAAGCAGGAAGTACTCTTTTTCTCCCTTGATTTCTTACTGAGTTCTGTTTGAATTTTTTCTATATGATGATATTTTCTTATTATTGTTTTCCGTATTTAATCTTTACTTAGTAGGTTGTCCTATTTGTAACAGCTAGCATGTATATACTACTTTAAAGTTCACAAAACACAGTGCAAACATCTCATTTAGTTTTCACAACAATCTTAAGTAGGTAGTATTATTAATTCTATTTTCCTTATGGGGAAACTGAAGCAAAAAGATTTTTCATTGACTTGCCCAGTCACCCAAGTAGAGACTGAGAAGGGATTCAAATTCAGTTCTCCCCAATTCCCAAGTCCAGTATCTATCCACTATGTCACGTCTCTTATCATACAGCAAATAACCTTCAATTCAGGTTGAACTGAATGCATAAAATCACAAAGATAGCCACCCACCCACTCATCTACCCATCCATCTTTAGCCTGTCACGGCCACAGCCACCAACATTCCAGTAGAATATAAGTTCCATCAAGACAGGGACTTTCATTTTTGCTGTTGTATTCACAGTTATTGACATATAACAGGTAGCAATTGTGAATACAACAGCAAAAATGAAAGTAGCTTAGGAATACCTGTTGAATTGGAGGAGCACCGATTACTCTGACAATAACAAATATTCTAGTTTTTGCTAGCTTTTTTATGTATCAGTATGTGTGTGTGTGTAGATAAATAGATATAACTGTGTGACTGTGTATGGATATATAAATGTGTGTGTATGCACGGGTGTGTGTAGATAAATACAGATATATAGTGTGATTGTGTATGGATATATAAATATGTGTGTGAGCACATACATAGGGATGCACCTGCACATATATAGGTAAGCAAGTGTGCACCGGTGTCCACCCTTGGCGTAGCGGGCAAGGCCCTGGGGGACAGTCCCTACTGGCGTCGCTCTGCTGCTCCCACGCGTTTCTGTTTGGCTTTCAGCTTCTGTGGGAGTGCGACGCCACTCTCTCTTACCCACAGGCTGAGCTATTCCCACTGCCAGGACCGAACTGTGCTCTCTTCTCATACCTTCTGCCCAGACTCTCCCCTCTGCCGCTCTCCTTGGTAGCCGACCCATTGTCTCGACTGTTTCCTGGGTACCTTTCTTCAGGGGAGAGAGAATTTTGGAGTTTCCCTAATGAGCCATCTAAGGCATCTGCTCACCACAGATGCTGCTACACTGGATCCCGGGACATCCATCAGTCAGTCGATTTATGGACATTTATTAGGCGCTTACTATGTACCTCACAAGAGACTAAGCACATCATCACCCTTAAAAAGCTATTCTGCAAAAATCAGCCACTTCCACACCTGGCTCATTGAGGTAGATGTCATTGTAAGAAAACAATAAAGGAGGCAAGTGTGCGGCTCAGCAACAGCAGCAGCACAATCCCCGCCGGGATATCACCAAAGGGCAACCAGCTTGGGAAAGGTCAAAGCTGTAATCGGCGCTAAATGGCAAAGCTGGCATCTGAGAGCCCTGCTCTACTTCGGGCTTTGTGTCAGCCAGGGCATGTTGGAGCAAATGGCCGCCCACAACCCAAGCCTTCAGGTCAGAAGCCTCTTTCTGCCAAGACCCGCAGTGTCAACTTGGGTAAATAAATTGAGCTCACACAGTCTCATGGTCCCTTAACTAAATGGTGTTAACAATAATCACTGCCTCCCACAGAAGTCCAAGGCATGGCAGTTTCCCCCCTTCTTGAACAGAAATAATTACAAAAGAGAGTTTTTGAGAAATATTTTTAAGTGATACATTACTACAGCAAGAACATTATTATAATTGTGATACAAAATTGTGATACAAATGGATGTATATTTTATGTAAGAAATGCCTTCCTAAAAATTGCATGCAGTTTGAATGTCTGTATTCAAATCACATTTTAAATGCAATGGTTGCTTTTTGTAAAGCTTTTAAGGTGAGTGTCTCTCCCTCCCTTCTTCTTTCCTTCTTTCCATTCTTTTTTCCTTCCTTCCTTCCTTCTTTTCATCCACCCTTCTTTCCTTCCTTCCTTTCTATCCATCTCTCCTTCCTTCCCCCCCTCATTTTCATCTCTCCCTGTTTTCCATCCTCCTTTTTAATTTCCTTCCTTGCTGCCCTTTGTTCAATTTCATCCATATTTCCTTCCTTCCCTCTCTCCTTTCCATCCAGCCATCCTTCCTTTCATTTACTCTTCTCTCCTCCCTCTCCTTCCCACCCCCTTTCCTTTCCTTCCTCCCTTCCTTCCTCTCTCCCTCTCTCCCTTCTTCCCTCCCTTTCTTTCTTCCTTTCCGTCTTCCTTCCTTCCATCCCATTCCATTCCTATTATATCTGAGGGAAAGAAGGGAGGGGGATGATCATAGTATGACTCTTACTCTCATCAGAATTGGGTCAAAGAGAAAATATTAGATATATTTGATTTACAGGAAGGGAAAAACAAAAAGGTGTAGGATAAATAGAAGGGAATACAGACATTGTAAGGGAAAGGTTTAAGAAAAGGGAAAGTGCTCTTCCTTCCTTCTTATGACACATAGATGGTGGCTAGATGTCTATCACCTCCTCTGTAATTAGAGTCCTTCAAAGCTGGCTAGGTCCCTGAGCACTTATGACAAGATCAGGATCAGCAGGGTCTGTCAGAAGTGAGGCTTGAATTCCAGGTCTTCCTGACTGCAAGACCAGTCATTGCTCCCACTTTATGAGAAACATGCAAACACTTAGAATCCAAATCAAAATAAGTACCAACTCCAAGGGCTACAATGGCGATAGATTCACCACACAGGCCAGCTCTCCCTTTCCTGAACTCCTCCACTTAATCCAGAATCGTGGTGCCCTTAGCTCTGGCTCACATCACATGCACAAACACAGCTCTCTGCTAGAACCATGTACATTTTGGCAAATACTGACTCTCCTGCTTTGGAAAGGACTGGGGAGAGAACTTCCTTCAATACAGATTACAGCAGACTATGAAGATTCATTTTGGAGGAACCTCCATCTTTTTGTTGTTGAGCTATTTTTCAGTTGTGTCTCACTCTCTGTGATCCCTTTCGAGGCTTTCTTGGCAAAGATACTGAAGTAGTTACCATATCTTTTTCCAGCTCATTTTACAGATGAGAAAACTGAGGTAAACAGTGTTACATAGGGTCACATAGTTACTATGGGGGTCTGAGGTCAGATTTGAACTCAAGAAAATCAGTCTGACTCCCCTGTACCAGCTAGCTGCCCCTACATTCACCTGCAGAGAAGAGCACCGAGCGCACTGTGGAGCCTTCACTCCTATTCTGGCGGACAGCTCTGAGTGCTGAACCTCGGCTCTGAATGGAGGGCTGTCCCCATTTAGTCCTTCCAGTTAGATTCATGGATCTAGTGTCTCGAATAAGATCCTCTGTCTCTTGCCTCCAGGCATCTTCTTGAGCCATTTCCCATCTCTGGAATTCTCTCCCTCTTCCTCACCTGCTGGTGTCCTTAGCTCCCTCCAATCCCAGATCTCCTTTCTATGGGAAGTTTCTCCCAACCCCATTCTTTCTTTTAATGTCTTCCTACTTAGCTTGTGTGTAGCTGATTTGTACATATTTATTTGCTCGGGATCTCCCCCAACTGGACTGTGAGCTCTTTGAGGGGAGGATTTGTTTTTTGCCTCTTTTTGTAGTTTCCCGCACATAGCAGTGAAAAGAAACATAAAGAATAAGTTGATCACTGCTCACTATGGGGACTGTCAAGTATTGAAATCTCCTATTTCCTGGGACTTCTCCAAAACCTACTACTGAAGGTTGCTTATCAGACGTGTTTGTTCACTCTTAAAGATTCATTAAGAAACCGTTTCATGAATAACTTTAGAATGATGCAGCAGGCTCTCATTAATAAGAATAGTTGCTTCTGATATTTCTGTGGGATTCTGCAGTTTATAAAATGCTTTCAGTTATTATCTCACCTGTCACTAATAATCCTATGAAGATGGTTGGGATAACTAATAAAATCCCCATTCTACAGATGAGGAAACTGATGTTAAGCCAAGTTATTGAAAGCACAGAGCTTGTGAGTCTCAGAGCCAGGATCTCAAAGCCAGTTCCTTTCATTCCAAGTCTAGCACTCTTGTCCTCAACATCACACACTGGCAATTTCTCAACCTCAGCAAAAGAGGCTCGTGCTTGTCTGCCTGGTATAATTTTTACGACATCTTTCAAGGCTACTTTGACATCCTCTCTTCAGACATTTTCAAATAACAATTTATTACAACATTACGAAAAAAAGAGAGATGTAGAAGGGAGAAGTGGAGAGAAGGCAGGTCTCGGAATCAGAAAGACCTGACTGAAAAATACCAGCTGAAGAACTCAGAGCAAATAGTTAATCTTAGCGTCCCATGCAATTTGCCAAGTTACACGTGAGTGACGTACAAATCAGCCCAGGAGAAGGGGATTTCCAATCACTTAAATCACAAGCGAGGTCTCTCCTATTTCTCTAATTAGAGGAAAAATAAAAATAAAACACCCTTGATACATTTCTTTTTCAATGTATTTTTCAAAGCCGTCCACAAGGTGGCAGGCTATTTCCTTTGTAGAAACGTGTCACTTCATCAAAGACAGCAATCAATTTCTTAATAAAGTCTATTCTCTTCACTTCCACAAACTTTATTAGCAGCCTACTAAGGCTAGGCCCAGGGATGATGCAAAAACAAACAAATAGATAAGTCTCTGTATTACACATGTTTAATATTTTTAAGCATATAGATTTTCCCAGTTTTAACTTTGTTATTTTCCTACCAGCGACTTATTTTTTAACAACACTCATTGATCAGGCCCCATCCCAGGCGATGCTAGGTGGGGCACAAGATCAATCCCCGCGCACAAAACGCACCATATAGGACTAAATTAGGAAACGACACGGTCCCTGCCCACACAGAGAGATTTATTTAGGCCATTTAGGTAAAAGAGAGAAAATAAGGTTTTTTCTGGTAGCAAAAGAAAAATTGTTTTACTATTGAGGTTAGGCACATTTGGAAGGGACAGAAACAGGAGATAGATTGATAGAGAGGAAGAAAATCAGTGATTCAAGCGAGGAGCTGAGAGAACAAGGCAGTGGGGGCAAGAGAGACATGTTTACGTGCACAAGCGGGAGCACGATGCATTCTGGATCTGGATTCCAAAGCCTGGGTTTAAATCTTCAGCCTTTTGTGACCATTTGAGGTCTTGAAGAAATCACTTAGCCTCTTTGTACCTTTAAATGAGGGCACCTGACAAGACCAGGATTTTCAAACTTTTTCCACCCAAGACCCCTTTTCGCCTGAGAAATTTATACCTGACTGTGTATAGAGGCATATAAAGCATATGAATCAAACAGTTACTGATGATAAACAATAATTTTGTGACCCCCGCATTCAGTTACGAGATACGATAGGGGATTGGGTCCAAATCAGTGTGATTCACACGGCCCGTAGACCCTCCGTGACCCATAATCCTCCCAACCAGATGTAGTCCTGATTTACTGGGGCAAGGCTTTGATTTAAAAAACAAATACACAAACGTGTGTAGCCTTCTAAGTCCACAGGGATGCGCACCGAGGGCTTAGTGGTTTCCACTTCTCTTTGTGGCTGCCACCTCTGGGCCTAGTGCCCTTGGGAGTCCCCTGGGCCTCTGAATCCGGGATCAAACACCCAC
Organism: Antechinus flavipes; assembly: GCF_016432865.1. Lineage (NCBI taxonomy): Eukaryota > Metazoa > Chordata > Mammalia > Dasyuromorphia > Dasyuridae > Antechinus > Antechinus flavipes. The sequence continues at coordinate 29,775,729 of NC_067403.1, forward strand.
GTGGCAAACAGAGAGGGCTCCGGCAAGAGGGAATGCACGAGCCAAGGCGCTGAGGTGGGAGGTCACCCAGAGGTGGGGCAGTAAGGGATCCTCCTGGCTCACAGCTGAGGTGTCCCTTCCAGTCCTGCTGGGTTGGGCTGAGTTTCCTTTGAGAACTGCCAGTTTTCTCTTTCTTTGTAAGGCTAACACAGCGCCTGGCCGTAGTAAATATTTAATGAATGTTTGGTGACTTGACTTAAGTCATTGGCCATAGGAACGAGTTTTTTAAATGGGTGTTTGTCACTGAAGCAATGGGATGAGGTGATAAAAGTACCATAAAGTTGAATCTAGCCATAGTTTGCAGGCTGCATGGAAAGGAGAAAGAAGAGAACCGAGGAGACCAGGTGGGAGCTATTGCAATAATCCAAGGATATGGATGTAGCGCACAGTGAATAGAAAGGTGTAGTGACAAAAGATCTCCTCCTGGGCTTTAAGTCTTGCTCCTCTTGATCAGATTCCCAGAAATTCCATGCAATTGGTTTAGGACAGAGGTATCACATAAGCTTCTGAAAACACTTCCTCCAAGTGTTCAGGAGGCAGATGAAAATATATTAATCTATAGTACACATTTTTATATAGTATTAAATCTAAACAATTAATTCTGTATAATTGTATATAATATTAAATATAAATAGATAATTGTATATCATATGTAATTAAATATATGACATATTTAACAAAATAAAAATACAACGTAACATAGATAATGTTAATATGTGCTTTTTTAAGTCAACATGTTCTTGGAAGTAGATGTGTTAATTGACTTCCTTAATCACATATCTACTCTTTCTAACTTCAGGCTCAGAGTGAAATCTACCACACCATCGAATGTGATAAAAGGGGGAACATCTTTGGCCACCGAGATTTGCTCCTTCAGCGCCCAGAAGTTACCACCTGTCCCAGGAAGCCAAAGTCATCCCTGATTCCTTGATCTAGAAATGATTTTCCCATTCCTGAATCAATTACATCCCTGCTAATTTCTATCGCTATTTCTAAATCTGTAGTTAAACCCCTTATAGTTATTTTCCATCCACTTTGTCAGCTTTACTGGACCGGGAACTCCTTGAAGGCAGGATGGGAAAAAACAATTGTTCATTTTTTTCTCTTCAGCTCCTCGCCTACAGAAACGTGCTCAGTGAAATCATTATTGATACCTCCGTTCAATGACTAGAGAACGACTGATCACGAAATAGAATATTAATAAAGAAGAACATCATGGTGCACTGCATCTCCCACTGCCTCTGAAGGAAGCCTGCTAATTCTAAGCTGGTTCACAAATGGCTAAGGAGAGCATGACGGTCCATAGCAGAGAACCTGGGGGGACAAAGCCCAAATGCACACAGCGTAGGTGATCTTTCCCCTGATCCTTCCTGTTCTGTCAGCCCTTCCCTCTCCACTCCTCCTAAGACCTCTCCTAATTCCCCATTGCCTTTTAGACTTTTTTTTTTTTAACAGATTCATCCAGCCCAGCCATCATTGACACAGATTCCGCTGCAAGTCCTTCCTCCTGCAGGCTTTGCTGATGGCCCTTGCAAAACCCCTGGTAGCGAAACAAATAATTCCCCCACAGCCTGTTTTATGCATCCCTTCCTGGCCATCCATTTTCTTTTTAAAGCCCAGCATGTTTGCAGGACTGCACAGACCTGCTCAGAAGGCCACCTGCTCCTTCACTGTGGTCAGTGGGATCAGGAGAGCTTTTCATCCTATTCTCCTTTAGGAGAATCCCAGCAATATGAAGAACCCAAATTCTGAGTGAGAGCAGGATCAGGATGCTCATCGGCTTTGAGTATTCTCCACTCAGTGTAAAGTTTCTGAAGGCTCTTTGGAGATGAAGAAGCCTTACTGCTGCAGGGTTTGGGTCTAGGGGGGAAGTCTATCTGTGGCCAGCATTCTTGTCCCAGTCAAGGCCAGCTGTCTTTACCTTAGGAGCCAGGTAGGTGACAGCACAGTGGATAAAGCCCGGGGCAAGAAGACAATTTCAAATCCTCCCTCGGATACTTCCTAGCGGGGCAATCTTGGGCAAGTCAGTCTCCATGAAGATGATAAAAGCAGCTATCACCCGGAATTATCATGGGGATCATATGAAATATTTGAAAAGCACCCACAGACAGTAGGCACTTAATCCTTCCTTCAGGAAAGGAGAAAAGAAGATAATTAGGAAAGGAGAGTGGGAGAAGAGAGGAGGAATTAATGAGTATAATCAACTCCAACCCCCTCAAAATCCCTACTCTATGACTCAAAGACTATTCTATATTTGTTTGATAAAGAACTGAAAACTTATCTGAATCCAGAGAGAGGACTATGGGAACTGAATGTGGAGCACAACATAGTATTTTCACCTTTTGTTGTCGTTTGCTTATTTTTTTTCCTCTCATTTTTTTCCCTTTTTGATCTGATTATTCTTGTGTAGCATGATAAATGTGGAAATATATTTAGAAAAACTGCACATGTTTAACCTATACTGAATTACTCGCTGTCTAGGAGAGAAGGGAGTGGGAAAGGGAGAAGAAAAATATGTAACATGAGGTTTTGCAGGGGTGAATGTTGAAAACTATTTTTGCAAGTATTTGGAAAAATAAAAAGCTATGATTAAAAACAAACCAAACTTTTTCCTGCCTTCTCCATTAAGAATGAGATAATTAGTCAAGCTAAAAAAGGGTTATTAGGAAAATAATTTTTGAATTCTTACTTTACCCAAATGATTAAAGCAGTGGGACAGACACTTGGAAACACAGAATGGGGGAGCTGTGGGTGTTTAAAGAACAGTTCTAGTACATGAGATTTAGGGGTTTTACTGGATCTTCTAACTCAACAGGAGCCAAACGCATGACATAACAGCCTAAAAAGCTAAATAATCATAAGGTACACTAGGAAATATGGTGAAACATGACACAGGAAGAAAGAGTTAAGCTATGCTCTGCTAGTCAGAATGCAGCTGGATTTTCTTCCTGTTCTCAGCATCTTATTCTAACGAGGATATTGGCAAGGTCATAATCAAAATGGTGGGAGGTGCTGTAATGATAAAAAACAGTTGAAGAAACTGAGGAAGATTAGTGTGGAGAAGAGATAACAGAGAAGACATGATGGTTGTTCAAGAGCTAGAGCGTCTATCTCCAGGATTTATCTTGTTGGCTCCACAGAGCAAGACTAGTAGTGTTCAAATAAGCAGCTAAGTGGGTTCAAAGTACAGAGCCCGAGCCCTGGAATCAGCAAGACTCATGTTCTTGGAGTGCAAAATTACTAGTTCTGGGACTCACCCCTGCTTGCCTCAGTTTCCCCATCTGTAAAATGAGCTAAGAGAAGGAAACGGAAAACCACTCCAGTGTCTCTGCCAGGAAAACCCAAACGGAGTCACCAAAACACAACCGAACAACAATAAACAACACTAGTCTTTGAAAGACATTTCTCGGAGCCATATTTTAAGGTCACTGTAATCAGAGCCACTCAAAAGTGGAACAAAGCTGCCTTAGGAAGGTTCCTTTCCATTGGACTCGGACTCCATCAAGGAAAAGCTGGACGACGACTGGGTCTGCATGCTGCAGAGGGATTTCCAGCTTGGACCAGTGCGGGTTTGACATCCCTTCCAATGAAGGACTCTATGAATCAGCGCTGCCCATTGAGACGCCGCCATTCCCAAGGTGGACAAGAAGGATGGACAAGAAGGACACGGACAGAAAGGAAACAGGGAAACCGGAACGTGAAGCAGCAGAACCAACGGTCTGACAACTTCAGCACAGCCGACGTGAAGCCATCAGAACCACAAAACCCAACGGAGGGAGCACAAAGGCTGCAATTCACAACAGAGAAATTCCTACGGCCGCAGGTTTCCTACTCACCTTGGCTTCTGGGTCACTGTTGATGCTACACGAGTCCTCCTCGTCAGCCTGCGGGGCATGTCTGTAACGGGGGAGAGCACACTGGGTTTACTGCCAAAGTTCTAACTCCAGATACAGCCAAAAGACAGCACAAGCTTCCGCGTCCTACCTGAGTTTCAAAGATGCGTAGCGTAAGGTCGCTCCTTCAAACTCTTTTAAACTGGGGTCTGGGTTAACTGTGGCTGCATGCAAATCCTAGGAGAAAAAGCTGGGATTCATTATTATGGAACCAAGCGCCCTTTCCATGACCAAAGCCTCTAGTACCAGATGGAAAAACCATCCTCCCTGCACAGAAGCAGATATATACGCTGAGCTAAGCTAGGCAGAAGCATGCAGAGGGTGGTCAGACTATTATTAGTGGTCATTCAGTGCAAGCACCTGGTTCTTTTAACACATTTACCCTGTGGACTTCAGACCAAATTCATTGAAAGAGGAAAAAAAAAATCACACAGATGTTTGTGAGCTGGACATCCCTAGCAAGAACCCCAATCATTCTAGCCTTGTAATATGAATGGTATACAGCCACAGCCATGCAAAAATAAAAAAAAAGGAAAAAATATGCAGTATTAAATGTTCTAAAATCTGACAATATACTTGCCTTCCAAATGTCACTATTAATCTTTCCCCCATTCAGAACAGCAAAATCACTCCATGGCTGTTTCTAGACATGTAATTATTCACATAGGAAGAAGCACATTGATAAAATAAAATTAAAAAAAAGAACAACAACAACAAAAAAAACACAAGACACTGTTGTTAGCATCGATATTCACGGGATGAGTTAGGGAACAGATCAACTCTAATTTTAACTAGTTAGTCAGTTCTAAGAGGAATTTAACTAGAATGGGAGGGAGGGGGCAAAAGGGGGAAATGGTTCTACAACTACTTACCAAAACAAATGATTGGAACAAGGAAAAAGTCCACATGTATTAGAAACAGACAATGAAGATATTTTCTAAATGTGATCTCAACATCGAACAGAATCAATGTTTCCAGGTATGAATGCTATCCCTATCTAAGCCTTCATCAAACTTAGTCTTTATAAAACAGAATTTTAACTGGGGAGTAGGGTAGGCATTAATAATGAGCCTTTGAAAATCTGTAAGATTTGGCAACACTGAAGTAAAAGAAAATAGGATACTGAAATCAACTTATTTTCACATTAACAGAAGGGGAAAAAAGACAATGAAGGGGAAAAGATGATTAGTTGGGAACACAAACAGACTTCTCACTGCAACTCGGTGCAACAAAAATAGCTGTAAATAATGTAAGGCAGCTTCCTTCAACTGATAAAAAAAAAAGCACTCTCCTCATGCAATACAACAGGCTCTCATGGTTTCAAACATTTTTTGATTATGAAATTATTTCCTTAGAGCACACTACAAAAGCCAGAAGCAATGGTCTGTCAGGAGAACTATTACAACAGCTGCTTCATCCAAACAGCCCCTTCCTTCCCAAATCTCAGAACACCCAATGTTTTTGCCTTCCACTCAACTCTTGAACAAATACACAGATGTTTTCTTCAAGACTTAATAATAGAAAATAATAAAACTTGTGGATACTTTGATGAAGTTGGACACTTAAAATCTCAGAACCTCAAAAAAAACAAAAACAAAACTATTTTATTGAGTGCCCAATGTACAATTGAGTATTTCTGAAAGTTTTATTAAAATAAAGGGGAATTTTTGTCTCTTTATAGCATTAAAAATAACAGTGATTACAAATTTTCAAAGCTATAAAAAATTACAGGATTAAAAAAAAGATATTGAAAGTGAAAATCATTAAAATCAATGTTCCTTAATACGAAACAAGCAAAAGTTTAGGCTTATATGGAACTATGAATCTATTTTTGTATCATTCAATTCAACAAGTTTTTATTTTTGTTTATTACTTTTGCTTAGGTACGTAGAACATATAACTCTTTAAAGCATGAGAGAGTTCAAATCACTGCATTTACTTTCTGAATCTGATTTTTCTAAAAAAAAAAAAAAGAGGGGGAGGTGGTAGAGGAAGGAACAACTGAGAAAGAAACTGAAATGTTCTAACATCATTGAAAAGCATACACTGAGCAAACATTTAAATGCTTTGTTGACTATGGACTAAAAAAATTGAAAATTAATGCTACTCTATAAATAAGAAAATATTAGGAGATCAAAATATCACAAGTTTTTTGAAAAAAATACGCGTGACTTAAGCCAAATGTTAAAAAAAAAAAAAGATGCCAATGATTAATAGGACTTAGAAAATAAAGAGGCAAAAATGAATGCAGTGATGATAGTTTCAAAAGCTAATATGGAAGGTAAGAGGGAACAAGATAGAATGGAGAAAGGAAAATTGTAGAAACAAAAAAAGTAAGGGGGTTATGGGGTTCATCCATGGACACTCAAGTAGTGTCAGCAACAGGATTTTAATAACCCTAAAGAGTCAGGGCACTTAGTTCTAAAAGTGGTTTGGAGTGGGAGAGATCATCTTGGAACATGTGAATCATTAGAACTCATTTCAAAGTCCTTTGCCTAAAAGGTAGAGAGGATGGATAAAAACATTTATTAAACATCTGCTCTGTGCCAGGCACTCTGTTAAGTGCTTTACAAATATTATCTTACTTGATTCTCACAACTCAGGGGAAGGGTAGTGCTATTATGATAAACTGAGGCAAACAGAGGTTAAGTGACTTGATCAGCAAGTGTCTAAGGCTGAATCTATATTCAGGTATTCTTGACACCAGGTCCAATTTTTTATTCACTGCACCATCTAGCTGCCTGATATAAAATTTATGATTTTTAGAATAGTGCTTTGTATGTAAAGCCTTCAAATATATATATATAAATATATATACATATATTTATATATATATTCCCACAAATGCATATATACATGTCAACATACACAGATACACTAGAACTTTTTTATAATATTAATCACTCAGGACTCAGTACTGTAGGGAAGTATGTCCCCCCACTAGATTCCCATCTGCTAGCACAGACAATGTTATAATGGAATTCTAGGGTGCTTTTAAAATTAATTTTTTTCCCTTTTGAAATCTTAGAAGGGATTTCCATGCACTAAATACTCACTGCTAGCACAATTCAGGAATGTGATTAAAAAAAAAGAAAAGAAAAGGTTCTTGCACTGATTTAGTAAACAGATTTGATAAATGTTGATGGCTCTAAAAGTCTCTCTCCTTCTGTTACTGAAGCTTCAGACTCTGCTAAGGCTTCAGAGAATTCTGCTCACGGTCTCCATGGCAGAAGGTAGTATTCTCTGACTACCAGCCTCAGCCATTATAAATACCCACAGCACAGACACAATTCTATGGGACATTTTACTCATGCTAATATACTTCTTCCGTGACACCTTTTGGGATTCCTCACATTTTACTGCGTGACCATGGAAGAGGGTAGTAGATCATACAAATATAATTCAAAGAAATAATAAGAAGCAGACCAGTGAACAGAAGAACAATTCATTTAATTTACTCTCAATGGGAGAGGCAGCCATTAAGGAATAGCAGAATGAACTTTAAATTAGGAGGCAGGAATCCTCCAGTCTAGACTTGCCTTGAACTTCTTATTATGTAAGTCTTATATACAACTATAGGAGTAAGCTGCTAGAGTTTTACAGAACTCAATTTTCTTATCTGAAAGGTGAAGAAGCTGGATTCGCTATTTTCTAAGGCCTTCCAGCTCTAAAGATTCTAGAAATTCTAAGTAAATCGACACTCCCATCTGGGCCATGAATCTTCTCAAATGATGAATCAATAATCCTTAAGATGTCACATTGATATTGGAGTTTCAGATGTAATAACAGAAGGCATCTCCCATCTCTAACATCAGAAATCAATAACTTTTATTTTTCCTGTGCCTGGATAAAGGCACGTCCTAGAAATACTCTGAAGCCCAATTTTAGGCTGCTGGAATACCAATTTGTTAATATAATAATACAGTAACTTAACACCAAGCAGTGGTTAAGATACTGAGGAAAATGGAGAGGACTAAGTCTCCTAAGCAATTCAAAACTGATCACCCCCTCTTCAAAATATCCAGCTTCAAAGATCAAAAAAAAGTTCAGTTTTTTCTTAAATCAATAAAAGTAAATAAATGGCAAGGATAAAAAAGCAAAGATAAAGATATTTTATGTTATTTTCTTTCCTTTCTGCTTCTAAAACTCAGGATCCAAGTAGTTTAGGGGGATCATTTAATATAAATGTATTAGGGAAGAAACTGCATGTCAGATTTCAGAAAGAAACATTTCACGTCCAGTTTATAAATTTCCCCAAATGCTTCTTTAAAAAAAATGTGCAATAGAAAAATCATCAACACATTCAAAATAAACTTCTGAATGTGAAATGTAGAGCTATCGTACTGACAAGGAATCCTTCTGTACTGTATTTCACTAAGCTTCAATAACTCATGGAAATATTAAATGGAATATGGAATGTCTTATTTTAGAATTCAATTTTCCTCCTGATTTTTCCTATGCATAAACCCGAGTTCAGATCAGACCTCAGACACTTAACAGTTGTGTGACCCTGAGCAGGTCACTTGGCCTCAACCAGTATGAGTTTCGTTCTCTGTAAAATGGACTAACAGCACCTACCTCATCAGGTTATAAAGAGGGTCAAATGAGATAATATGTGCAAGGCATTTTACAAACCTTAAAGTACTATATAAATTCTAGGCATTATTATTTCCCTTAAGTGACTGAGTTTCTAAACAAGTTGTATTATGATGCAATTTAGAGATTAAATAATTATATTAAGAAGATAATGGCCAACATCCAATTATCACCACAAAATAAATCTTGTTGCCAAGGGAAATCAGAGGATACCCTATTTCTGGATTCCTCCTGAAGGATAAAATCTTGTATGGTGGTAAAAAGACAGACTTAGGACTCTGTCAGTCTCCTAACATGCGGTAGTGGTGGTGGGGATTGCAAGGATTTACTAAACAACTACTCTGTGCCAGGTACTGTCCAAGGTGCTGGAAATAGTATTAAAATGAAGCCTTCCTACCCTCAAGATTATCTTGATTACAAAACCATTTTTCTGTACCGCTCCTCTCAGTAGTATTTTAGTAATCTTTAATGTACATATCATTTATAGATTTTAAAAATCTTCACATCTTCTTTTAAGACCAAACTGAAGTTGAACACTAAAAGATTATGATACTAAACTTTGTGGTCAAAATATTTTTGGTTCTATCATTGTAAAAACTTCTTTATATTTTGGTGAAAACTAGAGATTTGGAGAATCTTAAGTGTTATCACATTTTCAGTCATTATCCCTACCAACCAAAAGTTGATAAAGGTCACAATAATTATAAATTATTTAGCCAAGAAATTTTATTTGGCATGAAAATATCTAATGCAGCTTGTTATCTGTAGAGTAGAATAATACTCGAGGAAAATAATCACTTTACTATACTCATTGTATCTGCCATATTATTTCATAAAACAAAGTCATTAAGAACAAAAACTATGGAAAATAGACAGTGTGTTCACAAAAAGGGAACATTATTCACTTTAAATCCAATATATATTATAACAAAAGCTTACCTCAATGATCTGTTTGAATAGGAGCAACTGATTAAAAGAGATGTACCATGTTATAATCAAGAGTATAAGCTATTTGAAAGATTTACCTCATTCTCTGGGGTGGGAGATGGAGTTACAGAACTAAGGGACCCTTTTCTAGAACCCTGAAGATCTGCCGGGATGGACACGGGCCGTTCCCACTGAGTTGTTCCCGTTGGTATGTGCCAATAATAGATTCCGGCAATATCGCAGATTTTTTTCCATCCAGGTGGCAAATCTGGATCTGTCTGAAATGAATGATCACTCCATATGTCCGCTGGGAAGTAGAAAAAAAAATAAAAGTTGGTTTATTAAAAGGGGAAAAACACAGCATTTCCTTCCAGTTTTAGTAACAGGAGAGGTAATCCTATGCAAGTTTACATCTCCAGCAAACCTATAGACTAGGTATCTGCGACAGAAAGTACTTGTCATCCTAAGAACACAAGTCAGTTAGGGAAAATATCTGAACGCAGAAGGCAAACCTAGAGAAAGAAGGAGAAATGAACAGCTAGAAGATGACACTTCAGATCTGGAAACATCTGTCTTGGGCTCTAGTCACTTTTTATATAATTGGAACCATCAAAAGCTCAGCGTATTCAAAGTACAGGTAACCTGTCAATCACCATGAGCCTGATTAGCTAGAATTTTAACTAAATAATTCAGCAAAGTACAAATCACTCACTCACTCACACACACCTCTCAACGTAGCAATGAATGTTAAAATAGAAAGCCAAAAGGGAGGTTTTCAAATTTTATTGAGTTTAAAATCAGGATCCTGTTGTTGGATGTGATGAAACTATAATACAACCAAGCAATTAAAATGTAAACAATTTACAAGCCTTTAACTATTTTAAATGTAAATGACACATTGAACATATTAAACTTTTAAATGGATCAAATCATTTGACTGCTGATAACTATGTTAAGATAGTCCAGTGATACTGTATTTCCTAACCCTCCTTAGGACAACATTTTCACTCTCTATGCTAGCAAAGAGTCACTTAGGGAGAAACAGGCAGGGGGCCACAATGAGGGACACTGTCATATTTTTGGAAAAACAGAGGCTCTGGGTTTGAATTTGCAAGTCATAGACTGGGTGATCTCAGGCAGATCATTCATTTTTGTGGGTTTTTCCTTGCCGGAAAAAACAAACAAACAAACAACAACTCTAGGGGAGTCAACTAGTATTAAGCTCCTACTATGTGTTAGGTACTCTACTAAGCATTGGGAATACAAAGATAGACAGAAGACAGTTCCTGATTCTTAGGGATGGACTAGACAACCTCCAGACCTTTCTAGCCCTAAATCTATCATCCTACAATTTTAAATACAATTTTAAACTTTCATGCCAGAAAACTGCACTTTTCATAGCATCTGTATTCTGTGATGTATTCATGTGTTTGAGTAAAGGCTCAAAGCCCTTAATCAGAAATTTTTAACCTGGGATATAAGAACTTTAAAAAAAAAAGTGTTATGTATTTCAATCTAATTGATTTCCTTTGTAATCCTAAGTATATATTTTATGTATTTAAAAGATTCTGTGAAGAGGTGTACGGGCTTCAGCAGTCTGCCAAAGGGCTCCTTGACCCCCAGTAAATGTTAAAAAGCCCTGTTCTAGTGGGCAGTAACACAGAGAGGGCAGATATTCTATTCAAATGCAAGAAGAGGTGATTTTTCAAATCTGGCCTAGAGCACCCACATGAATTATTCTGGTTCTGTTTATAGGTTTCTATTTGACTCTCCAAAATGTCTTTTATTAGTATTCATCTTATCTTTCCCATTAATCTTTAAGGAATGTCTTCTTGGCTTTTTCTTCTGTCCAGAAGACTGCCCCTTCCTCCAGGAGCCTCTCAGTAAATGTAGACTAGCAAACTGGTCTGAGGCCATTGTACGTTCTCTGACCACCTCTGAAAGCTGTACCTTCCTTTATTTTAAAATGGCAAATCTATATTACTATCCAGAGGCAGCACTGAAGCTCTGCTGTAATTTGAATCATAAAAAGAGAAAACACTAATATTCAGACTTAATACGACAGAGGCCTACTCACCCCATGCTAATGAGGAATTTGTATATTTGTCAAATCTTTATTTTTAAGAAATTGTATTCTTAGCCCTTTAGGAGACATTGTGAGCTAAATCCTAACAGCACAGAACAGAGCTAAATCCTACTACTGTCCTTACAGCTATGGATATTTCCAGTCTTGAAGTCATTTTTGATTCTTTTCTCCTCCTTACTTCCCAAATGCAATCAGCTACCAAGCCTAATTGATTCTACTTCATAAACATCTCTCCTATGTCTTTCCTTTTCTCTACTCAGTTAAATAGCATGGTAGATAAAGGGCTCAACCTGGACTTAGGAATGCTGGACTTCAAATCTTGTCTCGGATATTCATCAGTTATGTCTAAATAACCTTAAATTGTCATAGTTTCCTCATCTGTAAAAACTGGGATGATAACAGCATCTGTCTCCTAGGCTTGTTGTAAGGAGAAAATCAGTTATTATTTGTGAAGAATTCAGCACAAAATGGGTTAAGGAATGCTTGCTCCCATCCCTCGTCCTTCTAACCCGGTACAAGCTACTGTTACCTCTCATCTGGTCTTCTGCAATGGATTCTGAATGGGTCTCCCTTCTTTCAGACCAATCTCCCCTTCCACAAAGACTTTAAAAGGATGTTCTTTTTTTCCTTTTTTTTAATTAAAGTTTTCAATTTTTCAAAACACATGCATGGACAATTATTCAACATTAGTCCTTGCAAAACTTTTTGTTCCAATTTCCCCCCTCCCTTACTCCCTCCCTTAGATGGCAAGTAATCCAATATATAGTAAACATGATAGAAATAGAAATCCAATATATATTAAACATGATAGAAATAAGCATGATTAAATATATGCATACATATTTATATAATTATCTTGTCACACAGGAAAAATCAAATCAAACCAGAAACAAAGATGAAAAGCAAAATAAATGCAAGCAAACAACAAAAAAAGAGTGAAAATGCTATGTTGTGGTCCACACTCAGTTCCCACAGTCCTCTCTCTGGATACAGATGGCTCTCTTCATCATAAGATCACTGGAACTGGTTTGAATCATCTCATTGTTGAAGAGGGCCATGTTCATCAGAATTGATCATCATATAGTCTTGTTGGTGCCATGTATAATGATCTCCTGGTTCTGCTCATTTCACTCAGCATCAGTTCATCTAAGTCACTTCAGGCCTCTCTGAAATTATCTTGTTGATCGTTTCTTATAGAAAATAATATTCCAAAACATTCATATACCACAATTTATTCAGCCATTGCCCAGCTGATGGGCATCCACTCAGTTTCCAGTTTCTTACCACTACAGAAAGGACTGCCACAAACATTTCTGCACATATGGTTCCCTTTCCCCCCTTTAAAATCTCTAAAAGGATATTCTTAAAGCACAGTTTTGAATCTGCCACAACATTGGCCTTTACGGCCTTTCATAATATGCTTCCATCTACTTTTATTTAGCTACTTCTTATTCTCTTTACTACCCATACTGGCCTTCTAGTTTTTCCCCTCACCTAGCATTTTCTCCCACCTTGTTTCTGAATAAGAAGCTCCCCTATCTGTGGTAGACACTAGACACTTCTCTCCTTCCTTTGAAATCCCTTCAAACACTCCCCAAGTGCCAGCCTAAACAGGAGGGCTTTACGAATGCCTTTAGGTAACCATTTCTCCCTCTTGAAATTATGTTCTATTATTTTATGTTTGCCTTCTACTTATTTACTCATGTATGTGAGTAAATGAGTCAATCATTATTACACATTTAGTAAGTACCTACTGTGTGCCAGGCTCTACGCCAAGTGATGGGTAAAGGACAATAGATAGCTCAAATCTGAAACAACCATGCGGAAACAAGCCATATACAGGAAAATAGGAAATAACCAACAGAGAGAAGACACCAGAAAAGGAAGATTGGCAAAGTCTGCCTGTAGAAGGCGACATGATCTTGTATCATGAAGACAGGATCTAGTTATGTTTTGCCCAACACCGGGCAACTCAAAACATCAGCTGAATTGGAAAGTGAGGAGAAAAGGACATACAAATTGGGAAGGGGAGAAGTGGGAGAGTTGGAAGGCAGGTGGAAGGGTTTCAACAGCTAGAAAAGCGATAAGACCGAGCTGTTAACTGGGAATCGCCTTCCTCTGAGCACAAAGGTGCAGCTCTGTGCGGCGAGAGCCTGCAGCCAATTTGGAAATGCGATCAAAATTAAAATGTGTTTATGTTCCTTTATCTCCATGTGCAAATGTCATCACATTATGTGGGCAGGCAACACTGGAGCTATTACTGCAGCACAACAAGGAAAAAAGGAACCAAACAAAGATGTTGATTAAACTTCACCGAGACTATGGGCACAGATGTGTATTCATGCAATCACTTGACATCAGCATTCAGTTTTCTAGTTTAAACTTGGCAACAGCCGAACTGCCATGTGTCTCAAATTATCATGGAAATTTTTTTCCTCAGGAAATTAAGCAAGATTAAATAATTTTAAGTCACCCAAAATTTGCAGAAACAACTTGAAACAAACATGTGGTTATGTTCATTAGGTTTTTTTGTTTATTAGATCAGTTGGGGGTTTTCTTGGTTTCCCAATGGGGGAAGGGAGGTAATGGAGACCTTCCAGGAAGAACTTAGGAAAATCTTCTCCCTTTAGGCTTTAGACCTTTTCCCCCTTTAGGTGTAACACAGCTACCGACCTAGGCACAAAACTGAATGCAATCATCTGCAAAAACCTCTGAAGCTTTTCAAATTTCCAGGATCATTCATTTATCCCTGTTGTATAAAACAGCTGGAGAATTAGCATGTGTGCATGACAGCTGGATATTCCTGCCCAAAGTGAGAAATTGTTAGGAACTTAGGGAAAGGGCCAATGTGGTTTCACTAACTGGGACTAAAGTTTAAAGAGTGTTATTTTAAGACCAGATCTACATTAAAATAGTTAACTCATTCCTTATCTGAAAAAAAAAATGAAGACAGTATCTCTAGTACCCATTTCATAGGGCTTTTCTGACAGTCCCAAATGTGAAAATATTTGCAATGTGCTTCAAAAGTCCTATCTAAGTCAATGATCTAAGACAACTCCAAAGGCTCCATGATGAAAAAACCATCCATTTCTAGAGATGGATCTACTTCTCTAGAGATGAGAATTGGTGACCTCTGAGGGCAGACTGAAACATACCTTTAAAAATTATTTTCTTGGGTTTTCTTTTTTAACATGGATAATATGGAAATGTTTTACATGACTTCACACATATAATTAATAATGCACTCTTGCCTTCTCAGTGGGTGGGAGAGAAAAGGGAGGGAAAAAGAGAATTTGGAACTTTTTTTTGATGAAATAAACAATATATTTTTCAAAAGCCCTACAGAAATGAAATAATATTTGTATTTACAGGCACAGTGCCTAGAACATAATAGGTACTATAAAGAAAATATTTATTCATTCTCTGAAAAGATCAGTTATTATTCATAGATCCCTGATATTCACTTTTCAATCCTCTTATCTACACAACCAAAGGAAGGACAAAAATTCTAAAAGCTGTACCAGAATGTCTCTAGACAGTCTACAAAACAGGATTTGTTTTTTAAATTACATATTGCATCAAATTAAGTCAACAATTTATTCATTAAGCACCTATTATAAGACAGACACTGGAGATACAAAGAGAGTTAAGCAAACAATCCATCTTCAGGGTTTCAGTCTCCTGTTCTAAGGGCAACAACAAACAACAGCATCAGACAAGCATATTTGTATAATGGAGATATGGAAGATAATCTCAGAGGCAAGACACCAGCATTACTGGTCTGGTACTGGAAAAATGTTTTGTTTTGTTTTGTTTTGTTTTTTGCTTAGGAGAGTCTAAAGCTAAGAAATTTACCAGGGAGCTTCAAGACAGAAGGGATTTATAAGAACAGGAAAAATCAGCACACAGAAACCAAGACAATCTTTAGCCACATATCAATGGCAGTTTTTTCCCTCTTCCCTCCAATAAAGGAGCTCTGCTGTACTGAGCCCTATTTCTTTACTTTTTTTTTTCCTTTCAGTTATTAAAGATGGAGCTGTTGCTGCTTCCTGGATACTGGTAGTAAAGAGACAAGTTTTGACTATAAAATAAAAGATGGCAACATCACTTCAGAATTCCAGAAAAGGTGGAATGAATGATATAAAACAATGACATATATTGTCACATTTTTAAAAAATATATTCATTGGTTTTACTGATTTTCTCCCCTTTTCCCTCTTCCTCTTAAAAAACAATTTTGTTATAAAGAATGGTTCTCTGAGAAAGCAAAAAGAAGAGATATAGGATAAAATTTAGGGTGTATAAAAATAAAATACCATAAATAAAATTTTGCTTTAAAGAAAAAGTATAATTCAAATCCTGAAATGAGGAAGGTCACCTCTATATTTAATAGAAAAGAAAGAAAAAAGGAGATACTCTGAAGAGATACTAAAGAGATACTTTGGTAAAGAAGATTGGATGAATTTTCCTTAAGTTTTTTTTTGTTTTGTTTTGTTTTTGTTTTTAACTAGGTCTGTTATTTCCTTGATGATTCTAGATTTCCTAGGATACAGGATATTCAATGGTACAGGATAACTCCCTCTACCATTATAACCTGCGCTGCAACTTTTATTTTGAAAAAATTTACTGGGGCACTGAAAGGACTGATAATCTGCCCAAGATTTAACAGCCAGTATACAACAGAATTTCAATCTAGGTTCTTCCAAGACTTTGAGACAAGCTCTCCATATACAATGCCTCTCGTATTTTCCTCATGTTACCTGAATAGTTAAATTATCAGAGATAGAGAACATTCCCAATGAATTCGAAACAATGAATATCCTCAGTGGAAAGATCATAGATCTGAGGGGAGGACATAGAAAGGAAAAGGAAGTGGGGGAGTATGAAGGAAAGAAATAAGCAGCTTCAACTTGAGCCATCTCTTCCCTGGAGAAAGAGAAGAGGAACTAATTTTCCCAGTTCTTTTAATCTATGGGTACATTGTTCAGAAAGAATTTCCCTCACAGACTTCAAGGTTAAGACCCTAAGGATTTCATTTTAATATTCCTAGGTGTTAAGAGTAGGGCCCTTGCCTCAGAGAAAAAAAGAAGCTACATTGAGCTGAATATTTTACTCACTATGTACCTAATTTGCTTCACTTTGTTCAGCAGGTCTCAAGGTATAAGCATCGATAATTCATAAGCTCCTTGGTCAAGTTAAAAGCTTTGGCAAGTTAAGTAATGGACAAAGAAAGAAGTATAAAGATTTCTAAGTAAAAGACTAAAAGGCCACAGTATCCTAAATCAAATTAAGTGGTAGTTGGATATGATGGCTAGAACAGTAGATTGGAAAACAAGATGCTTCAATACAGAAAAGCACCACAAACCAACTGCATAATGAAATTTAAGTCTCCAGAAAAGAGGGATAACCAGAGATCAACATGAATTAGAAATAACTCAACTATTCTATATCTCAGAATATCAGAGAAGGCCAAATCAACATCATAGATACAAGAAAAAAAAAAAAACTCCAAACATTGAAAAATAGGTTACATAAAAGATAAAAGATTTTAAAAGATTGTCATTCTAAGTATATGAAAATATATGAACAGCTTTTAAATTTTGTATCAATTTTTATTTTTATTTTTTATAGCTTTTTATTGATAGAACATATGCATGGGTAATTTTTCAACATTGTCCCTTGCAATAACTTCTGTTCTAACTTCCACCCCCTCCCCTACATGGCAGGCAGTCTCATACATGTTAAATATGTTAAAGTATATTCATTATATGTGTACACATCAGTACAGTTCTCTTGTTGAACACACACACACACACACACACACACACACACACAAAACGGATTCAGAATGGTAAAAATAACCTGGAAAGAAAAACAAAAATGCAAGTAGTCCACATTCATTTCCCAGTGTTCCTTCTCTGGGTATAGCTGGTTTTGTCCATCATTGATCAATTGGAACTGAATTGTATCAATTTTTAAAAGTACTAATTGTTGAAGTTTCTGGAAACACATAATATTTAACAACAAAAAAATACACAATAATGCAGAAAATGCTTCTCTATTCTGAAAGGACCTCACATTTTATTGTCCTGAGAAGACAGGAAACTATCTGGTGTGAACCTTTGCATTATCCCTCATTTCCTCTTCAAAATGTCTCTCTGGAGACTCCTCCATACTTCAAAATATCTCTGAATCTTCATCCATTCTCTCTTCCATTCATCATGTATGGGAGGAAGAAGGATCCCATCTCATTTTTTCCATGCTAATCTGCTTTTTTTGGCTCTTTTCCCACCTACCATTTCTGGGATCTTGTTGAATCAAATATTTTCAAGGGTTTCAAAAAGAGGAATGCGACAAAAGAACAAATGAATGATGTTCAACATACTCTATTTAAGAAGGCAGAGAAGTTCTTATTTCCTATTAGAATGATTTTTCTTTGGTAATAATTAAAAAATAAAGTTCCCATGCTTCATTCAACATTCAAAAAATATTTATTAAACACAAACTACATAGGGACCTATCTTTGCTTTTCTATTTGAATCACCTATGTTTAGTACGGTACTTGATAAACATTAAGTGCTTAATAAATATTTATTAATTCATTTTATCACTTATCCACCAGGGTTGTTGTATTTTTTTAGTTTGGATTTGGTTTCTATGAGGATAATATTTTATAAACCTCAAAGCACTATATAAGCCTAAGTAGTTATTATTCTTGTTATTAGGAAGACAATCTGATATAGGGTGAACTCACAAGAAAAAATAATCAGAAGATGAATGGGATCCTAACATCCACATTGACTGCACAACTTTAGTTAAGTCAAAATCCCCGAGTCTAATTTTCTTCATCGACAAAATGAGAATAATCATATACCCCCAATATGAGTGTTTGTGAGGAAAGCCCTTTAAAATTGTAAAGCTCAGTAGTGATGAAGACAGGATAGGTCTTTGCTGGAATAGCGAGCTCCTAGGCTAATAACCTCCTAACAATGCAAGACACTATTTTCTGAATAACAAATAGTTTCATTGAGTTTCTTTGAGAACTTTAATGTTATGTGACTTGCCCAGAGTCACACAGATAGTCTGTATCAGAGGCAGGGCTTGTACCTATGTGTGTAAGCACATTAAAAAATTCTCTTACAGTCAAAGTCAAGCCAACAAGCATTGATTACATGCCAGGTGCTCTGTTAATCCCTTGGGCTGAGAAGAAAAGCAAAAACAATCTCTGCCCTGAAAGGGCTCACAAACTAATGGAGTGAGACAACATGCAAATAGCCAGGTGCAGACAAGATAAAGATGTGATAAATGGGAAGTCATTAGCATTAGGGAGATCCAAAAAGGCTTCTTGGGGAAGGAAGGATTGGAGGAAGCCAGAAGGCAGAGGGGAGAGGACATGGGGAACGAACAAGCCACAGAAGACGGAGCCTTGTGTGGAAGGAACAGGAAGGAGCATCAAAGCCAACATCTCTGGGTCATCAGGAGCCAGGAAGGAAGGGAGCTGTAATCTGGAAAGTTAGTGCAGATTTAAAAACCAAAGCAAGGAGCTTTACTTGGTTCTGGAGAAAATAGGGAGTAAGTGAATGTTCTGTTCCCATCCAGAACTTTGGTTCTGTTCCCTGTAGGGTGGGCAGATCCTCCCACAAAGGCCTAAAAATGATCATGTCATAGTCCAGCCCCCTTGCAGAATGTAAGACCTTACCAGCACGGTAAGCCCGCCTGCTTAGGAGGAGCCGCTTCTGCCGCAGTGAGATTTTCCTCACTGCAATTAGCGACGCTCCAGTTTGTGTCCTGATTCTCCCATCTCCAGCCCGCTTTGTGCAGCTCTAGTCCCTCACAAGTTAATGGCCAGTACAGGTCCAGTTCACAATACAGATCCCCCCCATAGAAGACCAAGAAGGAAGTCAGGCCGGGCAACCTTTGGAAGAGAGCAGTGTCATAAAAAGCTAGAGAAAAATAAATTGAGGAGAAAAGTGACAAGGACTGAGGAAAGGCTATTAGAGCTGTAATTAAGAGATCATTGGCCCAAGACCATTCCAAAGGACTCATAAAGAAAAATGCTATCCACTTTCAGAGAACAAACCGACGAACTCCACGTGCAGACTGAAGCATAATTTTATCAGTTTGTTTTTCTTGCCTTTTTTTTTTTTTTTGGCACAACAAATATTTTCTATGAATTCACATGTAAAACTGATATAGCTTGCCTAGTCAGAAGGATGAGGAGGGATTGGATAGAGGGAGAAAATTTTAGAACTCAAAAAAAATTTTAGACACATGTTAACAACAAATAACATATATTTTAAAAGAGATCATTAGTAAGCTTGGAACAAACAGCTTCCATTCAGTGATGAAGCTGGAAGCCATATTGCTTGGGTATGGATAAATTGAATAAAATGTTTGGTTTATTTTTTGTTTGTTTAGGCTGATGTTGGTGTTTGAGAATAAGAGAACCATTAAGCATTAGACAAGGAATAATTGAAGAACAGTGCCACAGTGCAGCTGAAAGAGAGGTTGAAGAAGACAGGATCGAATGGAATTATGGGTAAACCAATGGGGAAATTCCCCACATAGAGGAGTTTTCCTTGGCAAGGAAAAGGACCAACTATTCATGAGAGACTGGTTAAGATAGTGGCAAAAGATATCCGAGGATGAGAAGGAAGGGAGAAGAGGCAAATGGCTTCAATTTTTTCAGGGAAATGTAAGGCAACTGAGAATATTAAAATGTGTTAAACTTCAAAAACAAAAGCCTATGGCTTCTGGAAAATGGATCGAGGGTAGTAATCAACTTTAGGAGACACTCTCTAATAAAGATCATAACTCCCCCAATCCCTGAAGGCATCAAAGTTATGGCCCACCTAAGGCTTAGACGTAATGGAGAAAACATCGGTACCGTTTTCCACATTGATCCTAAGATTCTGAAATCCATAGTATCTTCTGAGACAACTCCAAAGCTCTGCGTTGTTTTTGTGGCTCTTTTCCGAGGGAGCAGGAAGCAGTGGCTGGGAAGTCAGAGAGTATAAATAGCACCACTGGGAGCATAACAAAGTCTCCCTTGTGCTATAGCCACCTCGAGCCAAAAGCAATACTTAAAACAGAAACACATCTGTGAAGACCTACAGAACAGGAGGATTATTTGTCCTGCCCTCTCTAATCTCCCCACAGGCAGGGGGGTGCTACTAGTCTGGCCCCAGGGAGTGCGGGTTGCCAAAAGGTGCAGCCCGGCTAAGGTAGGGGCCCCTGTGGGCACTGCATCCGGGCAAAGGATCAGCAGAAAAGCCAATTATCATGCAAAAGCAGCCCTCACTCTCCACCCAGCAGTGGAGCCCACAGGCCCGAAGGGATGCGTGGTGTGAAATTCCGGATGCAGCAGCTTCTCCAAAGGCCTTCAAAGCAGCATCACATTCCCTGAATAAATAAAAATATACAGAAAGCCGATGATGTGGAAGCCCCTGTCTATGCTAAGCACCATGGAGAATACCCAGATTAATAAGATTTGGTCCCTGCCCTCCACAGCCGAGGAAATGTTTCACCATCAGCAATTGCTTTCTGACAACTTGTGGAAAAGACACTTGTATTGATCAGACTTACAGGCCACACTTTGCTCCTGTTCTCTGGAGGGTGGAGAAGAAATGCCTTCTCTGATGGATGGAAAAACTGTCCTAAGTACTAGCACCTTACAGCACTAAACAGCAAGTGCTTGCCTAAGCCAGATGTCTGCTTTATTAAAATGGGAATTTCACAAATTCATTTTCTTGACCTTCTGGTTCCTCCTTCTCCTCTTCTTTCACCCTCCCTCCTGGTTCTATATCTTCCATGCTCATAATTTTTTTTAATGTCAATTTTTTTTTGTTTCTACATCAGTCTTATTTCCAAATATATAGTCTTGTTCACTTTTCCAACAATGAGACTTCTCTTGTAACAAAGAATAGTTTTCTTACATGTAATTTTTTCACAGGAGCTAGACTTGGATTGACCCATTTAGGCCAGTGCCCTACTTTACAGATGAGGATTCCAAAAGAGGAAAAGTGATTTAAAATCTCAGAAGTAGCTAGGAGCAAAGGTGGGATCTTTGGACCGCAAATTCTTTCCACTACTACACGTCGTTTCTCCATTCCCCAGCTAGGACATATCACTACCATATCTTCAAAAATCATTTTCAATATCAATTTTAATAGGCTGATCTGGCTTTAACTCATGAAGGTGATAGCGCCCTGACTGGGTCATGAAACCAAGAGAACTATTAGCAAATCCATGGAAAGTTGGGGTTATTTGTTCATCATTGTCCTTCTTGAGGAGGACATCAGGGAGATGACATGCAAGTCAATGGGATTAAGGCGAGGGAGGGCTATGCAAAGGCACCTGCCTCCTTTTATTCTCCAGAGCCATTTGGGGCAATGGCCAGATACAGATCAGGAGGACTAAAGATGGCCCCAGATGAAACGGGAGACCTTGGTCTTTTAAAACCAAGATCTTGAACAAGTTTCAGTTTGATTCAGTGATTAAAGCTAGGTAAGAATTGAGGTAAACGTGTAGAAAGTTCAATGGCAGACAAGGCAGGTTGCTCAGATTTTGTAAGGGCTTTTTCCCTTGACCCTACTGTTTCTGAAGGAAGATTAAGAAAGTAACAAGGAAACATAGTCCAAGAGAATAGCCAGGACTATCTCAGGTGATCATCATTGTGTGCTTAGAGAATGAGTATCTTATGCTGGGAAAGTTGGTTAAAAATAGCTTTTTGAAACTTCTTGATACTTCTTGAAGTTTTAGCCATCCAGCTGTCCAGACAGTGAAAAGTAAAATGTTTTACTCAGCCAAGGTTTCCCTGCTGTTATACTGTGTGAACAGTCATGATAAAATTCTAGTGCCATTTTTGATGTTGATGCTGCTTTAAACATTTTTTTTCCTTAAAAAGGAAGGTTTATATTAACTGCAGTTAAAATGAGTTTACTTGCAACTGGCCTTTCTATTAAAATTTTTCAAACTTTCCATCAGCTAGAAAATTAGATGTGTTTCAGATCCTAAGCTATTCAACATTATATCTAATACTTTTAAATGTCTTCTTCCCAAATCGAGTGATAGTGAACTTTCTTCTTTGTTCTTTTCCTTCCTCCTTTTTCTCTTTGTTCCTCCTCCTCCTCTTTCCCAAATCATGTATACAAATATTACCAAAATTACAAAAAGACATTCTTTTTTGGGGCTCCTTTTACAACTTCAGCACCTTTTCATTTGGCTCACTGAAATGAAACTTCCAGCAAATTTCTGTGACCAAAACATTGATGAAATCCCATAAGCAACAAAAAAGGGACTTTCTTTAAAAGATTGTCATTTATCTCATGGTTTGAGATGCCAAAATAAGTTAACCAAAAGGGTAATTTCCAGGATGTCAGCAAAACTGATTAGAAAGAATGGTCACTTATCATTTTCAGAACAAAGTATTATATAAAAAGAATTCACATTCATTGAGTATTTTATGGTTACAAAGTGTTTTACATATTTTATCTCATTTGAACAAACTCATTTGTGGAAATGGCTTCATTCAAATGGCTTTTGGGTGCTTTATGTAAAAACACTTAACAATTAAATGGAACAGGACTGATATAAGCTAAACTATCGACTAAATGTGCTGCATTATTCAACACATTTCTCTACAATAGTCTGGAGACTATTTTTGCTTTAGCCAATGTTCACTAAATGATATGCAAATATAAAATGATCCATTATTGGAAAAGAGAAGAAGAAAGTTATATATGGTTGTTCATAGTACCATTCACCGAAATTAGATTCAAATAAAAGATCCTGGAGGAGGGAAAATGGTGTCTCTAACAATGTAAAATTTGGAAACCAAAACATTTAAGGTGATTAGAAAATATGGAGTAAGAATTAAATCCATTCATTCTCTAGAGTCAATCATGCAACATGATCATACCATTCAATCTGTCTGCTCACACTCAAACACACAGACACACAAACACACAAACATCGTGCCCCCAAAGGTACATTTTGTTAATGATGATGATGACGGCCATTCATTTAATACTTTAAAGTTTGCAAAGTCTTTTATAGAGATTTTATCATGTGAGCCCATCTCATAAGTGAATGAGTGACTTACCAAGGTAACATCGCTAATAAATGTAAGAAGTGGGCTTCCAACCTGGGTCTTTCTGCCTATGATCATCGTATAAAAACATCAGCGATCATGCAAGTGGTCTCTATTTCATGGCTCAGGGATGATGGTGGGAACGTGCTTTTAAAAGATTTTAAAACTATTCCAATTGAAATGCTTAATTTTCAAAAAGGTCACCTCACACAGTATAGTCTATGTATATCGGCTGTGAGACCCTGGGCATGTCACATGGGATTTTGCTGCTCCAGGCAACTTTTTATTATTGAAAAATACAAAGGAAATGCTCATCTCTGCATTGATCTTTCCCAATGAAATCCCAGGTCCTACCCTTTACACAATAAAACTCTTGTTAACAAAATAACAATCCTTCATATGACTTCAAAGTTAAATTATTAAAGAAAGGCTATAATTCAACTTGAAGATGCCATAGCCATGTTTAAAGTTTCTTTCTTCACCAATATCTAAGTTTGAGAATGTAGGAGGTATTTTCAAACTTTATATAAGGTGATAATTATATTCAATCAGAGTGTAAACTTGTAGAGGATCAGAAATATATCTTATTCATTTTTTTAATATCCCATAATATTTAGCAACAGGTATTAAATGTTGTAAGTACTCAATCAATTTTTGTTGAACCAATCAAAAAATTAAGGTGGACAATTCTTATTTTTCTTTGCATTTAGTATGAACAATAATGATCTACAACATATTTCAGACACAAAAATGATTGGTGACCTATCGTTAGTAGAGTATGTGCTCTGAATAATCATTCCAATAGCAATGAATCTATCAAATGAACTATATCAAAGAGAATCTCAAACATATTAATTAACCCTTTTTGTAATGGATTTTGTAAAAGGGAGGTAAACTGAGTAGTAGCAGAATAATTTTGAAAACTTTCTAATGTGTAGAAAATGAGACATCATGAATTCATTACCTATTCCCAATTCTTATCTCCAGGATCCAACTTCACTTTAAATTGCATTATTCTGTTCTTGACTACCATCCATTTCTTCTCTACTTCATTGTTCCTCAATTGGCTACGATTAAAATGCTTATGTAGAGAAATCCAGTTCTCCCACAGAAACCACGAAAGACTAACGAAAAATACCAAAAAACCCCAGAAAGCAAATTCCTTTATTGAGCTCTGAACTCCGTAAAGCAGATGAGAAAGGGACGGAGACTTAGTGGCGAAGCTCAAGCAAGGAAAGCCAGTGGTCTATAAATATGGCAAATCCTGAGGGAATTAGTGCCATGGAAGTTAGCTCAAACTCCATTATTCTGTCTAGAAGCCAACCGAGGCAGGAGAAGGAAGGGGATCTAGGACAAATCCCTATAGGTGGATCTCAAGTCACCTTGTATCAGTACTAGCCCTGGCTTGCCCTAGTGGGAGAATGATAAAAAAGGAGGAGATACAGGGAAGCCCCCGACGTTAGCGCCACTCCTTTCATATCAACAACATGACCGACAAAGCGTACATAAAACTAACACGGAGGGGCCACAAAACTCCGGCCAGTGCAATGAACTATGTCCCAGAAGTCCCATATGCCACAGTTAAAGACCACATCTCTCTATTTTTCTAATAATTGATATTGTTTTGGTGTTTGTAGGGAATGTGCTGTGCTAACAGAGCTGACATTCTAATGGGGGAAGTAACTACATATAAATAATAAATTATATAAAATACAAAATATACATAAATATAAAAATATTAACTATATATAATAATATATAATAATATATATTATATATATAAACACCTGGGAAAGAAAAGGAAGCTCATCTCAGACAACAGATATAAGTGTTGGAAGATGATCAGGAAAGCCTTCCTGTGGAAGGAGCGGTTTGAGCTGGGAACCTAAGGAAGCCAGGAGGCAAAGAAGAGGAGGAAGAGAGTTCCAGAATGGGGTACAGACAGTCACATTGCCTGGAGTCAGGAGATGTATGCAAGGAATAGAAAGGAGGTCACTCAATGCAGGATGCCGAGGAGAGGAGGCTGTAAAGGGAGTAGAAAGGTACAAAAGTGCCAGGTTAGAAACCAAATGTTATTTTCCAGTTTATTCTGAAGGAAGTTATTGGACTTTATTGCGCTGCTTAGAATAGCGATATAGTTGCATTTTGGATATTAAGATTTTGGGGCATGGGTCACAGGACAAGAAAAATAATAAAAAGGAATTATGATTTCACTTCCAATTTGCTCTCCCATTCACAGGGCTGTTCTTAAGGGACACAAATTAATAGTAAAGTAAGAACTGGTATTTAAACAGGCACCATATATACTCAAAAATCCCAATCAATTCATTTATATCTCCTATAAGCTGCCATGGAGAAAGATGTCCATCGCTGCCTCTCTCATTTCTACTTGCCCGGCCAAGTCTTAGAAAGCTCTTTTTCTGAGAATGTGACACCTCAGGGTAAGTTCTACCACATGGAATCCCAACCAAAGACAAGGGCTGAAAGGGATGATGACAGAACATATGAAGCCATTTTAACACACAGGACCATTATGAGTTTTATTAAGAGACAGAAACAGAAAAAAGGTTCAAATTATAGAATTATCATGAAAAATGGGGTCTAAAGCCTGCTGCTTCCAGGTCCTCCATAGAACATGGAGCCTTGTTTGGCTGATAAAGTTCCACTATTTTGTTATCTGATCTAAGTCACTTTCATGGCTCTGATCCAGACAGACCACTTTCCCTATTACTACACTACACAGTGTAAAGCAAGATTTTAGTCATCTTTACTGCTAACGGAATTGATTAACTCTAATAATTAACTAGGTGTTTTTTTCAATTATTAAAAAGATTCATTTAAATTAAAAGTGAAATATTTTCTTAGGATGGAGTGTCTCTAAACAAATAATTCTGTATTTTTCCAGTGTGGCTCATAATAAAGCCTATATAACACAGTGTGGTCAAGGTTTTATAACATTATCCTCCATCCATCAGCCTCTATTACTAACCAGATATATTACAGCAATAAATTCCATTCAATACCATGCACTATAATTTAGATGCTGGAGTTGGTGAGATTAGCAAAATCAGGAATTTAATTTTAATTCAAATTAAAGCATCCCAGTACCCAGAATCCTCACCTGACAACACTCTATCAAAGTCCAATATAGAAATGAACTAGAGCATAACTGCACCATACTATAAAAAGTAAAATGTATGCAGTCAACAATCCTCAATAAGCCTACTATTCTCACTCGATTTTTTTATTACTTCACAGAGGGACAGCAGAAGAGGATTAAACAAAATACAACCATAGCATGAAGCTTTTTTCTCTCCTATACATTTAGATAAGAAGAACAACTGGCAGTAGATTCTTTCATGGTGGGCAGACTTCACAGCAGACTACATGGAACCAATTTTCTTTTCCATTATTTCTTCAGGGTCATGAATATAATTTTCCTTTAGAGCCACGGGCATAGGACCAAAGATCACAGAATGGGCAGTATTTGTCTAGTCGTTCCGACTTTCCCAAAGGTCATAAATTTGGCAGTTTTCAATAAGGTGGTCTGATTTATAATCTTTTTGGAATATTCAGATGAAAAATATTAATTAAGCTAGTTAAAGATGACCAAATTAAACATTGACAGAGCTGTGAGAAAAAAACACGTTAATAAAGAATACTGTCAGAGTAGAAAATTGGTACAATTTCTTTGGAAAGAAACATAATAAGATTCAATAGGTTTAAAAAATTGACCTAATGATTTCACAACTATGATTTCTTAAGGTATATTTTTCTTGTCAGCAAAATACTACTGGTATAAACATGTTCATAGCAGCTTTATTCATGATGGCAAAAAATTCAGAATGTCATATGCCTAACAATTGGGGAATGGCTGAATGAACAACGTAATATCAACATAACAGAATATCATTCTATCAAAAGAAAGGACAACTCTGAAGTTTATTAATAAAGACAAGCCAAATAAGTGATACCAAATAAAAAAAGCAGAATAAGAAAATAAAATGTAATATATGATAATTATAACTAATAAAAATAACAATAGTATTAATTAAATTTAGAAAAAGAAAAGGATATTTATTCAAGTTAGTATATATACTTCCGGGGGGAAATGGCAAACAATTCTATATAAACATGTGCTGTTCACCACATTAGTAACCGAGAGATGTAAGAAGGGACACACTTAGGGGCTGCACCTGTATAGGATGATCTGGTCCTTTTTATGCATCAGAGAAAGCCACAAGAGTGTTTATTTATCAGAGAGGTAGAGAGATGCAAAGCTCAGAATTTTCTTTGCAAAGCAGAGAGAGGGTATTTAGAGACTCCATCTGTCCAGGTTACATATATAGTGATATGTATGTCCTTATTTTTAAGCTTCCCTAAAAGAGGCTCTGGCATCAGCTAATATTAGGGAGCTCAACATCTTCAAAAAGAAATTCCAGGAAAGTGAAAATACATGGGATAATTATTCTTGAATAACAAATTCATCCTAGAAATTGGGAAGGATTTCTTGCCAGAGAGAGCAAAAGATGGAACGATTTAAATGGATGCTCTTTGCATTCTGACTCCTAAATCAAAGCTTCAGAATCTTGAATAAACAAATCAACAATTGTTTCAACCAGAAAGTACATTCTATGGTTTTCCTTCATCCTATGTAAAAGGTACTTGGGCAATATACATATACCTCTGAGAAAAGATAAACAGATGGATAGACGGACAGAGAGAATAGAAGTATGAATAAATGCACATAAAATATGCATTACAAAATATACAAAATTAAAATCAACAGGAATTTGGGAAACAGTAGCATGGCAAGTTTCTGGAGAAAGACATAAATTCTAGGTAATACACAGAGTCTGTCCTCATGAAGCATCCAATTTAGTAGAGTGAGAAGATATAAATACAGATAAGTATAATGCATATTATATGTAATAAATGCATATAATTACCTAGCAGATCAAGTGCTATGCTGGGCAAAAGATGACCAGAGATGAGAACAGTCAATGATGGAGGAGATGTGGAAAAATGGTGGATGTACTAATAAATTGCTGGTAGAGCCGTGAAGGAGCATAACCATTCTCAAAAGCAATTTTGGATTATGCAAATAAAGCAAATAACCTTTGACACAAAGATTCCACTGCTAGATATATACTCCAAGTAGGTCACTGTAAAAAAAAAAAAAAAAAGAAAAAAAAGAAAAAGAAAAGAAAGCCTCTGTAGACACAAAAATATAACAGCAAAAACTGGAAACAAAGCAGGTGGCCATAAATTGGGGAATGGCCAAACAAATGGAAGCAATGCAGAGAATGTAATGGAATATGACAAATATGATGACAATAGAGAAGATGAAAAGAGGGATCGATGCAAAATGAATGAGCAGAGCCAAGAGGACAACATGCATCATGATTACGACAACATAAGTGGGAAAAAAGCATAAAATTACTAAGATCAAATGTTTCAAAATTAGAAATAACAAGTTTGGTCCCAAAGAAGAAGTATGAAAAGTATTGACACTATCCGGGAGGGATACAATATGGGATATTGCATATTTTTTCAACGTATTTATAAATTTTGCTTATTTTTCCTTTTTTCTTTAATCTTTTTTTTTTGCATTCAACAATATAATCTTATATAATTCCACATATTTTCCCTTAAGGGGAAACTTTTTACCTTCAAAAATACACTGACATTTATTTTTATGTGCATTTATAATTTGTTCCTCCCATTGCTACCCCATTCCCCAAGAAATTCCCTCCTCCCAAATAATACCTTTATCATAAACATGAATAGACTAGTAACAAATTCCCATTTTGGCTATGCCTGAAATTATAGGACTCTAAAGTCTTGGAATTTCATTGTCTTGCTTTGGCAGAAAGTGAACAGCATGTTTCATCTGCACTACTCCAGATCTGTGCAAATCACTACACTGATGAATCTTTCAAAATTGGTTTTTTTAATATGTATAAATTACTTTCTTAGTTCTGCTCACTTCTCTTCGAATCCATTCAGATAGTTTCTTCTGAAACAATTCATTTCACCATTTTTATAGTATAACTATCCCATTAAATTTATATTCCATGATTTGCTTTTTCATTTGCCAATAGAATAGCCCCTCAGTTTCCAATTTGTGATCACTACTACAGAAAAAAAAAACTATTATAAATATGATTGTACAAATAAATTCTTTTTCTTTGCCTTTTCTTTGAACCATAAACCTAATAGTGGTAGAGCTGAGTCAAGTGACATAAGTGATTTTGTAACTTTGGGAGCACACTTTTTAACTTCTTTCCTCTTTTAAAAAATTATTTATTATAAAGGATGTTTCTTTGGTAGGGGAAGAGATTAGAAATCAAGGTGAAATTCAGATGATGTAAAAACAAGATATCAACAAATATTTCTTTTAAAAACA
Source organism: Antechinus flavipes (assembly GCF_016432865.1). Taxonomy (NCBI): domain Eukaryota; kingdom Metazoa; phylum Chordata; class Mammalia; order Dasyuromorphia; family Dasyuridae; genus Antechinus; species Antechinus flavipes. Next base: position 29,805,769 of record NC_067403.1, read on the forward strand.
TAACCCCCCCAAAAAAAACCCCACTGAAATAAATTATAAGGAAAGAATGCAGAAGAAAATTTGATGAACTTGTGGATTTGTTTAGCCACAAATTACTGATTAAATGACAGTTTCAGATGCCACCTTGATTTGTGATAATTACTGTCTGGGAGAAAAATGCTCTTAAAGTCTCAGATGCAATGTCAGAGAAATATAGGTTTGTTATACGTCAGAAATGTCCTTTCGTGTCCCCAAGTAGGTTTTCTATTCTCAAAAGGTGTATTTTTGCTATGTGCTGAGCCAATTCATTCTTCACAAATTGGTAAGTAGTTATTTTTCTTTAAAAAATTTTTACATTTCAAAATGAGAACTTCCTGAGTCCCACCCTCCTTTTTTAGGGGGAAGCAAGAGTGGGATTTGATTTTGGCACATTGATAATCTTCCTCTCCACAATGTCCTTGATTATTTCTTTAAATAAAAGAAATAAAATCATCTGAAAAGCCATTTGAAATATTACTGCTAAAGCCATACAAATGACCCTTAGACCTCACAAGTGCTGGGCAAATTCTTTGGAAGGAAATTAAATAAGATGGCACATCAAAGTCTTCTTTGATAGAGATGAAATCTATTGAAAAGGCAGTGGGAACCAGGGGTCCACCTATGAGAAAAATCTGACCCAAGACTAGGAGGCTGACAATATCAATAATTGTTTGTATTTTCTGAGGTTGTGTGCAAAGGAAAAAACCAACAGATTGGCCAAAAGGGGTAATGACCTTAAAATGGTGCATTGATTTTGATTTCTCCTTAAGCATGATTGACATATCTTCTGAACCACAATTGGGGTACAGTGGAAGAAAGAAAATTCTTTTTCAAAAGTCTCACTAAAAAGCCCATTAAAAAAAGAGAAAGATCAGAACTGTCCTGAACACTTTGAAATATGGGGTTTTCATATTCATAGTTTTTTTTTGGGGGGGAGAGGCAAGGGGAAAGAATATACCTATAATTTCATCAGTTTGGAAAACTCTCCTGGGAAATTTCCTTTACTAGAAACTCCTCTGCAATTTAATTTCACTCACATCTGACCCTGTGACTCCATATGGGGTTTTCTTGGCAGAGATGCTAGTGATTTGCCATTTCCTTCTCCAGCTCATTTTACAGATGAGGAAACTGAGGTAAACTAAGATGATTTACCCAGAGTCACACAGCCTGTAAGTATCTGAGAATGGCTTTGAATTCAGGTTATCCTTAATCTAGGCCTAGCATTCTATCCATTGAGCCATCTCCTCCATTTTCAATTTACATGCTTTAAACTTTGCCCCAAGCCTTGAGAGGATTAGTAATTTGTCCCCCATCACCCAGCAAACTCTTGAGTCATTTACTGACCGCAAGGTTACCTGTTAAGTCACATTGTCGTTTTATCCAAATGGAAAAAGAGAAAAAAACAGAATTTAAGTTTCAGAATTTTTTTCCCAAGCTTAATTCTGAGTAGGAAACGTTTCATTATTGTTGTTCTTATGGCGATGTTTTCTTTAGAAATATTAGATTCTGAGACAATTTGGGCCAGGACCCTTTCTAATCCCATATCCCATATCAAATCAACACTACGATTATTCAACTAGTGAGAATTTTCAAATGGTCTCAATGGAGGCAACCAATGGCTTAAGGAAGACAACAGTACATTGGAAATTACTATCTTGGAAATGTTCATGTAGATGAGAATTGGATGTTCCTCTTAGAAATGAGAATATGGAATTTGGAGTTATTAAGTACATCAAAAGTTTTCTCTTTCATAACCAAAATTGGTGACAGGAAACAAAAATATATGTAGTATCAATTGTAAGTAGTGTTTTTCTTAATCTACATTTATTCCTCATTCATAAAAGCACCAAGTATAGTGATAACTCAGAAATATAATGTTCTGAAATGCTTGGGAACTCACAAAGGGGTTGGGGAGAAAGGGTGGGAATGTTTAGGGTGAGTAACAATAGCCTTCCATGAGACAACAAGTTAAATTTTCCTCTGAACCTTGGAAGTCAAATTAAAATAACTGAAAAATATCAAAATAAGTAAAATTATAAATTTGTAAGCAAGCATTTGGAAAAATTTGGAAGCAAATACATCAGTGAGATCTTATTTTTTTTTTTGAGCTGTTACCACTTTATTTCTGCTATCCTATTTCACATCCAGATTACTACTTAAGCATCCTAACTGGTAGATATTTTTATATTTGTTTTTAAACCAAAACAAACTGCATTTTGAAAAGTTTCCCCAAATCTTTTAAAATCATTGGAAATAATGCCAGAGTGCCCTAAATCAAGGCTGGATCACATAATTTTTGAACACTATAATATCTATTCTTACCTTAGTCCACTTTAGCATTAATCAATATAATCAATAAACCAATTTGAAACTCCATTTTGGATCTCCAATTTGTTGCCTATTTGATTTTTTGAGAAAATCTGTTGCAATGATTTCATTGTTACCCAGTCTACAAGGACAGGGATGATAAACTGATAGTCTACCGTGTACCATAACTCTTTTAGAGTTTACTGTTCAGTCCTTGAAACACAGTGAAGGAAAATTTCCACTAAAATTTGTATTGCTGCTGAGATTAAAATGTTAAATATTAAAATACTTTGTTAACAAGCACTTTATAAATATTATTCCATTGGATTCTGACAACAATCCTAGAAGGTTGCTGTTATTAATATCCCCATTTTATAGAGAAGTTAATTGAGGCAGACATATGTTATGTGACTTACACAGAGTTATACAGCTCATACATATCAGACTAACTTGAACTCTGATTTCACACACTCCAGACCCACTGCTCTCTTTATCCACTAAACCACCTAATGGTTATTTCTACTGGAACACAGCCGACAAGAGGTCTTTCATTTAGCCTCTGCTTGGAGACCTCCAAGGAAGAGGGATTCCCCATTTCATGAGGCTGCTCATTCCAATACAATTTGATTCTCCTGACATTAAGACCATATTGGTCTCTGCTCAATGTCTATCATCACTACAGGTTTTATCTTTTGAGACCAAATGGAATAAATCGAATATCTTCTCCACATGATGATCCTCTAGATAGTTGAAGGCACTTATTTTCCCCTAGACAATTCCCCCATTCCCTTCTCTTGGCCATTTGGGCAGAAATATTCATCAGTAATCCTTGTCCAAAAAAAAAAAAATACTAGAAACTTCTTGGCCTTTTGGCCAGAGTGGACAGTCTAGTAATCCAGTTTCTCAACAAGGAATAACCAAGCAGGATACATAAAGAAGGTGATATATATATTCCCTCTATTATCTCCAAACCCTTTTTCTAAATTTAGTCTTTGGAGAATGCACTATGACAAAGAAACAGGAAAAGTTGTTGATTAGGAATTTGATAATAGGAAAAATTCAAAACTCGTTATTTCTAATATGTTCCTCTACAAAATTCTCATCTAGTTGTTTATTTTTGGAATAGTACGTTATTTTGTCCTATTACATGTAAAAATAGTTTTTAACATTCATTTTTATAAGATTTTAAGTCCACTATGCTCAAAAAGTCATCAAATTGTGCACACCCTTAGATCCAGTAGAGTCTCCACTGGGCTTATACCCCAAAGAGATCTTAAAAGAGGGAAAGGGACCTATATGTGCAAGAATCTCTGTAGTGGCCAGAAACTGGAAACTGAACGGATGCCCATCAATTGGAGAATGGCTGAATAAATTGTGGTATATGAATGTTATGGAGTATTATTGTTAGGTAAGAAATGGCCAGCAGAAGGATTTCTGAAAGGCCTGAAGAGACTTACATGAACTGATGCTGAGTGAAATGAGCAGGACTAGGAGATCATTATATACTTCAACAAGAATACTATATGATGATCAATTCTGATGGACGTGGCCATCTCCAGCAATGAGATGAACCAAATCAGCTCCAATAGAGCAGTGATGAATTGAACCAGCAACACCCAGCAAAAGAACTCAGGGAGATGACTATGAACCATTATATAGAATTTCCAATCCCTCTATTTTTGTCCACCTGCATTTTTGATTTCCTTCACAGGCTAATAGTACACTATTTCAAAGTCCGATCCTTTTTGTACAGCAAAATAACTGTTTGGACATGTACACTTATATTTAATTTATACTTTACCATATTTAACATGTATTGGTCATCCTGCCATCTGGGGGAAGGGATGGGGGGAAGAGGGGAAAAATTGGAACAAAAGGTTTGGCAATTGTCAATGCTGTAAAATTACCCATGCATATAACTTGTAAATAAAAAGCTATAATTAATATATATATTATCTATTTTGCAAAACTTGTTAACATAATACCTTTTTTCTGAATAAATATTTATTAGTTTTAGAAAAATATTTTAAGTTCCAAACGATCTAGTTATTTCTGCTAAAAGTATAATGCAATATTTGTTAGGAGGTTATTTATTTTTCAGGCTGTGATTTGTCTCTCTGTGTGTATATATGTGTGTAGTGGGGGCAGGAGGGATAATATCTGTGTACCACAGGGATTTTTTAAAAATAAATTTAGACTTATAAATCAGCAATCCTTTTCTTCCGTCAGCTATTGTTGTTTGTCCTTCATTCTTGAAAAGGACCATCACAGCAGAGAGGTGATATCATGACATGCAAATGAACTGGACTGAAATGAGGGAGGATTGAGCAAAGTCACCAGCCTAATTTAATTATAAGTTTTAGGAGAAAGCCCAAAAGAAGCAATGGAGAGAATCCACCTGCATCAACATGAATCATTTCTTTTTTTAACCTGAATATTTCTCTGGTGAATGGCCTGAATCCTAGACACTGGAATCAAACCTTCTTCATGGTGGTCCTTAGTTATCCTGAGAATTTACACCCAGGCATTCCAAGATGAAGAGTTTATACTGATTTACACTCTTGTTTACCCTCCCCCTAGCCAATTAACAATCCCCTACTAGTATAGTCCTGAGCTGTATGCAATCTCCTATCCAGCTGTGCATTTGTAGAATTATTCCAAAAAAGTATGGTTTGTAACCTAGAAATGACAGGTCTTAAAAGACAGGCTCAAGATAATATTTGCAATTAGGTAGCCTTGTTTAATTTTAGTATCATTACACATCAATGATAAGAGGCCAGAAGCCGGTCATTTTACAGAGTTTTTTCTCACAGTATGCAATTGTTGTCATGACAACCTGATGATCTTCCTTACAATATCTCTGTGAAAAAAAAAAATCACATGCACGTTTAAACCAAAAGACAAGGAGACTCAATCAGGATGCAGAACACATTATCCAAGTTTGAAATACTATGGGAAATATGTTTAAATCAAGGTCACCATAGTAATCTTCTTAAAATCCCCTGAAGAAAAAAGGAATAGGCCAATCAGAAACAGCAAGTACCAGCACCACCCTTGATCACAAACAAATGGAAACCCCGGAAAGCTAAGCTGCTTTGAGACTCTTAAGTGATAGAATCACCGAATTTTCAAGCTGAAAGGCACTTTAAATTTATCCAGCCCATACCTGGGAAAGAGGTTCGGTACAATACACTCAAGTCTCACACAATCTTTGCTTGATGATTTCCAGGGATGGAGAACCCACTACAAATGTACACATATACAAAGCAGGCGCTTAATAAGCATTTTTAAATGCCATTAGTATCATACATATTTGCTAGCACAGAAAGATATCGAGTTTATTAAAAAAAATTCCTTGCATTAATTACCTTTGTCGATGCAGGAATTTATTTTAAATATCAACTTTCCACAGATGTGTAATTGAATCTATCTGTGAACTGATAATGCTCTCTCTAAGTATACCTAAAGTGGGCTATGTCTTCAGTGATATTTGAATTTAATCATCCTATCTCTGAATTTGACATTCTATCATTCTCTCTAGCTGTCTTTCACTAATTATTTATAATATGGTTACCTAAATATTGGTCCTTTTCGGTCTTATTTGTAAACTCTTTCAAAGATGTTTACAAACAAGAACTAAATATCTTTTTTTTTTGACTGAAGCTTTTTCTTTTCAAAATATATGGCTGGATAATTTTTCATTATTGACCCTTGCATAGCTTTATGTTCCAAATTTTCCCCTCCTTTCTCCTACCCCCTTTCCCTAGATGGCAAGCAATCCAATATATGTTATACATGTTAAAATATATGTTAGATCCAATATATGTAAACATATTTATACAATTATCTTGCTGCATAAGAAAAATCAAATCAAAAAGGAAAGAAAATGAGTAAAATGAATAAGAAAACAAAATGCAAGTGAACAACAATAAAAAGAGTGAGAATGTTACACTGTGATCCATATTCAGTTCCCACAGTCCTCTCTCTGGGTGCAGATGGCTCTCTTTATCATGAGATCTTTGGAACTGGTCTGAATCATCTCATTGTTGAAGAGAGCCACGCCCATCAGAATTGATCATCGTATAATCTTGTTGTTGCCGTGCATAATGATCTCCTCGTTCTGCTCATTTCACTCAGCATCAGTTCATGAAAGTCTCTCCAGGCTTCTATGAATCCTCCTGCTGGTCATTTCTTACAGAATAATAATATTCCCTAACATTCATATCCCAAAACCTATTCAGCCATTCTCCAACTGATAGGCATCCACTCAACTTCCAGTCTCTTGCCACTACAAAAAGGGCTGCTACAAACATTTTTGTGCATGTGGGTCCCTTTCCCTTTTTGAGATCTTTTTGGGATATAAGCCCACTAGAAACACTGCTGGGTCAAAGGGTATTATGGTACATTTTGATAACTCTTTGAACATAGTTCCAGATTGCTCTCCCAAGTGGCTGGATCCATTCATAGTTCCACCAACAATGTATCAGGATCCCAGTTTTCCCATATCTCCTCCTACATTCATCATTATCTTTTCCTGTCATCTTAGTCAATCTGACAGGTGTGCAATGGTATCTCAGAATAATCTTAATTTCCATTTCTCTGATCAATAGTGATTTGGAGCACCTTTTCATATGACTAGAAATAGTTTCAATTTCTTTATCTGAAAATTGTCTGTTCATGTCCTTCGATCATTTATCAGTTGGAGAATGGCTTGAATTCTTATAAATTTGAGTCAATTCTCTATATATTTTAGAAACGAGGCGTTTATCAAAACCTTACATATAAAAATGATTTCCCAATTTATTGCTTCCCTTCTAATCTTGTTTGCATTAATTTTGTTTGTGCAAAAATCTTTTAATATAATCAAAACTATCTATTTGGTGTTCAATTATGAGTTCCAGTTCTTCTTTGGAAACAAATTCCTTCCTTCCCCACAGATCTGAGGGTTAAATTATGCATTGTTCTTCTAATTAGTTTATAATATCATTCTTTATGTCTAAATCATGAACCCATTTTGACCTTATCTTGGTATGTGGTGTTAGTTTCTGCCATACTAGTTTCCAATTTTCCCAGCAGTTTTTGTCAAAATACTGAGTTCTTATCCCAAAAGCTGGAGTCTTTGGGTTTGTCCAACACTAGATGGCTATAATTATTGACGATTTTGTCCTATGATCCTAAACTACTCTTCGACTACTCTATTTCTTAGCCAGTATCAAATGGTTTTGATGACCACTGCCTTTATAATATAATTTTAGGTCTGGCATTTTTTCCCCATTAATTCCCTTTAAATTCTTGACCTTTTGTTCTTCCAGATGAACTTTGTTGTTATTTTTTTCCTGGATCTATAAAATAATTTCTTGGGAATTTGATGGACATGGCACTAAATAGGTAGATTTAGATAGTATTGTTATTTTTTATTATATCTGCTCAGCCTACCCATGGGCACTTGATAATCTTTTTCCAACTTAATAGGAACTAAAAATCTTACAGAAGATGAGAATTTGGGCAAATGTTCATATGGTTTTCTAATTTCTTTTATACTATGATCAATAAAATCTCATGTTCTTTTTCTCAATCCTCTCAATATAATGTATAATTTTGATATGAGCTAGGCTAGAAAAAAACAGATTATCTTAAATTTTGGTTCCTTTTTTTAATCCTCAATTAATTCTTTCAGACATTACTGACCCATTCTGTTTGCACTATTCCTCCCATGTTAGGTAGCCTCCTTTTTCCTGCCCAACATGTGGCAATAATAGATCCTGACATGGCAAAATCTATACTATTTGTAAAAGTCCTCCTGATTTACTCAGTACATTTTCTAACGTGCCAACTCAGTCTTCATCATTGCATGCCACATTTTTATTTTATAACTTTACATATCTTCCTTGTGTACCTTATCAGCCCATTAGTTGCTTTACCTACTTTATAAAATTCCAAATTACTACTAGACCCAATTACATTTAGATGCTCAGCTGAAGAGAATGACAAACAGACCTGCTTACAAAGACGCTAATATAAGGGAACCAACACTTTGATTAGCACATATGGTAAAATCTCCTCAATCAAGGCCATGAAGAGAGTCACCTAATGCAGCATGGGTTTCAAAGAGATATGAGCTTGATCAGAGTGCAGCAGTGGGTAGCTATTAACACTCAATTCTCTTCACCACAGGATGCAGCAAATCAAAGGAAAGGTAAGAGAGGAAATTGTCACCCTAAAAATCTACACCTATATTCAGAAAACTACCAGTTATTCTCAACTCCCTCCTACCTAGATCTTTCATTGCTAAAACTGTTTTTGCCATTAATTTATTTTCCTTTCTCTTAAGCTCAGAAAGTTGGCATTTCTGACAAGGTATAAACTATTATGCTCCACTTACTCAATTTCTCATAAAGGGGTTTAAAAAATCACTGTGGCACAAATGTTCACAGAGAGGGAAACACATCTTTACCCCAAACTTGAGCAAGCTTCATCTAGGGGTTTAAAAACCCCCAAATGTTCCTATCTACCCTTTTCAAAATTATAACTGAAGCTTCCCATTGGAATCATCCATGGGTTTTCTGATGGATATTTGGTACCTCTTTCCATAGAAATCCATCAAAACCAGCATCTAAACTTATAAATATGTATACATATATTGCATTTAACATACACTTTAACATATTCAGCATGTATTGGACTACCTGCCATGTAGGGAAGAGGGTGAGGGAAGGAGGTGAAAAGTTGGAACGAAGGTTTTGCAAGGGTCAGTGCTGAAAAATTACCCATGCCTATGTTTTGTCAATAAAAAGATATAATAATAATAATAAAAACCCAAGCATCTATCTTGCTTAGTAAATGGCACCTTGTGGATATAGAGAAGCTAACACCATTAATTTAAAATCATGGAATGTTTTAATTAAAGAGAAAGATAGACCCTATCTTATAAATGCTTTTTTTTTTTTTTTGGATTACTAATGAATTAGTAATATATTCAAACCAAAGACTTCAACCCAGAAATGTTGTATGAGAAATCCTTTTACATTTTAAAAATTCTATCTAACTTCAGTACTTAAAAAAAATTAATCATAGAACAATGATCAGAAATAAAAGAGGGAAAAAGAGCCCAAGATATTGTTTCATTCACTAAAATTGTATACAGATATGTTCCAATAAAACACACATACATAACAACAATCTGAAAAAATTCAGACTTATAAAAGGAAAAAATAGGGAAAGACTAGTTTGCATCATACAAGTTTTTACCACAAGGTTTCTTTAAGATAGTAAATTTTTCTAATATATTTATAATATTATATACATATGACTATATATAGTTATAGATATAGATATAGATATAGTTTTATATATATATATATATATATATATATATATATATATATATATACATACACATCCATAACTTTTCAGGGACATGTATTCTACAAAGTACAAGACAAGACAGCTGAAGAAGAAGAGACAGTTGGGCTTCTGTGGTTGAAAGGAAGCCACCTCAGCCATTAGCTTTAATAGTAGCTTTTTAGACAAGGAGCCACCCATCATCTCAGCCATTCTGGTCCCTCTGCCCTTCTCCCTCCGGGTTACTGCCTCCACCAATGTGGACTCTCAGGCAGATACTCTTCACTCCAATTACAAAAATCAGTGCATACAGACTTGAACATCATATTCTAGATCAAAAGTTCCTAATCTGGGCCCAGCAATTTTTTCCTCCTTTGAAGTACTATGATAACTGTATTTTAGTACAATTGGCATCTTTCATAATCCTATGGATTTGACTTTAAGCATTTAAAAACATTTTTTTTCCTTGAGAAGAGGTCAATAGGTTTCACCCTATTAAGGTCCATGACACAGATAAGGTTAAGAATTGCTGCTCTAGATATTGTCAGACTAGGATAAGTGAGAATCATCTTCTTACTTCTGGACTTCCTTAATACAGCCAAGGATATTTTTTTCTTTTCTTTTTTTTGGCTGCTGTACACACTGCTGACTTAAAAAGAATATCCAATTCACTAACACACCCATATCTTTTTCAGGCACACACTGCTATCTAGCCAATCTGAGACTTCTCAATGGTATAGACTGAAACTTTACTGGCTGGGGGCAAGGAATGGCTGCCAGAAACATCATATGATAAGCCAGAGTTACTAAACAGTGTCTGGATCACAAGAGATACAATGCTAAGATTTGCTTTTTAAAGGGAGGGAGGGGGAATGGTAGAAACGGGAGAGTGAGAGGAGATATGCTTCAGGGTCAGACAGCAATGTTCCATAGGCAAATAACAGCAATGGTCTAGAATCCCAAGTGTTCTCTAAAAGGCTTTCTTTGGAGACTGGTGAATTTAAAAAAGGATAGAGGAAGGGAGGAAGGGAAGGAGAGAAAAAGGAAGAAAAGAAGGAAGGGAGAAAGGAAGGAAAGGAAGAAGAGAAAAAGGAAGAAAAGGAAGGAAGGGAGGAAAAAAGGGAAGAAGAAAGGAAGGGAAAAAAGAAGGAAGAAAACAAGAAAGAAGGGAAAAGGAAGAAATAAAAGAGAGAAGAGAAGGGAGGGAAAGAAGGAAACAGGTAGAAAGATGGAAGGAAGGAGTTGAGGGGAGGAAGCTCATCAATATTGAATTTTGCAAAATGATCTATTTAAAGCTGAATAACAAAATCATTTGATTTTAAATAAAATAAATATTATTTCTCCTCTCCTAAAATGCAGGAAAAATAAATACAGGCAATTTTTTTTTTCAAAAATAATTCCAACATCTGGAAAAAATATTATTTGGGAAAAATTTTTAAAATTATATAATAAAGTCAGTAGTAATTCTGAAATGAAGGTAATTATGTAATTATTTAAATTTCCTGTGAAGTAGTTAATTTGTTATAAAATTTGAGTAAAAAAAAAAAATCAATGCTTTTGTTTCCTTATGTGTCCATTAGCTAGTTCTCTTCTGATCTATCTATCCACTAGGTGGCATTCATTTTCACTTTAGAAGAAATTCTACACAATTTATTTCCTAAACCTGAGACTCTTACTTGAGAAAAGGATACAATTGTAACAGGGAACAGAGGGAAAACAGTCTTTCACCGCCAGCCTTGTGGATGTGGTAGAGAAAGTAGCATGGCCGCAAGTAGATGCAAAGGTAACAATTACTGCTCTGGGAATCTGAAAGGCTCTCTAATGCTCTCACAGATGGTAGCTGTTGCCTTGTCCAGATCCATAATTAAATGTATAGAAAACACTGGCTAGTGCATCAGCACATAATAGAAACATGGAAAGGGAATAACTAGTGAGCTGGATGATGGAATCAGATAAAAGCATCTTAAGAGGTTGAAATAACAAGTCAAAATGAATTATAAGATATGCTGCAAAATGGATAAAAAATAAGTCTTGTATTTAAATTTAAAAATGAATCACACCTAAGAAAGTCACTAAAATATTCATTATCTTTTGCCCAGAAATTCTGTGATTAGGTTTTTACATCAAAGGGGTTAGGGATAAAGAAAAAAGTTGCCAATATACCAAAATGTGTATGGCAATTTTTTTATGGTGATAAAAATCTGGAAACAAAATAGATGACCGCAATTGGGACACGGCTAATCATGGTGGCATGCTTTACTGAACTGTAAAATAAATTCCTGTGCTAGAAAAAACAAGGAATATGAAAAACTAAAATGAAAAAAAAAGAAAGAGGTGAGGGGTCAATAAGAGCAAATCCTAAAATGATGGACTTGGTCCACATGGTTAGTTTTGCTGAACTGTTTTGTTGTTCATCTTTATTTAAGGGATAATGGATAGGAAAAGTAGTTTAAGTTGGAAGTTGTAGATAAGGTAAAAACAAGATATCAATTTTAAAAAAATATGACTTGTACAGTGACTTTCATTTCTCTGATGATCTCTCTGATTCCCCTGCTACACTTTCAGCAAGACCTATTAACCCATAACAGAGAAGTATAATCTAATTCTTTCTTTTCTAAAATTCATTCCTTGAGATGTTGGTTATTAAATCAAATGAATGTGCCAAGAATGTCCTGGAGACATTTCAAATTCAAAGTCAACATGTTCAAAACTGAGGTTTTAATCCCAGAAAGTCTCTTCTCTAAGCATCTTTATTTCTGTCAAAGGCACTAACCCACTTCCTTACAGTTTCCTGGGATCATAATCTCAGCATTATTTTCATCTCCTAACTCTCCCTCACCCACATAATCATTTGGTAAAAATCTTAACCTTTAAAATAGGAGAGCTGATAAGAAATGACAAGCAGAAAAACCAGAAGACCTACATACACTGATGCAAACTGAAGTGAGCAGAACCAGGAGAACACCATACATCAACAAAGCTTATTAAACTGTGGGTCTTGTAACTTGAATGGGGGGGGGGACACAAAATTATGATTATCAGTAAATGTTTGCCTTGTATGTCTATTTTATATATCTATATACCTGGGGTCTCACAAAAATCCCTCGGGTAGATAAGGGTCAAGATGCCCTGGTATATAGTAATAGCAACAACGAATGATAATCGACTATGAACAATCTAGCAATACAATCATTCAAGACAATGCCGAAGGACTCATGAGAAAAAAGGTTACTCACAACCAGAGAGAAAATTGATGGAGTTTGAATGCCAATAAAAGCAGACTGTTTTCATTTTCTTTCTTTATTTTTTCTTTATTTTCTTTCTTTCTTTTATTCTTTATTTTTCCTTATTTCTTTAGTTATTTTTTGGGGAAGTATCTGTTTCTTCTGCAACATGACTAATAAGGAAATATGTTTTACATGATTTTATATATATATATGTATATATAAAACCTATTACAAATTGGTTAATGACTTAGGAAAGAAGAGATGGGGCGGGAGGGAGAAAATTTTTAACTCAAAAATTTTAAATGAATGAGAAAATTTATCTTTTACAATTAACTGGAAAAAATAAAACACAATAAAATTGAGTTGGTAGATTTTTTATCAATTCTATCAGTCAATCAATAAATATTCATTAAGTGCCTATGTTCCAAGCACTGTGCAACCCACTGAGGATATAAAAACAACATCTCTCACATCCAATCCCATCTCTCAACTCACACAGCTAAAACCCACATCACTTCTTATCGAGATTATTACAACAATCTCCTAATTGGTTTCCTTACCCAAGCCTCTAACCACTCCAGGTCGTCCCTCACCTTGCTACCAAGGCAATTCTCCTTAATTGTCAATCTGACCACATGACGCTCCTATTCAATCAATTCCACTAGTTCCCTGTCACCTCAAGGACCCAATGCAAACTCCTCTATTTAAGCTTTTAAAAGCCCTATGTAACTTTGGACAGCCTATCTTTCTACCCTTAATGGACATTACTTTCCCATCACCCCTGCCCCACTCTGATTGAACTAAAGTGGACTTCTCTCTATTACTCATGCAATGTCCTCTAATTCCCATCTAGTTACCCTAGCACCACTAAGGTCTGGAATGAATTCCCTCCTTCCCTCTACTTCATGGAATCCCTCTTTTTCTTCAAGCTTTTTTCTTTTCTTTTTTTTTTTTTTTTTGCATAAAATCTTTCCTAAGGATAAACCATTTCTAGTGCTAACCCTGACTAATTATTCTGCAATTTAACTACTGTATTAACTTCAGACTTCTTCTCTATAAATATACACAGATACCACAGCCATACATACATATCTATGCCAGTGCTCTATGAGATTATTCATTCTTCACTTGTGTAACCTTGAATCATGTTTGGCATATGGCAGACAAATGATAAATTCCTGTTGATTATATGAAACGAAGAGAAAATGTTGCATTGAGAGTCAGACTCTGTTCGTGTTCCAGCACAAAAATTACTATCTGTGATTAGAGAAAAACAGTTTTGAGCCTCAGTTTCCCTATTATTTATATTTTATCTACTTGAGAAACGGTAATGGCAGTATTTTCAACATGTGAAGACATTATATCAATGACAACTGTCAAAGCACTGGGCAGCTTGCAATAGTGCAGTGGATAGAACACTGGGCCTGGAATTGGAAGGATCTGACTCCAAATCTCAATTCAAATACTTACTAATTGTACAATTTCTGGGGAAATCACTTAATGGCTGTTTGCCTCAATTTCCAATTTCCTAAACCGTAAAAGGACAAGGATAAATGAAATAGTATATATAAAACATTTAGTATACTGCCTAATGTAAAAGGAGGCATACAAAATCGAGGCAATTTATTATTACATCAATAATAATAATAATAATAATTATTATGGGAGAACATTATATGAAAGGCAAATTTCAGTACCAGGCTATAGATGCTGGACTTAATTTGAAAGAGGATTTATAAACCTAAAAAGTACTATCTATAAATATGAGGTGCTATTACTGGCTCCTAGGACTGAATGTAACTTTATTATATAGCTTGCTATCCTCCTTTAACACCCAACTTGGTCTGTTCTAATCCAGAGTATTTAGAACAGGGGTCCTCAGACTTTTTAAATAGGGGGCCAGTTCACTGTCCCTCAGACTATTGGAGGGCTGGACTATAGTAAAAACAAAAACTTTGTTTTGTGGGCCTTTAAATAAAGAAACTTCTTAGCTCTGGATGAGGGGGATAAACGTCCTCAGCTGCTGCATCTGGCCCGCGACCATAGTTTAAGGACCCCCTGATTTAGAACAATTAGACCTCATGACTAGGAGGCTACTCTTCTATTAACACAACCTCAAACTGTAGTAGGAATTTTTTTAGGCGTTCACATAATATTGTCTGTTCTTACTGAACTTGTGGGCAGCCAGAAGCTAATTTTGATAATGATACATTAAATAGGAACTGATTTTTCTTTTTTTTTTTTTTAATTAAAGCTTTTTATTTTTCAAAACATATGCGTGGACAATTCTTCAACATTAGCCCTTGCAAAACCCTGTGTCCCAATTTTCCCCCCTTCCCCCATGCCCTCCTCTAGATGGCAAGTAGTCCAATATATATTAAACATAACAAATATATATTAAATCCAATATATGCATCCTTATATACAATTATCATGCTGCATGAGAAAAATCAGATCAAATCAGTAAAAAAAAAAAAAAAAAAGGAGAAAGAGAAGCAGAATAAAATGTAAGCAAACAACAACAAAAAGTGAAAATGCTATGTTGTGAACTATACTCAGTTCCCCATAGTTCTCTACCTGGAGGTAGATGGATCTCTTCATCACTGAACAAGTGGAATTGGTTTGAATCATCTCATTGCTGAAGAGAGCCACATAGGAACTGATTTTTCAAGCAATAAACATAAAAAATAAAAATAAAATATAAAATGCACAATGGACTTGTGCTTTCATATGCTGAAAAACAACTTAAGTGACATATTAATGTAGTATATCCTTTTAAAACATTTCTTCAAGCAAGCAAATAATAAACAAAGTGGAATGTGAAGAACTCAATTCATATGGTTGTTGCTCAAAAATATGCTAACTTTTGGCTACATTTCCACGGCTCTTCTATTTACCGGACAGCTGATAACCACTTGAAATTTCCTCTTCCCGTGCCAAAAATAACACAACAGCCAGTTAGAGTTTCCTCTGGATCGATCGGATCTCCAGCAGTTTCAGTAGTTTAACAGAATAGATAAAAACTAAACACACACAGGAGATCAATACCGTTGGAAATGGAAGCAACTCCAAGATAGCCTCTCAACAAAGAAAATCCCAAACAAACACAATTCAAGTAAAACTTTGTGAGCAGATAGTTTTAGGCTACAACACTGCCACACTGAACATCTTCTTCCTCCCTAAGGTCAAGAGCAAAGGGACCAGAGCAGCTTCTGTCAACTATTCAGTGAGTACCAAGCTTGGCTTTTTCCCAATTGGTAGAAAGTAGGAGGTCACATACAAGGAGACCAACAGGCACTATGGGCACTTTTACTATTAAAAGTCACCTCCATCATTTGTTTAGGGATTTAACATTTCCTAAAGTTCTTTCTTACCCTGCAGGGTAAATAATGGTCATGTTCTCATCTTCCCAATTTGATAGATGAAAGAAATGGAGTTAAGAGAAATTAAATGATTTAGGGAGGCAGGGCAGTAGACAATTAAAGGAATTAAGAATCACAGGATCTTAACAAGTCCCTGAAAATCTCTGGGACTCAGTTTCCTCACTTTAAAATGAAAGGGCTAGGCTAGATGCCCTCGAAGATTTCTTTCCAACTCAAAATCTATGATTCCTTTTCAAGGGTCATGCAATGTTAGAGTCTAGAATAAAAAAAAAGTCCTTCCTTAAACCAACCCATTGTTTTTTCTCCTTAAGTTAAGATGTGTCATCTGGAAGGCGAGAGTGTACATGCTTTAACTTTTATAATAATGATGATAACTTACATCTACTTAGCAATTTCGAGTTTCCAAGTGGTTTTTACAAAAATTATCCAATAGCTAGCGTTTATATAATGCTGTAAGGTTTGCTAAGTGTGTGATGAACAGTAAAAGAGCTTTAAAATGCAGTAAGATTTTAAAACTCTGATCTTTCACAGTCCAAGAAAGAAGGCATTTAAAGACATGCATAGTGATTTCCACAAATCAGCATTTTTCTTTTGCAGTAGGTTGCTTTTTTTTGTACTTAGAATGACATTCCAGGCCTTTGAAAGTTGAAAGCCTTTAATCAGTCGGTCAACTAGCATTTAATAAGAGCCCATCATGTGGCAGGCACTTATGCTAAGTGGTATGGATATAGAGAATGGCAAAAACAAACCAATCAACCAAACTAAAACAACCACCAACATTTCCCTTCGACCCCCTTCCTCCCCCCAAAAAAAGAAAAAGAGGAAAAAGAAAACACTAAGCCAGGTTCTTCTCTCCAGGAACACTCAGTCTTTTAGCTTATGTGATGTTGTGGAAAGAGCCCTATTTCTAAAGTGGGAGTGGTTGGGTCTGAAGTAAGATATTGGGGGCATTTAGGGTAATCACTTGATCTCACTGATGTCATTTTTTATTATGTTTAAAATTAGGAGGGTCTATCTACTAGATACAGACCAGGTAGAACAGCTAAGCCCTTTTCTCCACAGAGAAGGTTAAATGAATAAGTAGGAAAACATCAGGGCCCTGAGGAACAAGATCTGGACTCAGATCTGAATTTGAATCTGGTGTCTACCGCTTATTACTGTATGACTTTAAACAAGTCACTTGATTTCAATGTCATTAGGTTTATTCATCTCAAAAAGGAAAAGTCCAGCTCTTAATCTAAGTGCGTGAATCATGCCAAAGAAATTCTATCAACATCTATCCTTAATCTTATCTGATTTATTTGTAGTTGAAATTTTCAGAGTGTATTAAAAATGAAAAACTTTGGCATTAACAAAAAGGAGTTCCAAGGGGGAAAGTTGTCAATGAGGAGGAAAATCTTCATATCAAATATCTCTGAAAAGGATTTAATATTTAAAATATATAGGAAACTAGCACAAATATAAAAGGACCAAGAGCCAGTCTGGGATGGGACAATAGTCTAAAGATATAAATAAATCGTTCTTTATAAGAAAAACGGCAAACTATCAACAATCATCTATTAGTTTACTCCAATTAAGGGTAGCTGGGGGATCAGTGGTTAGAGTACTGAGCCTAGAGGCAGGAGGACCTGAGTTCAAATCCAGGCTCAGACATTTACTGGCTGTGTGACCCTGGGCAAGTCATTTAATCCATTGGAAAAGGAAGTGGCAAACCATTCCAGTATCTTTGCCAAGAAAAAACCCATGGTCAGTATTGATGTCCATGGGATCACAAAGAGTCAAGACATGATTAAAGGACTGAACAGCAACAGCAGGATCAATGATAATAAAGGAAATGTACAAATCAAAACAACCCTGAAGTTCTACCTCCCATCCAGCAAATTAACAAAGATAATGAACATGGAAACAGTATTGTAGGGGGAAAGATAAATAGAATACTGAATAGGGATTCAATTATCTCAATACAGATCATTCCCAGATCTTTATATCCAGCCTAATCTCTCTCTCTCCTGAATTCTAGTCTCATCCACATCCCCAACTGGATGTTTCAGTCATCTGAAATGCAAAACATCCAAAGCAGAATTCATTACCTCCTCCCACTATCATCAGCCACCCCTCAGCCCAATTTCAGGGCACCATCATCCTTCCAATCACCCCGACTTCCAAATATGGTGCTATCCTGTTGCCAACTCTCTTCCTTTCTACTTTCACAATAAATCTCCAGGGAGGACCCTTCTCGGCTCACATTTTCCTCACCCTGCTATACAAGCCCTCATCCCCTCATCCTTGATTTACTGAAAAGTCATCTGGCTGATCTCTCCCTGCCTCAAGTCTCCCCCCACTTTCTGCACTCAGCTGCCAAAGTGATGTTCTTCAAGCCCAGCTCTGGCCAAGTCATCTCTCTACTCAATAATCTCCACTGGCTCCTATTATCTCAATGACCAAATATAAAAATTGGCTTTTAAAGCTCTTCACCTGGTCCCTTGCCACCTTACATCTTCCTATACTTCCTCCTTTCCACAAACACTGAGTTCCAGTGACAATGGTCTCTTTGCTGCTTCTCATACAAGACACTCCATCTTTCAAAATTTTCTTCCTCTCCACATACTCTCTGACGAAGCAATGTGACCTTACACATGAGGAACATTTCCTCACTCTGGGCTTCTTTACTGCCCATCTCCCAAGTCTGAAAAGCCCTTCTTCATCCCCAATCCTGGTTTACTTTAAAACATCTCAGATCACATAATGTCAGAGCCTAGAATAAAAAAAGGTCCTTCCTTAAGCCAACCCATTGTTGGCTTTTTTTGAAGGAGATTTTTCCAAAGTGCCCTTCCCCACTCGGAAATAGTACCTTCCCTCTGGGGTCACCTTCCACATATACCGCATATATGGTATGTGCAATTTTGGCTTACTCTCTCCCCCCAAGAGAATTCGAGTATCTTGAAGAGCCAGGCTACCCTGCTGCTTCTCCTTATTTACCTAACACTTAGCACAATTACTTAATAAATGCTTGTTGTTGGCTAACGACTTATGTTAGAATATATAAATGTAATTGACAGAATTGAAAGGGTCTGATCATTATGGAAACAAACTGAAATTATACTGAATGATTAAATGTCGGCGCTCTTTGAGCAGATTACACTACAAAGTACAGATCAAAGACAAGAAGGTTTCATATACACTAAAATACTCTTTTAGCAGCCCTTTTTGAGGGGTCCAAAGAACTGGAAACAAAGTCACTGATCATCAGATGGGGAATGGTTACACCAAGGAGGTCCGTGAATATAATGGGAAGATGTTATACTCTTAAGAAATGCTGAATCTGAAGAAAACAGAAACAGAACGACATGAAGTGATGCAAGTGAAATCAGAAAAACTAAGAAAATGATATAGATAATATCTACAAAGCTGTAAGCAGAAAGAAGAGAAAGTTGGATGCTGTAGAATTACAATGCCCTAGCTTAGTACAAGAGAAGACAAAAATGAATCTTTCTCCCTCCTTGCAAATGTGGGAGACTGTAAGTATAAAACAGCTGTATATTCTACCAGAGTTAGTTGCTTTGTAGGTTAGTTTTGCTCTTTTTTCCTCTCTGCCTTTTTACATCTTTGTTATAAAAGATAGTTTATTAGGAAGAGGAGGGTGAAGAGAAACTTTCAGAAGTCCAGATCATATTAAAATGAAAAAAAGAATTAAGAATTTTAAAAAATGTTTACCGAGTTGAATTGGTTGTGTTCAATTGAATTAATTCACATTTCACAAAAGCAATATTTTTCAGGGAAACTGACCTCTTTAGGAAGTTATATGAAGTGACTTAAATGCAAGTGTCAGACACCTTGAGAATAATACAGCTCAAAAAATACTGTGTTAGCTAAGTCTGAAGCAGGTCATTTCAGGTTAGTATTGATTTCATTACTTTAAAAAACCCACTTCAATAACAACTGCATTTCATGACAAACATATCGACTGATCAACAAACTATAATTTGGGGAAGACAAAAACAGGGTAAATTCAATCCCCTTAAAAAAATATTTCTTTTTACATGCACCAGAATTAAGCTTTTTCACACCACCCCAATTTTGCTACATTAATTTTCTAAGGACTAAACCAAGGGAAAAAACCCAGCACAAATAGCTAAAGTAATTAATTTGAGGTGGGCTTAGACAGAGGACATGGATTGTTTCTTGCAAATTGAGCCCTGTACTATTTCCAAACATCAATCAAACTCTGGGCCAGAAACTCTGAAAATGCTAAGTCTAACTTTTCAGATCCAGTTTCTATTTCATCATATTAAAAGTCACTTTACCTTGAACTCCAAGATTTGGTGGGAATGTCGTTTCTGGTTCATAGGATCTAGAGCAAAGACTTTCTACTTGAGCGGCTTACTGAGTTGTTCCAGAGGAGAAACCAGTGACATGTGAAGGAGAAAACAGCAGCTCTCTGATGAATTCTAGTTCTTTATGAAAACCTTTAAGCTTCAGGGATCACGAGTTCCAGTCACCATACTATCTAACAGCATGACACCTCTGTGCAGCCAAGAATTCATTTCATCACTCATAAGCCAAATTTCAAAGTACTTAACTGCCAACCAACTGCTTATTGACATCTTTCTGATCCTCCCAGTAAAGCCATGACAACCCCCAAATCTGAAAGGCCACAAAGACAATGGATACGGCTAATCCAAGGAAAACACGCAATTAGGAATTACTTACAACCTCCAGTTGTTTCTGAACACTCCACTCCCGGCTGATCCGCTACCAGCATCCTCTGAGTTTTTCAGATACATTTCCCGGAGGCTTCTTGTTCTTCTCTACTGTGCCTCCAAATCAGTTTCCCAATCAAAGCAAGGCAAATAACCTCATTTGTAAACAAGCATTTACTTAATTAGCTTAACTGGAAATGAATTTTGTGGGGAGAAAGTAGCAACCTCCCACACACACATCTGCTTGTGCACCACTGCATAGCTGACGCTCCACATGTTGGTCATACAAATGACCGCCCATCCTAAGAAGCTAAAAACAAGCCCTGGGTAATAGGATTAAAGCTGTGTGTGCATTCTCTTTGGAGCTGATTCCTCTTTGCAAGACACTGATGCATGTTTTCAGTCGATCCATTCAAGAGACAAGATCTGGTCATGGTATGTTCAGGCTACAAGCTTGGAGGTATCAATCATACACTGACTTAACCAATCCAACTTCTTCTCTTCCTCTCTCCAACCAAAGGAGAAAGATTTCTTTCTTTAAATATTTTCTGTCTTACTCCTGCACAAATAGGAGGTGAAGAGAGAGCAGCAAAAGGGTGGGAAAATCTGATTTTTTTTTTTTTATTTACAAAGATGCAATCTTTGAAGGCAAAATTCTGCTTGAGATTACTAACTAACCTTCAACTCCCCAAAGGGGTACTGCAGCAATAAGAGACATTGATTTAGTGAAAGGCTATTATTGAGAGTGCTGTTCTCATCACAAAGTCCCTCCCCTTGAACTGTAATCAATAATTTAAAGCAAAGCCAAAAATCATGTCAGCCAAAATGACCCAGGAAACAGATTTTTCTTTTTTGCACAGAGTAGGAGTAAAATTAAATTAACATCTGACCAATAAATTATTGTGATTAAGAAATCCATACATTAGCTGGAAATGGTAACTATACGAATAACTTGCATTTTCAATTATGTTAAGAACTGAAGCAGAGCTCAGGTTTAAAAAAAAAAAGAAGAAGGAATTTAAGCATTATGATCTCTCATCATCTGAGCTTTCAAGTCTCACTGCTGGTGATGGGATCTTGGTGCCAACAGCTGAGTTACAGAGAGCTCTTTTGCAGCTCCTACCTAAGAATAAACAGGTTATCTACAAGTCTGTTTTAAAGGCATGGCTAAAAATGCTCGAGTCAAAATCTTCCCAATTCACAGTCAGATGTTAACATTTTGACTGTAAAAAGCTGTTTTCAAATCCTTGTCAAAGGGTTTGAAAGGAATGAGATGCCCTGCTTTGAAAAATGGCAGGAAATACTATGAGAGGTCCTTCCTAATATCCACATTTTTGGCTGACAAATAGAAAGGTGCCTCCCTTTTTTTCCTGAGCAGCTGGTTTCTGACCAAGGACCTCATGTGCTCCTGCTGAAAATTCAGTTAATATCTGATTAGGTTTTGTTGATTTTTTCTTTTTTGGGGGGAGGAGGGGTTTGACATTTTAATGTTTGGAGTAAATCCTCAAAACATTGTTTTTAATTAGGTGAAAGTACACTTTCTATAATAAAATGACCAAACACAATCAGGGCATGACTGACTGGTTCCATTAAGAAAATCAGGAGAATTCCCATAAAGTCACTTCACCCACTTCTGACCAGCAACCCAGAGCACTCTGTCCACACATCTATTACAGATGATAACTCTTATCCCGTTTTGTATTGAAGCGATTTGTCTGTGGGTCTTAATACACTCTCAGGATATTACTGTCAATGACAGCGACTCCCCCTCAATTCTGGATCTCTCCACAACCCGGGCAGGTACATGGGGTAACTAACATCACTCCGACATTACAGATGCTCAGACAATGTTCAGTTATCAGGCCCAGAACAAGGTTCAGACCCAGGCTTTGGGACTTTTGAGTTATGGAAGGAAGACAGTAGACAGAGCAAAAGGTTTTAAGGGAGGAAATCCTGGCTTCAAATGCAGCCTCAGACCAGCTGTGTGACCTCACAAACAAGCCACTTAACGTCCCTCAGCTTCAGTTTCCTTACCTGTAAAATGGAGTGATAAATTGCGCCTAACTCCTCCTAGGGGGGGTTTCTGAGGATTGGATGATCTATTTGTAAAGGACTCTGAAGATCCTACAGTGCTAGGTAAGCACTGGCTATAGTACTTCTGGCATTATATTTTACCTTTGCAGCTCTAGTGCTTATTAGAAAAATATCGGCTCCTCATCAGAACTTGAGTCTTTTGGATGAAATAATAATAAGGGTTTGTATTTAAACAGTCTGTTACAGTCTTCTCTAATACACTAAAAGATCTGTAAGGACATGGACTAGGAGGACCATGTCTGTCTGGGTCATGCACTAATGGGTCTATAATCGCAGTGAAATGGAGGACAACCCCTTCTACTCCTTCTCATCCTGCCCACATTTTCTTGTAGTCTAGCTTGCATCACAAATCCTACGGAGACACTGGGTTATGAGCCTGCAGACTGTCCAGTGGTCATTGCTTATATTCAGCACATGACTGGCCTAATGTTTTTTTCTGGTCACACATTTATCTAACGATCTTAAGTACGCTGTTTTTCTTGCATTTTGATGGTAGATATATGTATACATGTGTGTATATGTACACATATATGTGTGTGTGTGTGTATACACATATATAGTAGTTAAGTATTGCAGGAGATAGAGTACTGGGTCTGTAGTAAGGGAGACTAATCTTTGTGAGATCAAATCTGACCTTGAACACTAACTGGGTGATGCTGGACAAGTCACTTAAGCCAGTTTGCCTATATTTCCTCTTCTATAAAATGAGTTGGAGAAGGAAGTAGTAAACCACTCCAGTATTTTTGCCAAGAAAACCCTAAATGGGATCCAAAGAATCAGAGACAATTAAAACAGTCTAACGTTTTAGACTAAAGACTATACTAATCAACATACTAAAGACTACTCATCCCCACCAAGTTCCTGTATATTCCTTATTGTTCATTCACCTTTAATTCTTCAAAGACCATGGTACATTTCACAGCTAGAAGCCATAAAAAAAAAGTAGAGGAACACCTATTCAATTCTCAATATGTGCGGGGCCCTGGGGTAAAGCCAGAAATAATCTCCTCCCTCAAGGAGCTTTTAAATTGGTGGGCCTTAGTTTTAGGAAGAATCTTGGGGGGGGGTCACCAAAAGCATCATACAATTTCCCTACGACATCCCAGACCTCTCTGCTCCTCTGTAGCCCTTTCAAAACTGAGCTTAGTTCCTTAATTGCTCAGAATTATCTGCCCGATAGAAACACTGATCAGCGCTACAGATTTCTGATCCAGGATGGTGGGCTGAATCAAATGCTTTAATATTCAACAAATAAAAAGTATGCTGTACTGTGTAAGCTCTTCAATTTTCAGTCGACATAACTGTAAAGGTGTGGTCTGCTGTTCAATGCCATTTGCTTTATTCCCTTTAACTACCATATCATCTTCTTGGATTGTCACCATAAAAATTTGATAGAAATAGGTCCATGGGTTGGAAACCAGTGAGACTCTGGGTCATCTTATTTTTGGTAATAATAGGGTTCAATTTTTTTCCCAAAGCTTTACCATCATCTTCTCTTCCAAATCGTAACACCCTCAAAATGGTATCACCTTTAACGCAGAGTTCCTCTACATAAAATCTGTGTGGATAGGGGAAATTATATGCAAAAAAATCCTCCAAACGAATGGATGGTCTTTTTGAGGGAATAGAAATGGTAGCTTTGGGTTGGAGTTGGAGAGAAAATTGTGCCTGCTTTCTGTTTCCACACCCAACCCTAACACAAGTGCCAGCTAGTCTCTGGGCCATCAGGCATCTGTCCAATTTCCCACTGATCTGAACTAATAGAAAGGCTAGCTGACCATCTGTCGGCCTTATTAAATGATTCTTGCTTGGTGAGAACTGTTGGGGGAGAATACTTCTGCCGTGCCCTCCAACTCCAAGACTTGAGGGTCTATACAATATGGGGGGAAAGAAACTTCAATTTCAAGATGGCATTTTATCTGATGAACTTGGTAACAAGACATTTATGCCCACTGGAATCTCGCTCTGGACAATTTATGTGAAGCTAAGTCTGATGGAGATTTCAAAGTCTCCTTGCAGTGGTAAACCAATTTCCAATGGCTTTCATAAAGTCAAGAGTCACTAAAAAGTATTTTATGTCCTGTAGTGTGCTCATAGATCTATCATTTCTTTTTTTTTATAACTCTTTTTTACTTTTTTTTTTAATAACTTTTTATTGACAGTAGACCTATCATTTCCTTGATATGGTCTATAATTTATAATCTGAGATAGTTGCTTGGAGCTTGTCATCCAGCCAACATGTGCCAGAGGCAAGGCTTGGAGAAAGGTCTTCCTGATTCTGAGGCTGATTTTCTGTCTACTAGGCCATGCTGCCTCTCAATTTGTAGTTATATACATTTGTGTACTCCGACAGGAATGAAAATGGAAGCCCAATATATATAGCTCACCTCATTTTCTCCTTACAGCAAGCTGGAGGTATTTGATGTCTCTGAACATAGATTTTTTTTTTATGAACATAGATTTTTAAAGATAAAGAGAGGTATAAGGAATACAAATCGATTTCTTGTTTTCTTATTTATTGTCCATTCCCCCTATTGATTATGATTATTTTCTAAACTCACTCTGAAAGCAGGAAAACACTATTTCAGGACATATCCCTGAATCTCATTTCACTTTCAAGAGACTGAAGGAACTCATTAGGGCATTTGCCAAAGGCTGCTGTTTTGTTCTGCTGGGTGTGTCATTTCACTGGAGTGGAAACTCTTCCAGGGATATGGCACGTCTAGAAACGTCCATTTTGGGGGTTGCTGGAGTCTCTAAGAAATGAGACAGTATGGAGATGCATAACTAGCATGTGTTAGTCCATCCAGCACTTATTAAGTACTCACTATGTGCTGGGACTTGGGGGGAAAGCAAAAAAAATTAGTCTTCTCCCTGGAGGAGCTTACATTCTAATAGGGGAAACAACAGCCATATAAATCTAGTAGATGCAACGCAGCCATAAAGAGTAAGACATGAGAGGTGGAGGAACTAGGATGTGAAGGTGAGGAAGAACTGAATGCTAGGAATGGTCAGCAGCCCTTTTTGCTCAATTCCCAGCAATGGGCACAGGGCCTGGCACAGCTTAACAAGTGCCTGGTGGATTGACACATACTAGAATGGAACACAGGATCAAAAACCTAGAGTGGGAACGTAACTTCAAGGGACAGCTAATCTGGATTCCTCAATTTACAGACCCACAGGGAGGAAGTAGCAGAACCAGATTTTGAACTCCGGTCTCAATTCCAAATGCAATACTCTTTTATTACACTCCAAATGTTCCAAAAGAAACTCCAAACAATTCATGCGATGACCATGATTTTAACTTAAGAGTGAATGCTAAACACATCTTGGAATTTGCAAATCCTATGATTCTGTATTCCACATTATTTCCAGAAAACTCAACAATATTTATGAAGAAGTTTTGTGGGAATCCCGTCACTGCTCTGGAATCCAGACTAAAAGTATCATCATTCAGGAATGGTTCAGAAGATTTAAGTGTCTCCACATGGGCACAAAAACAAGGAATGAAATCACAATTTAGTTTGTTCCAAACCTCCAATGTCATGTCTAAACTTTCATTTCAGCACACTCTTTTTCCAACAATACAGGAGGCATTTCAGCCTCTTATGCCCAAGAAATTAGAAGTACAAGGCTTCAGCCACAAAGGTAGTGCAGTCCAGTGAATGCAATACTTGAGGTCTTATTGTTGTTTTCTGATCATTTGAGGAGAAAAAGCAGGAAGAAGCTTGACCTTAAAACTCCCAGGCTAGTTATCTGTTTTCACAGAAATCTTAGTTTGGGGCTATTTTTTTGTTTTTAAAACCTCTAGTTGATGTTCCTATCAGTTGGTGCTCATCTTTGAGACAGGATAGTTTAAAACTCAAATCCTAGCCTTATTAATCTATTACATTTTTAAACAACATATTAAAAAAATTCCACTTTTCAAATACTTGAGGCAGTTGTGTGTGATCTAAATAACCAATATCCATACTAAAAAGCAAATCTGGAGTGATCAATCAAACCTAAGAAATCACCTTATGAGAATGTCTGTGGAAAATCTAGAAGACAACAAAAGGAGCTCTAGTATAACTAAATGATTAGACATTTAGAAATGGCAGGTCCCTTGTAGACCATCTCATTCCATTCTTTCATTTAACATAAGGGGAACTGAAACCAAGAGAAGTTGAGACACTTGGTATATCACACAAGTAGTAGGTTGTAAAGGGCTGAAACTCTGACTTGATGCACTGAGGTTGGACAACAGAGCACTTAAGGATAATTACCGATTGGACAATACTCTATTAGCATATGCTTGGAAAATGGCCCTCCCCACTATTCTGTGCTGGTTCCATCTTTTGGTGTATACAGAGAATTGTGGGAAGGATTAGGGGGTGGAGTAAGACAAGGCAGAATCACTTTGGTGGTAGACGAGGAGAAGGGAGGGAGTGGAGATTCTGCATCCATCCTGTTCACTTCTATCCCTAAAGACCAAGAATAAAGACCCAGGACTTTTGCTTATCCTGACTGAAGGTTTATGTAAGGTATCCAGGGTGCTAACTTGGTGATGGAGGCAAGTGTCCCTTGATCCCAGATCCCAAGCTCTTTCAAATGTACCAGGCTGTCAAACAGGCTACTTGCTATAATCCACTACTGTACGATTGCTTAAATTGAGGGATGGGAGGAGAGCCATCTAATCTCAGAGTTGGAAGTAATCTTAGTTCAACCTTTGAGTAGCTGGGAAATAGCATCTACACATCTCTGAAAAATGGTCATTCAGCTTTAATGGAGAGACTGCCCATGAAAGAGAACTCAATCCCTCATTAGAGGTTTTGTTCTAAATTGTTAGGATGTTTTTCCTGACATATAGATAAGTCTACCTTGCTGCAACTTCTATTCAGTGTCCCCAATTCTGGGGGCTAACCAAAATAAATCTAACCACATGACCATCCTTTAGCTATCTGAAGAGAGTCATATATTCTGGAAGTAATCAATTATAAAAGGCAAGCCAGACCTCTTTGATGATACATACGTTTTACATCTCCCTGTAGTTGTGAGTGATAAAACTTCCCATTTTTCTTTAATTTTTTTTAAATGGCATTACTTTTCTATATCTAGGTTACTTGTTAATTTGAAATTTTTTATTGTGGTATATGTTGTTAAGATGCTCTTTTAAACCTATTTTCCCACGAAATGGTGTTCCAATTTTCCAACTATTACATCAATATTTTCAGTTTATTTGTTTATCCTTTTAGGAAAGCTCAATTTAAATGGGTAGAACTTCTGAGCAGATAGTTTTACAATGGATCTCAAGACATTACTTTTTTGTTGCTATTTTGTTTTGCAAGGAAATGAGGATTAAGTGATTTGTCCAGAGTCATAAAGCTGATTATGTGTCAATTTGACACTTGGAACTAAGGTAAGGTCCTCTTGATTCCAGGGTGCTCTATCCATTCCAATCTCAGGGTATCACTAAATCTTCACAACTCTCTACCATTAAGCAATGATCTAAGAGCATTCTATAATAAGATCTTACCATAAGTATTGCATTTTAACACAGACTCTCTTTCATATCTGTCGCACCCCCCCACCATACCAGTAGAATGAAAAGCAGAGTAAAAACTCAAATGAGGAAGAAAAATATCCTAGACGTCTTGCTGACTTGTCATTGATGTAGTTAAAA